>NC_133379.1:25710277-25758298 GCF_049309525.1 Garra rufa
CACACTTGTCCTATTGACATGAAAATGGTACGCACAGTCTTGGACATTTGAACGTATAAGGATGTTTGCGTATCTCAAAAAACATGGCCGCCGTTGGCCGATTAACTTATTACCTACTTATTTATTAACTTATTACAAGATTAACAGAAGTCAATCGTAACGAATCTCGACAGGCCTATTTTATTAATGGCCCTAAATGTCTGTGAGAAATTTGAAAGAAATCGGCCACTGGGGGGCAATATTGCATTTTCCAAGGGCGCAAATGATGGTATATTGTGCAGTTTTTTGCACAATATTCATATCATACAATAGAACTCCTCATTCTGAACAACTTTGTCTCTAGAACCACAGCTGTCAATCAAACTGTTGGTTGAATGATTGAGAAAATAAACTTTTGTGAACTAGTCATAGGTTTTTTTGGCTCAATCTGGAAAAAAACATTGCAGTACAATTCTCTGGACTCTTTAGGTTAATAATTATCAAAAAAAATTTAAGTTTACCCTTAGGAAAGCTATAACGGGGTCATTTAGAAAAGGGGCCCGACCAAAACATTGATTTAGGTGGTCACAGGCTTGCTAAATAATATGTAATGTCTTATACACATACACACACACACACACACACACACACACACACACACACACACACACACACACACACGTGCTTAAATGCCTTAAAGCGCTTGAACGCCAGTAATCGCCTCTTGCAGCTATAAAGTAATTTTCTTTCTTTCTTTTGCGCACAAAGTATTCTCGTAGCTTCATGAAATTAAGGTTAAACCACTGATGTCAGATGGACTATATTCGATGGCCTAACTTACTTAACTATCTTGATTTGTGTTCCAAAGATAAATGGAATAAAAGTAATTAATGGCAGAATTTTTTATTTTTGGGTGAACTATCCCTTTAAGATCATAATTTAATATTCCAGTAAAACGAGACAATATTACAATTTTACATTGGATGAAAAAATGTCACTAATTTTGTTTTGTAACTTGAGTGAATTATTCCTACTGTAAACAATTTGTGGTTGTGTGGTTATAATGTCAATTTGCCTGTGTATTTCTACACAAACAGCTGGAAGAGGAGTTAAAAAGCCGTGTGGAAGTTTGGGAAAAGAATCAGGGGACTTCCTTTCTTGTGCAGGGTCAAAGGATCATGGATTACATCTCCACCCAGTGGGAAGAGCATCGCTTGCAGAAAGACAAGGAGAAGAATGAACGGGTGAGATTCACTGGGTGCTTCTCATCTCATTTGTGCACCCTTGTTTACTTTCCTTGCATCTTAGCTCCACTCATAAGAGGAAAGGATGCAAGAAAAGAAAAAAAGGATGCAGCCAATAAAGGAAAGCTTATTTATATATTGAAATATTCTTGGTCACCCAAGCGTTACTTCAAAGCGTCATCAACTGCACTCAAGTGATACTCCCTTAGGTTTTAATTCAAACCATAGAATATTAAATGTATTTTACATGTTCATAAGCATCCGCAGAATATCAGATGCTGTGTTTTGTATTATAGAGGGACCCCTGTATGTTTCCTTGAAGCATTTACATACTTAGATATTTATTTTACTAAACTTTGTCTTTCAGATGACAAAGAAAACCGAAACTTCTCAGTTTAAAACTCCCACAAAGAGACCTCTCGGATCAACATATACCACCCCCACCCCCAACAAAATTAAAAAGGTATCTGTTTTCTCCCTAAGCATGGATGTGCAAAAACAAGCATTTTATCAAAACACATAATCTTCCAATTGTTTCAGACGCCTAATATGTTGGCACCTCGCACTGCCACCGTGAGCAGCACCAGTAGCGCAAGCAGCAGCAGCGGCAGCTCATCCACCACATTTTTGTGTGTGCCAGGAAGACCTCAACTCTCTGCCAAGGTTAAAACCATCTGCCTGGGGCATTTCAATCTCAATTCAACTCTCTGATCAAAGCCTTTGGCTTGCGATCAGAACAAAACAGATTGTGGTTAGACATAAATTCAGTGTTAAACTAGAGAGTTTCCAAATGCTAACACTAGATGGAACTGTTGCATCTGTATTTGTCTTAATGTTAAAGATCAGTGATGTTTCTTAATTTTTGTGTGTTTTTGTCTTTGGTCCAACAGAGGACCAAAACTACAGAGGCCAGCTCTAGCCTACGCGTGCCGCTGCAGGAGTTCAACAGTGACAAGAAACCAGCTCCAATGAGCTACTCTGCCTTTACCGTAAGCCCAATCACTCAGCACTTCCCCGGATGTATATTAATGGAACATCAGCGATAAGAACGATGCTCATTTGTGACCGCTAATTCCTCTGAGGGAGATCATTAACATTTTAAGGCCCACACATAATAATAATTCAGTGTTCAGTTAGTAAAGATGTGTTGACATGTTTTATCTTGTTTCCTATTACAGAGCGAGCTCTCCAAGAAAGCCAACACCGATGCTTTTCTCAATTCCACCGTTAAAGAAATGCTTTGATTGAACTTTTTTTATTATTTATTTTTTTATCAGGTTTAGGTCACAAATAATAATGTCAGGATTGAGACTGTATGGGGTACAACTCTTCTCAGGTGTTTGTCTTGTTTACTTTTCACTACCAGTGCAGTGACTTTCCAAAGACTTGTTTTGTTTGTTTTAAAAGCCACAATTACATACGTTTTTATTCTGCTTTATTTTTATGTCATTATTTACTTGCCTAGTAAGACTATGTATATATTAGCATATAAAAGGTCAGTCATTTTTCTTATGTATGTACAGCACTTTTAATAAAATGCTTCTTTATACATTTCTAATTTGGCTTATTTATTTTATAGACTACAGTACACAGTTCCTGAATCACTAGGAATCGTGACTACACACTACTGCTTAAAAGTTTGAGGTCAGTAAGAAGAAAGAAAGGATGCATCAAAGGATTAGTTCTCTTACAGATTAAAAATTGCCTGATAATTTACTCATGTCATCTAAGATGTTCATGTCACAAAGAAATTAAGGTTTTTGGAGAAAAACATTTCAGGATTTTTCTCCATATGGTGGATTTCAATGGTGGCCAATGGGTTAAAGGTCCAAATAGCAGTTGCAATGCAGCTTCAAAGGGCTCTACACGATTCCAGCTGTGAAATAAATACATAAAATACATGTTTTTTGGTTGGGATCCCCTAAAAAAAAATTATATTCCATGGGATTATTATCACGTTGTTGGGGTCACTTAAACCTGCAGACACAGTGTTAATGCATCCCAATTCCAAGTCCATTCATTGCAGACTTGGCAACAAGGTAGGGGCTCTTTCAACTTCATTGTCTTCCGACATCGTTTTACCTTTTTTTGTAAAGTACATTTGACTTTCTTTGTACGTTCGCTTTGTGAACACAAGGTTTGCCTACATCACGTTTTTATTCTGCAAGTTAACTTTTTTAATCGAGCATCAAATCAGCATATTAGAATGATTTCTGAAGGATCATGTGACACTGAAAACTAATGACTGTCATTACATAAATGATATTTTAAAATGTATTAAAATAGAAAACAGCTGTTTTAGATGGGAATACAATTTCACAATACTGTTTTTACTCTATCTTTGAACAAAAATGCTGTCTTGGTTGTCCTAAGAGACGTTAAATAATTTTACTGACCTCAAACCTTTGAAAAGTAATGTGTATTGTGAGTGGACGTCAAAACAGTACTTCAGAGATCTTTGTATTATTAGGTTTTGTCAGGTTGATTGTCTCTGGCAGAGCATAAAACATCTGTTGTGTGGCCTCATGCTGGAATAGCTGCTCTAAAACTTCACGTTTGAAATCGTCTTCACATTTGTTTCCCAAATGGATAGTAATTTAGATCTTTGATGGTCGAGTTTGAATTTTTGAGTGGCACTTGATGCCTCGACATGTAATTGGCTCATTTGGGCAAAACAATGTAATGGCCTGATCAAGCTAATGCTTTCAAGGCCATATGAAGCATTATACAATTAAAATATTTCAGCATTTAGCTGTCTCCTAGGAACCTCCATCTAGCTGTCTGGAGGACAATGGAAAGAACAATGGCACATCAATCAAACTGCAGCATTTATGTAATGGAGTTTTTATATAGTTTTATGAAACTTTGACAACAGTTTTTTTTTTTCAGATCCATTGTCCAGATACACTGTACATTAAATTAAGTTTGATTACACAGTGATACAATAAAAGTACAAATGTCACACAGTGACAAGCCACTGCTTCTTTTCACAGAAGTCAAAACTGTACATGTACAACATAAATACGTTGATGAATAAAGAGGGAGTATCAACTTCCTTAGTCTGAAAAAATGAGCAGTTGAGGTTCAATGGATGCAAGAATAATCACATGCTTAAATGACAAGCCTGCAGAGCAGTATATATTTGTCATTGTTAGCCTTTACAGCTGAAGCAGAAATGTTCCTCCTAACTTGAAAGATGAAAACGACAACATAAATGAGAAGCAGCAAGTTGACAACCCCATAGCTTGAAAAATGAGGAATAGCTCACCCAAAAACTAATATTTGATGAAAATGGACTCACCATCAGGCCATCTACGATAAAGATGAGTTTGTTTCTTCATCTGAACAGATTTCGAGTAATTTAGTATTAGCCTACATGACGGCCACGATCGTCGGTTGTCTGTCCTGTATTTGAGTCCTTGATACTACAGTTACGTTCAAACGTAGTACGGTTGTTTACGGGCGTGACAACCGCATTCTGTAACCGAACTTACACTTTTAACGGAACAGGACTGGATAACTTTTTCTGTCACATACAGTCAAAGATATACTATCTTCTGTTGCGTTTCTATCGAGTTTTGCGTGTGGTTACGGTAACTTACAGTGAGGAGAAATTAGCCTTCTGTCTTCTGAAAGTTTTAACGTTATATCCAGTCAGTTTTTCTTCACCGGAGGCGCCTCCATCAGATTTGTTCTTCGCGCCACTCCAATCCTCCGCTCTCCACCCAAATATCAAAGCTGCTGCTGTCGGTTAATGAAGATTTGACGGATAAACTCGCGCCTCGATTGGACTCTTGTCCTAAGTTATAAGTCTTTCAGTTCTATGGATCATGTTTAATATTACTTGGTCACTTTCTTTATGGTTACTGTTAAGGAATATAGTGTTTTCACGACGCGTCAGCAATTGGCCAACTTGCCACTGAACCGAACAAAACTCGCATATTTTGCTGATTATTGCTCCTGAAAATGGTCAATTATTGTCATGTTTTGGGCTGTACTAATCGGTCGGACTGGGAAAACATTTGGAGTACTACAGACTGCCAAAAGTGATAAATCAAGAAGAACAGTGCAAAAACTGTCTGAGGAACAAAAGGCATTTGTGGTTGGCCAAACTGAACCAGGATTTTCCAGGGCAAGAGTATTGACTACATTTGTGTTTGTTCTTATTATTTCAGGTCAGGTAGGTTAAATATTAGGCTAATATCTTAATTAATACTGCTGGTATGTATCTTTACCACATATTAACTTGAGTTTGTCAAACTATTGCGCCTTTCCTGCTTACTAAGTCCTTTTCTATTTGATTTAGCAGCGTCCACACATTTTTTTCTATGGTTTAGACAGCATAAAGTAGCAGAACAACATATTCAGAAGTACATTATCCATGCAATCAATGCTGTTGTTTACATCAGAGTACCTCCAACAGGGCCACGCATCTGGGTAACTGACCAAACCGTGACGCAAGTGCAAACCCTCTTTTCGAGACGCAGGACATTTCGAGACTCACACTTGTAAGTAAATGCGTTTGTCAATCCCAAAAACTTTGTAACTAATGAACGGGTGCCGTCAGAATGAGAGTCCAAACAGCTGATAAAAACATCACAACTATTCACAAGTAATCCACACAACTCCAGTCCATCAATTAACATCTTGTTAAGTGAAATGCTGCATAGTGGTAAGAAACAAATCCATTTTTAAGATGTTTTTAACTCCAAACTGTCAGAAGAACAAGTGTCAAACTCTGGTCCTGGAGGGCAGATGTCCCGCAGAATGTAACCAGCTCCAAAACAGATGTCTGGAAAGATCCTGAAGATCCTGATTAGCTGGTTTAGATGTGTTGAATTAGGCTTGGAGCTAAATTCTGCAGACCAATGGTCCTCCAGGAACAAATTTGACACCCCTGGGCTAAAATACAAGTCCTCTATTACTTTTTACAAGTCACTTTTTTCTAAACAAACATGTTGGTGGATTTTGATGTGAGAGGGGAACAGGGGATGGGTCTTTTCCAGCGTTATTATGAAATATAAACATTATGGACGATTATTGTGAAGTTTTTTTATTAGCTTACGGCACCCATTCACTGCAGACGATCCAGTGAGCAAATGATGGTCTTCTTGGAGGACCTGAGGGTGAATAAATGCTCAGCAATTTTAATTTTTTGGTGAACTATTCCTTTGACGTGTACCTTATTTTTTCTTTGTAGTGCTTTTTCAAACTTCACCTATCTCTTCGAACTTTCCTGGACATTTTATCTGGTTGCATTTATGATTTTAGGCTGTCTGATAAAATACCTGCATGCTAACGTCATTCTTACATAATGTAGAAGTTCTGCCAAATAGGCCTAAAAACAATCTTTTTTGTTACTTATCATCAAAAGTAAATGGCAATGAAGTCTCGTGATTTGACACATATTTCCCATGTAGGCAGTTGTCTGTATGTTCTCCGCGGTCTGCAACTCTTAGCTATGATGCTCCAACAGACTCCTGAGATTCCAGCTCGCATGACAGAAATCGGTTGGAATTGTCACTGTACCGTCGGTTTTGAAGAAATGACAATCTGAAGAAAGAAAAACAGAAAACATACAATTACATTCTGCTTGCTTAAGACAGATTCTTAGCTAAAATACACATCCTTAATGGGTTCAATCCGTCAGTACACTTCTTAGCTGTTCTTATGTTTGTTTTAGCTTTTGAGAAAGTGTGGTTTCAAAGGATCTCTCTTAATGGTTTTATAAAAAACTTCAAGCAAACCATGAACGTCAATCACAGATAAGCATTCCTCTGACCAAATTTAGACATCCATTAACATCTAATTAAACCTTATTGAAGAGTTTTTGCACAATTATGGTGCACATCCATTAATCCATTAAGAGAGTCAAACAGAAAACTTTCACAATGCTCAGTTCTGTGTTACAGTTGCTATTTAGATGACATCTGTTAATTATAATAATTGTAGTTTTCATCCAAAACTTCTAATACGGTCGATTTACCTAAGTCTATTTTTCTAGGTCTGTATTTTAAAATACAGTAGAAACTGTGATCTTTTATTACAATTTAGTTAAATAATTGTTTTCCATTTTTAAATATTTTAAATGTAATTTACTCTTTTAATGGCAAAACTGAATTTCCAGTGTCACATATAGGGTTGGGTATCGAGAACCGGTTCCAAATTTAAAATAACCGGGTATTCGATAAGACACGTGCATTTCAATTCCCGCGTTTGCGTGATTTTTTAACTATTTAAGAGCAGGAAGGAAAACTCTTTAATGTGTCCATTCTGAATAAATCTATAATGCAACCTAATTTAAATGGACAAGTTTATTGTCATAGATTAAATCTTGACTTTAAGGCTACGTTTACTTTTGCTGCGGTTTTGCCATGTTGTTTACACTACTCCAGTGCTTTCGATCCTCAAAACCGGAAACTTTCAAAAACTTTCGAGGGTGAAAAATGCCAGAGTAGTGTAAATGACAGGCTAAACTGTAGCAAAAGTTATGCGTTTTAAAACGAAAACGCACTAGTGTAAACGTTGCCCCAGTGTAAATGGACTAAAACAGAGACTTTTAAAAATGATGGCGAACACTCTGCGTATCCTTGACTCCTGTGTAAACAATGACATCACGCTCATTTGTTGCATCTCATTTAAGAAAAGTAACTGTTAAATTGCAAAGTAAAAAGAAGAAATTACAGTATTTTTACACCCCAAGGAATAAAAGTAAATTTTATTACAGTTAATTCTTTTAAATAAGACATTCTTGATGACGTATGCAGCCATAGGGTGACAAGGGTTTTCGGTTGTGTAGTGCAGACGGAGATAGTTTCTGAAACGCAGTGAAAATGCCAGTGTAGACGAGGATTGTTTTAATTTAAAACACTGTTTTATAATGAAAATGCACTAGTGTAAACCCTGGAGTTTTTAAGCTAAAACGGGGTCTGCAGTGTTTTCGAAAGTCTCCGTTGCATTATATATATATATTTTTAAGAAATTAATACTTTTATTCAGCAGGGACACAATAAATTTAATAAAAATGATAGTAAACAAACCACAAAAGATACCCATTTCAAATAAATGCTGTTTTTTATGTTTTTTTCCATCAAACAAATATTTTTTTCTATCAAAGAAAGACATTTGCAACATTAATAATAATGATAAATGTTTCTTGAGCACCAGAATAACATATTTGAATGATATTTGAAGGGTCACGTGACACTGAAAATTCAGTTTTGCCATTACAGGAGTAATTTATATTTAAAATACATAAAAATAGAAAACAATTATTTTATTCAATTGTATTACAGTTTTTTACAGACGCTAGGACACATTTCTCAATACTTAGGTCACTTTTGCAAAACTCTTCACACAGTGAGCACAACAGAAGTCTATGTGGGCTAAACTGAGGATCAGTTATCATTGTTTTGGCACAAAATGCATTCAATGACTACATCTCTCAAATTTCATGAATTCTTTTCTCACTCAGACACAACAACTGCCAAAAATCTTTGTACGTACAAGACATTTTGCACATGCTTACATACTGTTTTCAAAACTGTTAAACTTATGTTCAAAACAACATAATGCAAAACTGAATAAGACAGCAAAATTCAACAGCAATATTTTATTGAAACATATTTCAAATCTAAAAATGCAGTAGATTAGCATTACTATTGTATCTGTATCAGTGGATGGTGTATACAAATTCTTGTATTTTGGAATTACTTAAAAATAAATAAACAACATAAAATATTGACGAATTCTGCATCATGCCTGATTCATTCCAGTAACATATATTGCAGTTCTAAACAATATATATTGCAATTAAAAACAGAGATGTGTCCTTGTTTTACACAAGAAAACACTGTGTAATGCTACATGTTGTTAGTGTTTTTTAGGCCATTGTTTTGTGGGTGAAAAAGTGTGTTTGTCGGCTGTCAACCTTTGCTAGTGTTCTGGAAGAATGAGTTTATTTGAGACCTGAATAAAGTGTTTTGGTAGTTGTAGTGCATTTTGAATGTGAAATTAACTGCTTTGCCAAGCTGAAAGTCGGTTAGGAGAATTGTGTGAAGAGTTTTGCAAAAGTGACCTAAGTATTTAGAAATGTGTCCTAGCATCTGTAAAAAACTGTAACAGATCACGTTTCTACTGTATTTTATTAAAATAGACCTAGAAAAAACATTTTAGTAGCAGTGTAAGTGTTCTGTAATAGCAAAACATAAAACAATTCAGCTAAATTGACCCTATTAGAAGTTTTGGATGAAAACTACATTTATTATAATCATTAATAGTTGGGCCTAAGTATGTTGTATGCTGTCCACCTGTTTATATTCCATACCAGTAATTGATTTATTAAGCTAATGCTCAAAACTAGAAACAGAAGTAAGTGTGTTGCTTTCACTTCTCAAACTGCATTTAAAAGCTAAAAATGGTCATTTCTGGCACTGTGTGCAACTACTAGGCAAATGTTCCATCGTCTTTTATTATTAAGCCAAACTAAGTTTATTATGTGTCCCTTCCACTTTTCATACTCTTCCTACATCTCAGTTTGAATGACTGTAGCTGGTGCTTAATGTTAAAAAAGAAACCATCATCATGAAGGAGCAGAATGTGAGGCATAAACTCTAAAACTAGCACTTGATCTGCATTATCTCAGCACTACAGTAGATTTCAGCGAACCTGAGCTCACTGCAGAACGTCTTAGAATGAGACTTTGCACTTTTTACACATCTACCCAGTCACACATTATAGTGCGTTTAAGCTGAGCACTACAAAACTCTTCAGCACGGATGGCGTGAGTGTCACATCCCGTTTGTCCTGCATGAATAGGGCTCCACAGGGTTCTTTCCTCAGCATGTTGTTCATTTAACCATGATACAGCACAACAACAGCTGTTTGGTGGAGCGAAACAGCTGAAAGAATGTGTCTTGGGTTCAAGTATGCTGGGGGAGTATAGAGTGATTGACTCATGTGAGTTGCACTCAAGTGAATCTTGGCTGAGGGTCGGCAGGGTAAGACTGAGGAATTCTCAGCCTGACTGTCACACAAGCCACAAACTCACTAAGTTCCTCATCACTTTCTCATCTCTCCGACTGGCTTTCCTTCCTTTTTAAAAATGGATGCAAGATTTTACATCTCAGCTTACTGCCCAAAAATTTTTATTCTGTCATTGCACGCTCACCCTCATGTTGTTTTATTGCAATTTTTTCCATTGTAAACAATAGGAGAATTGTTTTATACAAAAATAGTTTATAGTGAACACAACAGAAGCACCAGTAAGGACCATACAATTCACAATACTGACTTTTTTTCTCATAATTTGGAGAAAAAATGTCAGAAATGCTAGACATAAACTCAGAATTACAAGATATAAAGTCAAAATTACCTTTTTTACTGTTTAACCCATAGTGGAAAAACCTTCAAAACAAATTGCGAGATGTAAACTCTGAAAATGTCAGAATTCTGATTTTATATCTCACAATTATGAATAAAAGTCTGAATTGTGAGATATGAACTGCAAAGTGGCGGAAAAGGCTTCCATAAATACCACATCAATCCAAGGTTTGGTAGTTGTACAATGCAATAAGCAAATTAATCATAAATCAACATTCTTTTACAAAGCAAATGAATCAGTGAAGAATAAGATTTCTAAGAAGTAAATGAGTTCGCTTCTGCTGCCCAGAATAAAATGTGATTACCCTTGAATGTCAGAGTGAAATCTAATCAAATTATTCTTATCAAATCAACTGTCAGAAATTAAAACCATGTTAGTTTTTACTCAAAGAATGCCTTGTAACTCTGTGTAGCAGGTTTGTTATTTGTACATTATGTACATAAAGGGGTGGGTAATGTATTAAAATGTTTAATTTTTCTAAAATTCTGGGAACTTCTTAAAATTTACAGATAATGTACTCACCCCCTTGTCATCCAAGATGTTCATGCCTTTCTTTCTTCAGTCGTAAAGAAATTAAGTTTTTTTCTCCATATAGTGGACTTCAATGGTGCCCTCAAGTTTGAACTTCCAAAATGCAGTTTAAATGCAGCTTCAAAGGGCTCTAAACGATCCCAGCCGAAGAATAAGGGTCTTATCTAGCAAAATAATCAGTCATTTGCCATGCGTATGCATACTCTGTGTAATCTGGGTTAGGGTTTATCGAAAAATCAGTTAGGGTTTATCGAAAAATCTAATTTTCTCCTCCAGCTTCAAAATTGTCCTACATCGCTGTTTTACCTTTTTTGTAAAGGGCGTTTGACCTTCTTTGCATGTTTACTTTGTAAACACTGGGTCGGTACTTCTGCAGCGATGTTGCACGATTTTAAAGTTGGAGGAGAAAATGAGATGGGAGTTTTTCAACCTACCCTAACTGTATTGACCCAGATTACACAGAGTATGCATGCACATTGCAGAGGTAAACAAGACGAGCATTTGAGGTTAAAAAGTATACAAAAATTTTTTTAGAAAATGACCTATCGTCTAAGACTCTTATTTCTTGGCTTGGATCATTTAGAGCCCTTTGAAGCTGCATTTAAACTGCATTTTGGACATTCAAACTCGCGGGCACCATCGAAGTCCACTATATGGAGAAAATTCCTGAAATGTTTTCCTCAAAAAACGGAATTTCTTTACGACTGAAGAAAGAAAAGCATGAACATCTTGGATGACAACGGCGTGAGTACATTATCTGTACATTTTTGTTCTGGAAATGAACTAATCCTTTAAGACACACAGTGAAATTTTAAAGGGACAGATCACCCAAAAATGAAAATTAACTCACCCTCATGTTGTTCCAAACCTGTATGGATTTCTTCTGTCGAACACAAAAGATGATATTTTGAAGAATGTTGGTAACTAGACAGTTTTTGAGGAAAACATTCCAGGATAGTGGACTTCAATGGGAACCAACGGATTAAAGGTCCAAATTCAATGCAGCTTGGATCGTGTAAGGCAGTGGTTCTCAATCCTGGTCCTGGGGGACCCCTGCTCTGCACATTTTGCATGTCTCCCTTATTTAACACACCTGATTGAGATCTTCAGCTTGTTAGTTCAGTTAATGGATCTCTACTAATGAGCTGATGATCTCAATCAGGTGTGTTAAATAAGGGAGACATGCAAAATGTGCAGAGCAGGGGTCCCCCAGGACCAGGATTGAGAACCACTGGTGTAAGGGCTTTACCAGATCCAAGCCAAGAAATAAGGCTCTTATCTAGTGAAACAATTGGTCATTTTCTAAAAAAAATGTAAAATATATACTTTTAAACCACAAATGCTCGTCTTGCTCTAGCTCTGCGATGCGCATGCATGTCTTCACGCATTACATAATCATGTTGGAAAAGTCACATGTGGTTAGTTCTTCGGCTGTGTGCTTTGGTTCAAAAAAGGTAGGGTAGGGCAAAAAACTCCATCTCATTTTCTCCTCCAACTTCTAAATCATCCGACATCGTTGTTTTACCTTTCTTTGTAAAGGGCGTTTGACTTTGTTTGCATGTTTGCTTTGTAAACACTGGGTCAGTACTTCCTCCTATGCCACACCTGCGTGATTACATAATGTGTGAAGTCGAGCTAGTGCAAGACAAGCATTTGTGGTTAAAAAATATATAAATTTGTATTTTATCAGAAAATGACCAATCGTTTTGCTAGATAAGACCCTTATTCCTTGGCTGGGATTGTGTAGAGCCCTTTGAAACTACATTGAAACTGCAATCTGGACTTTCGACCCGCTGATCCCCATTAAAGCCCACTATATAGAGAAAAATCCTGGAATATTTTCCTCAAAAACCTTAATTCTTTTTGACTGAAGAAACAAAGACATGAACATCTTGGATGACATGGGGGTGAGTAAATTATCAGGAAATTTTTATTCTGGAAAAGAACCAATCCTTTAACAGAAAAAAGAAATTCATACAGGTTTGGAACAACTTGAAGGTAAGTAATTTTCCATTTTTTGGTAAACTATCCCTTCAAATTGTATTGCTGACCAGATGTTTTAGTTCTAATAAAAAAGAAATCTTTAAATAATTTTGCAGTTAGCACTCTGCAATCAGCGCTAACTGTTATTAATCTCCCAACAGAAAATAGAAACTCTGTGGGTCGACAGACGTGCCTTGGAACCTTTTTCAGGCCGTTCTCATGAACTGTTCTATAATAAGACTGAGATTGATAAGATCAGTAATCCAGTTCAGATGAGTTCCCGCTTTATGAGCTACATTATACTCCTAATGTCCAATAATTCTCCCCATATGCCAAAACAGATTCCTACAACAGGCCAGGCGAGCTTTGAGCTTTGAAAACTTTGTAAAAAAGACCAGCCTGGCACTTAAAGCTTTCTTCTTTGACTGATCTCTGTCCTCATCTCTATCTGTCCTTAGCTTGAAGCTATCAAAAAATCTTTCAACATCCCCAGAGAAGAACAGAAACGAAAGATGAGGGGGCAAATAGAAGATAAAAGACAAGTGATGAAAAATAAACTTGTGTTTAGGTAGCTTGCTGGAATATTCATTTCAGATTGGTCACTGTGCCATCCAGCCATCTAATATATCTGCTCTTCTAGGTAAAAGCAACAGTCACGTTTGCAAAACTTCTATGAAATTTTGCAGACAAAGCTGGTCAATTGTTCACTATCAATAGTGTAGCGATGCATTAAGCACCGTTATCAACTGACACGTCGCAAAGACCCAGTATCAAACAAAGTATCAGCTCCAATTTTTCAAAACTAATTTTTTAAACAATAAATACTGTTTTATGGCTCTTTAATGTGTCGTGACAGATCGCTGTAGCGCCTCAGTTCAAGTGGCACATCAACCGATCATCTCTTCCTCTTTGCTAGTTATAGCATAAAATAAACTAATTAATCAGAAGGTATGTTGTTTCAACCATGGAAATATGTCAAAACACACCAGTTTTCAAGTTCAAGTCTTCCAAAGGTAATCTGCTCTCCTGTCTGGTTTGTTTGGACAAAAAATGCAAATCCAATGCAAAATCTGTGCAGGGTTTACATTCCTCAGATTTCCAATTGAGCGGATTTCTATTGCGATGACTGAATTTTATCATTCAAAGGTACTTTTAATGGAAGCCCATTTCCGCCACTGAGATTGTGATATAAACTCACAATTGCAAGAAAAAAATTCAGAATTGCGAGATAACTCAAAATTGTTAGAAATAAAGTCAGAATTGTGAGATATAAACTCACAAATCCAAGAAAAAAAGTCAGAATTGCGAGATATAAACTCACTATAGCAAAAAAAAAAAAAAAAACGAATTGCAAGATATAAACTCATAATTGCAAGTTGTAAAGAATTGTGAGATATAAACTCACTATTGCGAGAAATAAAGTCACAATTGTGAGATATAAACTCACAATTCGGACTTTTTTCTCAGAATTGCGGGATATAAACTCGCAATTGCAGGTTATAAAGTCATAATTACAAGATATAAACTCACAATTGCACAAAAAAGTCAGAATTGCTAGATAACTCACAATTGTAAGAAATAAAGTCAAAATTGTGAGATATAAATTCACAATTCCAAGAAAAACAAGTTAGAATTGTGAGATATAAACTCACAATTGCAAGAAAAAAGTCAGAATTGTAAGATAAAACTCGCAATTCTGATAAAAAAAGTCACAATTGCAAGTTATAAAATCAGAATTGCAAGATATAAACTCACAATTCTGACTTTTTTCTCAGAATTGCGAGATAAAAACTCACGAGTTTTAAAGAACTCCAAGATATAAACGCACAATTGTGAGATAAAAAGTCAGAATTGTGAGAGTATAAAGTTGCAATTACCTGTGTTAATTTTTTTTTAACGGCCTTCCATAACTTTTATTTACCATTGATAATGGAATATTTACAGGCAAAATCCATTCATTCCAACAGGAATATGTGAATGAGTGTTTCGCCTAAATGCTTTTGACAATGGACCTTTTTCAATGCACCTTTTTTCCCGACAAAACTTTTGCAAAAGTGACTGCAACTTAACTGAAATTGGTGCTACTTTTATATTATGCTCAATGTAACCACTGCCATTTAGCATCTCATTTCTTTCTGCTGTAGAAAAAATGACCTCAGATGACTTCAGTGTTATTACAGTTATATTGTTGCAGTTTTCATTTTTTTGCTAGTGCCATTATTTCGTACATTGTGAGGAAGTATTTTTCTTGTCTTTGCTGGAGCTAAGCGATTCTCTGGTTATCTCAAATGAATATTTCATGTCTTTCATTCCTCTTCTGTGTCCTAATTACCTCGTCAGGGTTTATTTTGCGATAATGACTGAAAGACTGTACATTAACAGAGAAACACCGTCCTCTATTATTTGCAGATATCGATTGGAAACAGAATCGAATGAGCAAATAAAATCCAACGAGTAACTGCACAGACCAATTAATGCCAGAGAAGAGGAACATCCGTTAACATCACTCAACCTTCTGCTCTTAAAGTAATTAAGTCTGAGTGCAGTAATTAGTCTATCTCAGTCATCTGTAACTGTGCCTGACATATAAATTACACATTTAACATTATCCACTTTTCTTTCTTCATGAAGAGTTTTTTTCCCATGACCAATTTCCATTTTGGTATACAATAATAATAAAAGTGTGACTTGAAACTGAGCACACAAGTTTACTTTCACAGCAAACCGCACTGTGCTTACTGTGAACTTTGCTAAAGATAAAACAGACAGTACGGGTGGTCAAAAATAAGACGGGTCCAGAGAATGTGTGCAGATATATCTAACCAAACAAACCTTCATTTTGATATCCAAATCAAACATAACCACGTCGAACTTGTATGATCACTTAAAAACATCCCAAACATCTGTAACGAATCAAACCACAAGAGAATACAGATTCCTCGCTTGTACATATCGGGCCGCATTTCCAGAGTAATCCGTGCACATTCTGCGTTAGGAAAGAAATGATACAAAACAAAACTGTGAAAGTTAACAAGAGGCCATATAATGAAATCCCCCCCGGCTAAATATCTGTTGTATGTTTAAATAATTATTCCTGACAAATTTGGCACCGCCTTTACACTGGATCCATATGTTCACATGGACACAGGGGAACAAACCCTCTGGATGCCTGAACAATCTGATCATTTAATCAGAATTCTAAAGCAAATCTAAAATGAACAACATTTTCAATGTTCACAATTACAAAACAAGCCAAAAACAATTAACAAGGATTGTGAAATGGGAGTGCAATAATTAATGTGACTCCCTGTGAACATTTTTTAAAAGCACAGGGGAAATGATTTAAAATAGATACGCATGCAAGGCCCTATCCATTAGTCTGATGACCAACTCATAGCCTGACCTGACATTAACCTGAAACCCAAGGATTTGTTGCAGCTGAGAGGGAAACTGGTGCAGTTCTGACCAAACATGGAAACATCAGCGGAGGGTTATAGCGGATACCTTTCAAATGCTCAGTCCGAACCTCATTTAGACTACACAGGAGAAACAGTAGAGATAAAATGTGTTCAGGTTACTTGCCTGGACACCAATAATTATCTAAATATTTTTTTATTTGAGCTTTTTTAATAGTTATCAAAGAAATTATTAAATTAATACGCAGATTTTAAAGGGGTAGTTCACCCAAAAATGCATCTACTTTTCCATGGAAGAAAGTAAGGTTTAAAATGACTTGAGCGTGAGAAAATTACAGTTTTCAGTTTGGGTCTATCTATTTTAGCTTTACATTTAATATAACCGGTCTGAAAAAGTTCGATCACCCAAAAATGAAAATTCTGTGATTAATTACTCACCCTCATGTCGTTCCAAACCTGTAAGACCTTTGTTTATCTTCGTAACACAAATTAAGATATTTTTGATGAAATACAAGAGTTTTCTGACCCTGCACACAAAGGTAGTAAGGATATTATTAAAACAGTCCATGTGACATCAATGGTTCAACCATAATTTTATAAAGCTTGTGCGCAAAGAAAACAAAAATAACAACTTAATTAAAAGATTTTTAATAAAGTTGAACAAAGGTCTTACAATTTGGAATGACATGAGGGTGAGTAATTAATGACAGAATTTTTATTTTTGGGTAAACTAACTCTTTAAGACTAAGTTATATTTAAATGCAAAGTTTAAAATAGATAGACCCAAACTTATAATTGTCATTTACTCAAGCTTAAGTTATTTCAAACCTCTGTAAACTTACTTTCACGGAACATTAAAAGTAGAAGTTTAGCAGGATGTTTATACTGCCCTTTTCCATAGAATAAAAGTGAATTTCAAATATAATGCATAAAGACATACATTATTGCCAAACATTGTTTTTTTAGTAATTCTATATAGAGTTGAAGTTAAAAGTTTACATACACCTTGCAGAATCTGCAAAATGTTAATTATTTTACTAAAATTAGAGGGATCACACAGCATGTTATTTTTGATTTAGTACTGACCTGAATAAGATATTTCACACAAAAGACGTTTCCATATAGTCCACACGATAAAATAATAGCTGAATTTATAAAAATTAAAGTTTACATACACTTGATTCTTAATAGTGTATTGTTACCTGAATGATCCACAGCTGTATTTTTTTTGTTTTGTTTAGTGATAGTTGTTTGTGAGTCCCCTGTTTGACTTGAAACTGCCTACAGTACTTCAGAAAAACCTTTCAGGTCCCACAAATTCTGTGGTTTTATAGCATTTCTGTGTATTTGAACCCTTTCCGACAATGACTGTATGATCTTGAGACCCATCACACTGAGGACAACTGAGGGACTCAGTTGCAATTATTACAGAAGATTCAAATGCTTACTGGTGCTTCAAAAGGAAATACGATGCATTAAGAGCCAGGGGTGTAAACTTTTGATGTGTACATTTTTCTTATTTGGCCTAAATATCATATTTTTTCACTTAGTACTGCCCTTCAGAAGATACTTACATGTTTCCAAGAAGACAAAATTTGCGAATTTTACCCAGATCTTCAAATCCTCCCAGCTTAATGCATTATGTTTCCTTCTGAAGCATCTGTGAGCGTTTGAACCTTCTGTAATAGTTGCATATGAGTCCTTCAGTTGTCCTTAGTGTGAAAAGATGGATCTCAGAATCATATAGTCATCATTGGAAAGGGGTCAAATACACAAAAATGCTGAAAAACCACAGAATTTGTGGAATCTGAAGGATTTAACTAAAGAACAGCCATCAGTTTAACTGTTCAGGACAAGCAAAGGACTCATAAACAACTATCACTAAACAAAGAAAAAAACACAGCTGTGAATCATTCAGGTAACAACACAGTGTTAAGAATCAAGTGTATGTAAAATTCTGAACAGGGTCATTTTTATAAATTCAACTATTATTTTCTCTTGTGGACTATATGTACATGTATTTTATGTCAAATATCTTACTCAGGTCAGTACTAAATAAAAAATAATGTGCATTTCATATGATCCTTCTTATTTTGGTAAAATTACCATTTTGCAGATTCTGCAAAGTGTATGTAAACTTTTGACTTAAACTGTAGCGTTAAATCATTTTTTTTTCCAGTTCTAGTAGTTTTAGTACTTTAACTTAAAACTTAAAGGGATAGTTCACCTAAAAAATTAAAATTCTGTTACTAATTCCTAACCTGTAAGACCTTTGTTTATCTTTTGAACACTAATTAAGATATTTTTGATCAAATCCGAGAGCCTTGCACCCAAAAAAAAATATTCTTGTAGCTTCAAAACATTAAGGTTAAACCACTGATGGACTATTTTATCAATGTCATTTCTACCTTTCTGGGCCTTGAACATGGTAGTTGTGTTGCTATGGAGGATCAGAAAGCTTTTGGATTTCATCAAAAATATCTTAATTTGTGCTCTGAAGGTGAACAAAAGTCTTACAGGTTTGGAACAACAAGAGTAATTAATGACAACATTTTCGTTTTTGGGTGAACTATCCCTTTAAACTTATTTCAGTCGGTTGCCAAAATGACATTTCTAATTTTGAAGCTTTCAAATAATATTTTCTTTTCTTTAAGCTTTATTTAAATGACCAAAAACTATTTTTAACAGTTTTAGTTTCATAGTTAACAATAACTACACTGATGATTGAATCTTTGGATGAACTATTCCTTTAACAATTTAGACAGAAACTCAATGCTGAAAGTCAAACCAAGATTCAGCAGCTTTTATGATATGCTATATATAATGAAATAGTTTATAATCACAAAATAATTAATAGTAATGCCTTTTTTTAGACAGAGCGAGGAGGTTTGCTCATCACTGGCACTATTTGTATAACGGGTTGCTAAAATACTGCCACTTCTAAAATCAATCAGAACTAATAACTGTTTCGGCAAGGAGGAAGAGCTTGTGAAGTACATTGTAAAATCAATCAGACACATTAACCCATTGCTCCTGTTAACCCACTCTAAGTGTCTGAGATCTTAATGGCAGAAACTAAAACTGCACAGTTATTATAGCTGACACCCTAAAACATCACAATCAATATTTAAGGCCCTTACTGCAGTGTCAAATTCATCACAAGGCAGAGTTAGCGTCAAAATGGCTTCAATCACAGGTTTTTAAAAATGTGTTGAGACAGGTCTGTCCGTCTTTGAATAAAAGTGATGTCAGGGTGCAGGGCCACGGCAACGCACAGTGCTATCAAATTTAATTTTGATCTCCAACAGGACGTTTTTATAGGCAGCAATAACAACAATGTCCTTAATCTAAGATAGGGCCATAAAACATGTGACCACCTTCATCTCAGCTTCTATTCAAGAAGTTATCAGCGAGAAAACGCTATTTGGGATGTTCTCATTCCTCAATCATGCTGCTTATTAAATTGAAGAGCAACAATAAAACATTCTCTCATATGTTTTGGTTTTATTTCTTGGCTTTGTGGCTGTGTGATTTGACCTTGGCTGAACCTGAACGTCTGAGACGTTTACCTTCAAACTTGCTAACATGTACGTCTCTTTCTGAATAGGGTTCGAACACAGTCCTGCATTATTAATTCTTGGAAAGACGCAATCTTTTGCGGTACCTGGTTCTGATTAAGCCAAAGGTCCAAAGTTCCTCTCACAAACGTGAAGCTTTCAGTCACACCGAGTGAAACGTGAGTACGGCTGCCATTGAACGGATTCAGAAAGCTCAACTCAAAGCCCTCCGCATGAGTAGAGACCAGACTTAAACCACATGGCTATAGCGCTAAGCCGCCCAAATGTTCCTCGGTTGGGAGAACGTCACATTCCAGACATACCTCCGGAAAAATGTGTAGAATATGGAAAATGTGAAAGGCTGTGATTGACAGTGGAACGTTTGCTGGATGCTGGCCATTAGAGAAGTCACTATGGAAACAGAAGCAGAGAGAGCTGTGTCTTCTGACACCTTTTCTGCATCGCCAATCATCAGTCTGATAACGAACAAAGTGGGAAAAATGTGGCACTAAAATACTTCATGCAGGGATCAAGGCTGTAGCTTTCAGACAAAAAAATCACTTCTTGCTCTGTATTGCACAAGGACAGATTCTGCAGCTGCCCCTAACAAAAGGAACTAAGTGTAATTCTAAATCCTTATATTTATAGCATTTGAAAGCTGCTTTAAATATAACACTGAAATAAGCTGAGATGTTAAAGCAATTAGGCGAGCTGAATGTTTACTATTAATTTGGATACAATAATATCAAGAGGGGAATACATTTCCGAGGGGGGTGAATCCAAGAATAATAATTTTACTTCCTTTGAGAAACATTCTCTGAGATAATTTTTGACACAGCCTACTGCGGGAAAACAGGTTAAATCAAGCCTTTGAAAAACACTATAGTTAAACAAACAGTAGTGGCTAAATATAACTATGTTCAAAACAAACCTCCTCTTTACTGGCATTTATTTATTACTCTTAAAAGATAATATTTAGTCACCCCTTATTCTAGCAAACTATGTGTATGTGTATACAAAGTGTATGTGAGCGTGTATGTGTGTGTATATACAGTCAAGCCCGAAATTATTCATACCCCTGGCAAATTCTGACTTGAAGTTACTTTTATTCGACCAGCAAGTTTTCTTTTTGAAAAACGGAAATGACACAGGCTTCTCCCAAAAGATAATAAGATGATGTACAAGAGGCATCATTGTGGAAAAAATATTTCTCAGCTTTTATTTACATTTAAACAAAAAGTGGCATGTCCAAAATTATTAATATCCTTTGCAAACTGTCAAAGTCTATGGGAAAATCCAAAGTTCTATACCATTCCAAATAGTCCAAGCTGTTCTAAAGCATCCTAATTACCCTGATTCATTGGGGAAAGCTATTTTAATCAACTCAACTGGTAAAAAACAAAAGCTCTCTGCTGTTGGTTTGTGGGCAGTCATGGCTAAGACAAGGGAGCTCACTGAGGACCTGTGGCTGCGCATTGTGGCTGCTTATAAGTCAGGAAAGGGCTATAAGACCATATCTAAATGTTTGAAGTTCCAGTGGCCACAGAGCAAAGTATTATTACAAAATACAAGACGTTCTGCACTGTGAAAAATCTCAGAGGACGTGGTCGGAAGCCAAAAGTGACACCTGTGCTGGCCAGGAGGATAGTGAGAGAGGTAAAAAAGAATCCAAGAAGCCATCCTGATGAATCTGGGCTCTGCTGGTGGCAAACAGTCCAACGGACACTGCACACCGCTGGGTTCCAAGGACGCAGACCAAGGAGGACACCACTTCTCCAGATAAGGCACACAAACGCCTGCTTGGCCTTTGCAAATGCTCATCTGGACAAAGAAGACTTCTGGTCTTCTGTTTTATGGTCAGATGGAACAAAAATTGAATTGTTTGGCCACAACAATGTGGCCTTCATTTGGCGTAAAAAAGGAGAAGCCTTGAACCTTAAGAACACCATCCCCACTGTCAAACATGGTGGTGGGAACCTGATGTTTTGGGTTTTTTGGGTTTTTTTAGCCGGTGGACCAGGGAACCTAATCGCAGTAAACGGCACCATGAAAAAGGAGCAATACATCTAAATTCTCAACAACAACATCAGGCAGTCTGCAGAGAAACTTGGTCTTTGGCACCAGTGGACATTTCAGCACGGCAGCGACCCAAAACACAGCAAAAGTGGTGAAGAAATGGATAGCAGATAAAAACATTAACGTTTTGCAGTGGCCCAGCCAGAGTCCTGACTTAAATCCAATTGAGAATTTGTGGAGGAAGCTAAAGATCAGGGTGATGGCAAGGAGACCCTCCAATCTGAAAGAGTTGGAGCTTATCGCTAAAGATGAATGGGCAAAAATACCAGTGGAGACATGCAAAAAGCTGGTCAGCAATTATAGGAAGCGTTTGATTGCTGTAATAGCCAAAAAAAGGCTTTTCTATTAATTATTGAGAAGGGTATGAATAATTTTGGACATGCCACTTTTTGTTCAAATGTAAATAAAAGATGAGTAATATTTTTTCCACAATGATGCCTCTTGTACATCTTCCACAATGATGCCTCTTTTATCTTTTGGGAGAAGCCTGTGTCATTTCCGGTCAAAAAAAGGTAACTTTTATTCATCAAATAATTCTGAAAAATGTATCACAGGTTCCAATATGTGTGTGGTGTATATATATATATCCCAACTTGATAATAAAGTAGCATATTAGAATGATTTCTGAAGGATAATGTGACACTGAAGACTGTACTAATGATGCTGAAAATTCAGCTTTTCATCACAGGAATAAATTCTGTTTTAAAGTATATTCAAATAGAAAATCACTTTTTTAAATTGCAAGAATATTTCACAATATTACTGTTTTTTTCAGTATTTTTATACAAATAAACGCAGCCTTGACGAGCAGAAAAGTCTTCTTTAAAAACATTACAAATCTTACTGATCCAAAACTTTTGAACAGCTGCGTTTTTAATTTATCGAAATACTTTAGAAAAATAGATATTCCATTGTACTCCTGTCCACAAAACAGCCAGCTGTTAATATCCAAACACCCCCCTGAAAACTAAAAAATGGTGACAAAACAATGTGACCTGTGATGTAATTTTTTCTGCAGTGGGAACACATTATTGGCTGTCATCTATGTTGGGTAGATTGTTATGGTTTGCAGTATTTTAATCATAATAAAATATGAGGTTAACCTGTTCAAGAAAATACCATTTGTTTGAACAGACAATGCATGCCACTGAAATTATGAGTCAAAACATGTTGTTAAATTATCTATGATTACAATTAATTATCTTTCCCAAAATGTTGGGTAAAGTGTGTCAGATGGTGTGTCAGTGGCTCAGCTAAGAGAGTCCTGCCATCAAATGCAGGAAAATTATTACAAATATTATTAGTATTATTAATAATATGACAAAATGTCAAAAAATATCATGAATATTAAACCATATCCTGGATAATATACAGCAAAGTAAGACTTAAAAGACTTCAAATAAGAGGCCACATGACTGGCCAAGGGCTTTGAACCACACTAAAGCTAAAAAAGGAGACTACTCATGCAAACCAAACATCACGGTTTGTCTAGAGCCACTTAGCAGTAATAAAATGGTGAATAATTCCTCAAAACATCATTGTAACAAAGCAAATCATAAGGATACACCCATTATATTGGCGCATAAAATGACAAGTATTTTGCTAGGACTAGACGGCAAACCACTGAGTGTAGACATTCAGAGTACTAGCCTTAGTCATAAAAATCAGAAAGGTCAAAACATCACTGAAGTAATTGATTCGCCTGGGGTGGAAAACACACACAAATAATAGAAATGCACAAATAAAAGACGGGAAAATAAATAGTGGTGTATTTAAAATGCCTCTGTTGTTTTACGCAGATCATAAAGTTTCAGAGCGACGAACAATGCATGGTCACAACCATGTGCTTTTGTTTTGATCGAGAGCCGCAAAGTGATGTCATCTATACTTATGCAAAACCAGTGTGGGGGTAATTGCCTTTGTAATGGCAGAGCCCACTTAAAACAGTCTGAAACTATGAGGAGAAAAACAACTGGAAACGTGGAAAGACTTGTCGCTGAATATTCTACCAGCTCTTGCGGCTAAACGCAGCTTTTCACTTTCAAAGTTACTGAGCACGTTCCAGCCCATTATGTCATTTTTAAGTGTCTTGTAAAAGCCTGTATGGTATTAGCATGTTTCTAAATGGGTTTTATAAAGATCATTTTTATGATAATGTCTAAGATAGTCTAAGATTACTGGGACATTATCATTTCTAACATTTTTATCATTTCTCAGGCCAAGGATAATAGAGAGAAGGAGCAGACACCCCTTGTTACATAATGTACTGAACTGAGGGTTGCATTTTAAGCAAAAGCATTAAAATATCATTATTGATTAGCTATATTGGCACATTGCATTGAGATTTTACATAATGCATTTTGTGAGAGGGACAGAGAAATATTTAACTGAATTTCCGCTCATAAATTTAGCCTAGTTAACTTCATATTGTATTTTTGTTTACTGAACATGCTTTTCTCAGAAAGTATGGACAATTAAATATTAGTAAAAAAAAAATACAGTTTAGCAATTGACGCGCTGTTGAAGATGTTAGAAATATCCTAATTTAAGAAATATTAATTAAAAAGATTCAACATCAAAATCAATAATTATAAATATACTATCATTCAAACGTTTGGAGAAAGTAAGGAAAGGAAAGGATTGGTTGACTTCCAGAATAAAAACTTCCTGATAATTTACTCCCATGTCATCCAAGATGTTCATTTCTTTCTTAGTCCAAAAAAAATACATTTTTTGAGGAATTTTTCTCCATATATTGGACTTCAATGGGAGCCAAATGCCTAAAGTTTCAATCCAGCTTCAAAGGGCTCTTCACAATCCCAGCTGAGGAATAAGGGTCATCTCTATTGAAACGATCGGCCATTTTCTTAAAAAAAAAAAGGGAAATAATATATTTTTTATCCACAAATGCTCATCTTGCACTAGCTTGATTTCACACATTACGTAGTCACGTTGGAAAGCTCATGCATGATGTAGGCGGAAGCAAAGACCCAGTGTTTACAATGCAAACGTGCATATAAATTTGAACACCCATTACAAATAAGGTAAAACAACGGTGTTGGATGATTTTGAGTTTTTGACCTGATTACGTAATGTGCGAAGTCGCAGACACGCATCGTAAAGCTTGTGCAAGATGAGCAATTGTGGTTAAAAAGTATACATTTTTAATTTTTTAAGACAATGACCAATCATTTCATTAGATAAGACCCTTATTCCTCAGCTGGAATCGTGTAAATCCCTTTGAAGCTGCATTGAAACTGCAATTTGGACCTTCAACCCCATAGTTCACTATATGGAAATATATGTTTTCCTCAAAAACCTTAATTTCTATTTGAATGAAGAAACAAAGACAAGAAAAAAAACGTCACGATATTACTGTTTTTATACTGTAATTTTGATCAAATATAGGGTTGTCACGATACCATAAAAATGACTAACGATACTATACCAGCTGAAGTATCACGAGACCAAGTAGTATTCTGTTAATTTAAAATTCAAATCTACAAAATGAATAAAAAAATTCATTAATAAAAAGATGTAAATGAAAACAGGCAAGATTTTTCTCTGAATACTTCACTAATGTGAATAAATGACTGGCTATTGTTATCCATGAAATCATGTCAACAAAAGTCATCTGAGCACTGCACAGAAGCTTCATAGAGTGACATTTAGATGTGGTATTTATGCATTTAGACTGTACTTATAATTGCATAAATAATGTTATAAGATAAATGTTTTAAATACAAAACTCTGAATATAGAAATATGTTGGAAAAGAATGGAACATGACGGGAAACTTAAAACCGCCAGCAGATGGCAGCAGTGTTCATGATTGAATCACTGAGTTGTTCAAACGATTCTTTCAAAACGGCTGAATCATTCAGGGGTGAATCAAATGACTCGTTTTTATGAATGGCTTAGTGAATCAGTGATTCGCCCAAACTAACGCGAATTCAGATTCGAACACAGAAACGAAACTAAAACATCTTGCTCGTGTCTTATTGCTGAACTGTCACGGACATTTTTGCTGCCATATCTTAAAATTTCCAAGTTATATATATATATATATATATAATGATTGATAAGAACCAAGGTCAAAACCACTATGTTAATGAATGGAATTGCATTCGTGATCGCAAAGATGCTTCCAGAAACGAATTATTACACATGTTCTAAAAGTGGGCAAATGAATAAAAATACGAAAATTCTGTCTAGTAAAATATTTTGATGTTTAATAATTGATTCTTGGGCTGATATTTTTTAAATAACATTAGACAGTCGTCTGAATCAGACCCTCTCTTCTGAAACTGCAGCGTGAACAAGGACGTGCGCGTGCAGCTTCTCATTTCAAACTGAACTGAAGCATGGTGAAACACTGAATAGCATAAAGCCTATACACCGCTTGTACTACACAAAGCACAGCAGAAAGACATTTTGGCAGTCAACTTGTAATGTTTCTGCTGGCGTGCATGAACGTTTTAAACAGTGTTCCTGCCGTGCATACAACATATCTTATGGTGCTACCATTTGGACGATACTATCGTTTCAAAAATGCAATGGCACCGCGGGTATTTGTAAGCTTTAGTATCGCGATACTACCGTAGTACCGGTATACCGTGCAACCCTAATCAAATAAATGTAATCTTGGTGAGCAAAACCGACCCCAAAGGTTGCAACCAAGCGTGCCGTAGGTGTCCTGAAAAGTGAAGCCAAAAGTTTTCGATCGCCCCCCGGTGGCTGGCTGCAGTATAGGTCATAAACCCCGCCCTCTCCATGTAATCTAATGGGACGTGAGCCAAACTAAATAATCGAATTACACGGCAAATAATTTTTTTCCAAAGGTGATTTCCATCGTGTGAGGTAGTTTTTATAATGCTGATTCATGCTCAGGTGTTCGTTTTTCTAATAAGTTTGCTTTTAAGTAGTTATTTGATGCTATAAAAACGGGGTGTGGTGTCATGATTGTGATCGTGCGATTGGGTCTGCGGGAGTTTGGGCGGGACTTTGACACCGCGGCTCCGCCTCACGACACTACTGCGCATGCTCTGGCTCCAAACGAACCTCTACTGCGCATGCTCTGGCTCCAAATGACGTAACTTCCCCCAAGATGGTAGCGGCCATATTGAGCTGTTTTGGCTTCACTTTTCTATAGTGGAAAGAAGCGGAAACGCGTTGTCCATCTTTTTTACAGTCTATGGTTGCAACAGTGTAAATGCTTTGTGTATATATATTTTAGTGTATATATGGCCTTTAGCAAACAACTAAATAAAAAAATGATAATGATGCAGTGTGTCCAACCAGAAATCTCCATCAGGAGTACTTTACCAACATTCTTCCATGCACTTTTCATATATAAGGTTATCCTTCATCTCTTTTCTCCCAGAACTCATTTCTGAAAGCTCAGTGTGTTCAGGAGGGACTAACTGTACCTGAGAGAAATGGAGGTTCCGTTGACAGACTCTGAGTGCCGTCTGCTCGGACTAAAGCCCCCCTGCGGGGCATAGCGCTCACTTCCACAGCACAGGATCATAAGGAAGGCTCTTCGAAAAGCCCGGTTCAGAAAAGCATACAGGAACGGATTCAAGCCCGAGTTGATGTAACCCAACCAGAGCCAAGCGGTCCACATCTGCCAGGGCACGCTGTAATTGATGAAGGGATCCACCACGTTGGTGATAAAGAAGGGCGCCCAGCACAGACAGAAGCAGCCCATGATGACAGCAAGGGTTTTGGCCGCCTTGGTTTCGTTTTTAATGCGACTGGAGCCGTGTTGATCGTGGTTGGGGTAAGTCGAAGAAGGGGCCGAGCCGGCCCTGTGCAGCGAGCCGATTCGTCGAGCGTGTCCCATAGCGGTGACGTATATCCGCTGATAGGCGAGAACCATCAGCACTAGAGGCACGTAGAAGGCCACGGCCGAACACACTAGAGCATAGGGGCGGTTCACCATGAACACACAAGTCGAATTACGGGAGGAGTTGAATTTTCTTTGTTCGATCTGGGAAACAAATATGAAATAAAAAACACAGAAAACAAATTAAGAATGCATCAATATTTAAATTTTAGCTGATACCAAAAACAGAATTATTTTCATTTTATGGTCGATAACTGATAAATGGTCAATATTGCAATTTTACAATATTTTGTCTAAAAAATTAAAACACTAAAAATAAATCTTAAATACCCAGTATTCCTCTGAATTGTGTGAGGTAAACTCACAGTTCAGACTTTTTTCCTCAGAATTGCATGATATAAACTCGAAATAGAAACTTGAAGTTCTGAGGAAAAAAAAGTCAGAATTGTGAAACATAAACAATTATGAGGACATAACCATTTCTGAGAAAAAGTCAGAATTGTGAGATATAAACTCACAATTCTGAGGAAAAAGTCTGAATTGTGAAATATAAACTTGCAATTCTGAGGAAAAATGTCAGAATCGTGAAATATAAACTCACAATTCTGAGGAAATAGTCGCAATTCTGAAAAAAGAAGTCAGAATTGTGTGATATAAACTCTCAATTCAGACTTTTTTATCAGAAGTGCATGATATAAACTCCCAATTCGGAGGAAATAATCATAATTGCGGGATATAAACTCACAATTCTGAGGACAAAAACAAGCAATTCTGAGAAATAAAGTCAGAATTATGAGATATAAACTCACAATTCTGAGGAAAAAAGTCGCAATTTTGAAAAAAGAAGTCAGAATTGCATGATATAAATTCCCAATTCTGGGGAAAATCATAGTTGTGGGATATAAACTCAATTCTGAGAAATAAAGTCAGAATTAAGAGACATAAACAAGCAATTCTGAGGAAAAAAGTCAGATTTGTGAGTTATAAACTCACAATTCTGAGGAAAAAAGTCACAATTATGAAAAAAGAAGTCAGAATTGCATGATATAAACTCACAATTCTGGTGAAAAAATCATAATTGCGGGATATAAACTTGCAATTCTGAGGACATAAACAAGCAATTCTGAGGAAAAAGTCTGAATTGTGAAATATAAACTTGCAATTCTGAGGAAAAAGTCAGAATTATAAGATAAAAACTCAAAATTCTAACTTTTTCTCAGAATTGCGTGCTATAAACTCGAAATTGCAAGTCAAAAAGTAAGAATTGTGGAATATAAACTCGTAATTCTGTGAAAAAAAGTCAGAATTGCGTTATGTTAACTTGCAATAAAGACCTTTTTTTCTCAGAATTGCATGATATAAACCCGGGATATATGTGGGATATAAACTCGCAGTTCTGAGGAAAAAAGTCAGAATTGTGAGACATAAACAAGCAATTCTGAGGAAAAAAGTCCGAAATGTGAGATATAAATTCACAATTCTGAGGAAAAAAGTTGCAATTCTGAAAAATTGCTGATATAAACCCGCATTTCAGATTTTTTTCTCAGAATTGAATGATATAAACTCCCAATTCTGAGGAAAAAAATCATAATTGCGGGATATAAACTCACAATTCTGAGGACATAAACATAAAAAAAAGAATAATCAGAAACATGAGATATAAACTCGCAATTCTGCGAGTCATAATTATGAGATAAAAACTAAAAATTCTGACTTTTTCTCAGAATTGCGTGCTATAGACTCGAAATTGCAAGTCATAAAGTAAGAATTGTGGAATATAAACTCGTAATTCTGAGGAAAAAAAGTCAGAATTGTGAGACATAAACTCAATTTTGAGGAAAAAAAGTCAGAAACGTGATATATAAACTCACAATTCTGAGGAAAAAAAACTTTTTCTATTTTTATATAAGTGTAATTTATTCCTATGAAGGCAAAGCTGAAAAGCTTTACTTTAGTAGACATTACTCCATTCTTCAGTGTCACATTTCTTTCAGAAAGTACAAAGGCAATTTTTTTTAATGTATATATATATTTTGCCATCACTTTAAACCAATTCAATGCATCCTTTTTGAATACTGAATTTAAGTTATTAAAACTTCTGACCTCAACCTTTTGAACAGTGGGGTAATCCCTTGCATTCATATTCAATTTATTTTGTAATGTATATTTTTAATCATTACTTTAATTGCCAAGAATCTAACATTCCTTAAAATGGTAACACCCAAGGAGTGACATCATTTAGACCCTTTCTACTGTATAAATAACATCATTAAATTTTTTTAAATTGTTACATAAATATTTAATGCACCCTGCACAGATATAGCAGAAAGTAATTACTTAAAGCATATAAAACATCAGCATAACCAGAAGAAAGCATCCAGCAGCTCCTCACTTACAAAGCTCTCGATTCCAATGGTATTCCAACTTTGCATGATGGGAAGAAATGAGATGAAAATGGGGATGACCCAGCATCCAACCAGCATCAGTGAGACTCTCACAGGTGTCATCTTGTTATTGTAGACCAGAGGCTGACAGCAAATCGCATAGTACCTGCGCAAGACAAAAAAAGTGCAGATATCTCAAGAACGATTCATAGATGCTGTCAGACAGTAGTGTCTTTCGTAATCAATGCGTCTCTACATACTGTACTTTCACATTCCTAGATGATTATGCAGATCTTTTCTAGAAAGGCTAATGCTGTGAATTACATACAACCAGAAAATATGCTCTCACTAGAGACTGTAGAGGCAAAAACATCATGAGTCATGGGAATCATATGGATGGAGAAAGGACTTGGTGACACAGTGGGATAGATAAACAGAATTTGTTGCTTGAAAGAGAAAGAGAGATATGGCTTTGAGAGACTAAGAATGAGTCATGTTACTGCCATATGGACCAGGTGTGGTGCATAAATCACAGCTGCTCTTTTACAGACCAAGGGAGATGCGGTCTTCCTAATGGGTGAGCATGAGAAAATTTGCATACGTAATGCAGCAAATTACAGATAATTAGCTGACACGCTGACAAGCCCCTGGAGTTAGCATCAAGACATAAACTATGTGTTTCTTTTCGTGTGTGTACGTTTTTGAATGTATAGTTCACTCTGTGAGTGAACCGTTGTACATAAAACACATCTTTACAATCAAAGAAACGTAACAATTAGGAATCAGACAAAATATAAATTAGACATAACAATACAGGCCGGACATCATCTTTGTATATAACACAGCAGGCAACCAGAAAAGCATTGTAGCACATTGTAATTTGGTTACGCATGATTACAGGGCTTAAACCTTTTAGAGCGCCTCTGGATGCCAACATGCAAATCCTGCCGTTTAAAGGAGAAAAAAAAGTAAATAAATTGTATAGATAAATAAATCCAAAAGTCTAGAATGATCAATCTTCTTTTTTTTTTAACCAAGGCTGCATTTATTTGATGAAAAATCCAATAAAAACAGTAATATTGTGAAATATTATTAGACGTTTTCTATTTTGATATGTTTTAAAATTAATTCAATTTAGTAATTTATCCCTGTGATGCAAAGCTTAATTTTCAGCAGCCATTATTTCAGTCTTTAGTGTCACATGATCCTCCAGAAATCATTCTAATGTGCTGATTTGCTGCTTGATTATTATTGGTGTCTAATTTGTAATGATATTTCACAATATTACTGTTTTTACTACATTTTTGATCAAATAAATGCAGCCTTAGTGAGCTTAAAATACATCTTTACAAAAAAAAAACATATATACAGCTGAAGCCAAAAGTTTACATACACCTTGCAGAATCTACAAAATGTTAATTATTTTACCAAAACAATATGGATCATACAAAATGCATGTTATTTTTTATTTAGTACTGACCTGAATAAGATATTTCACATATAGTCCACAAGAGAAAACAAAAATAAAATAGTTGAATTTACAAAAACTTACCCTGTTCGAAAGTTACTGTGTTGTTACCTGAATGATCCACAGCTGTTTTTTGTTTAGTGATAGTTGTTCATGAGTCTCTTGTTTGTCCTGAACAGTTAAACTACCTGCTGTTCTTCAGCATTTTTGTGTATTTTAACCCTTTCCAACAACGACTATATGATTGTGAGATCCAACTTTTTACACTGAGGACAACTGAGGAACTCATATGCAACCATTGCAGAAGATTTAAACGCTTACTGATGCTTCAGTGAAAGGAAAAAGGATGCATTAAGGGTCCAAGGGGTGAAAAAATTTTGAATTTGAAGATCATAAGAAAACATGTAGGCAAAATAAGTAAAATGTACACATCTTCATTCTGTTCGAAAGTTTACACTAGGGCTGGGCGATTTGGCCTAAAATCAAAATCTCGATTAATTGAACATTTTAACCCGATTACGATTAATGAACGATTATTTTATTCATTAATAAAATTATATTTAATTATATTTAAATAATATTTATTTTTCTTAAATTAGTGAAAATAAATAACTTGCACTTTTGGAAACAAAATAAATTATTTATAAAATAATAATAAATATTAAAAGTAGAAAATAGCAGTATCTCTTCTAAATAAAATTACTCTTGTATATCCAGTAAATACTTTTTGCTGTATAAATACTGTTTAAGCTCTCCATCGACATGTCGGCGGAATAACGCAACGTAACGGAGCGGGGTCACGTGACTCCACACGCAGTAGTGTTTTTAAAGGGAAAGTAATTGAAATAATTGACCTGGAAAAATTTGATCGATTATAGGTTCTGAATGTCGATTTCGATTACTTTTCGATTAATCGCCCAGCCCTAGTTTACACCCCTGGCTCTTTCTGAAAAATCGAAGAATTTTGGAAATTTCTGGGACCTGAAGGAATTTTCTGAAGAACAGTGGGCAGTTTAACTGTTCAGGACAAACAAGGGACTTGTGAACAACTTTTAAACAGGGTCATTTTTATAAATTCAACTATTACTTTCTCTTGTGGACTATATGTTTTATGTGAAATATCTATATTCAGGTCAGTACTAAATAACAAATAACATGCATTTTGTATGATCTCTCTTATTTTGATAAAATAATTAACATTTAGCAGATTCTGCAAATTGTATGTAAACTTTTGACTTCAACTGTATCTATACATAAAGGAAAAAAAATATGAACAAATCTAGCAAACAATACTGCTGTCCCAAAACTATTACGTGCATGACAACATGCTCTAATTTGAGAGCTCTTTTCTCAATATTGCCATGGCAACACAGTTATCTGTGTAGAACAACATTAGTCATTTTTTGTTTCTATATTAGCTTCACAAACACACTCACCTATCTAGTGCAATGCAGCACAGATGCAGAATAGACGCAGTGGTTAGCAGCACGTCCAGTGAGGTACGGACCAAGCAGAACGTTTCTCCATAGTTCCACTGACCTGTGGTCAGCTCTATGGCTGCCAGGGGCATCACAACAAGGGCAACTAGAAGATCTGCAAATGCCAGTGATACGATGAAGAAGTTTGTCTTCTTCTTCCTATATACAGAACAGTAAATAAACATTAGTTCACTGTAGAAAATGTTTTGGTGTCTATGTACAGTAAATACTTTTGTTTAAGCTATGTGATATGACACTTTATCATACTTATGGACCCTCACGGACAGTGATGATGCATTTCCAGTTATTACCACCATACATTTAAATTGTAATATTTTATTTAAAGGAAAAATAACAATGTAAATTTTTAACACTATACATTTTGTTAAATTACCCTGTCATCAGGTTATAGAAAACTAGTTTAAGAATAGTTCACCCAAAAATGAAAATTCTGTCATTAATTATTCACCCTCATGTCGTTCCAAATCCACAAGACCTTCGTTTCATCTTCAGAACACAAATTATGATATTTTTGATGGAATCTGAGAGCTTTCTGACCCTGAAGAGACAGCAACACAACTGTTACGTTCAAGGTGGCAAAGACTGACACGGAGGAGAAGAAATTGTTTGATAAAGTCGTTACTTTTGTTTTCTTGTAGCTTTTCTCGTAGCTTTTATAAAATTACAGTTGAACCACTGATGTCACATGGACTATTTTAATGATGTTCTTACTACCTTTCTGGGTCTTGAACGTGTCAGTTGTGTTGCTGTCTATGCAGGGTCAGAAAGCTCTTGGATTTCACAAAAAATATCTTAATTTGTGTTCTGAAAATGAACGAAGGTCTTACAGGTTTGGAACGACATGAAGGTGAACCCTTTAACACTGCTAGTTGAGAGTTTCTAATACAAAGGCTGAGGGAGTGATGGTAAATTTGACATCTTTCTGTCTTCTAACCAATGTAATTAATCTTTCTATACTTGTTTCTCTTTTGTAAAGTCATAAAAATGCTATCATGTCATGGAAAAAATTGGAACACAAAAATTATATTTCTTTCAGTTCACCACAATAGACTGCTTCTGAGGACACAGGAAAAGTAAATAGGAACCATTTTAACTTCACATGAAAAGTATGTTGCAAACATACATAAAGAAAATATTTAAGCATCTTTAAAACAAGATAAATTTATTTGAGAAGCAAATTTTTATCAAGTTGGTATGATTCTTCAGGTTCTTTGTGAAATATCTGCAACACTCTTTAGTTAACATTCAATGGTCGTGTAAAACAACACCCTTTTTACCTTGTCAAAAACAGCCCTGTTCACAGCGACCCATTTTGGTGCATGTCTCTTTAAATAATAATGAGCTACTGCCCTCTTCAGTTTTTTGTGTAGTTGGTGGTGCGTTATCATCAAAAACAAAACTAATCCGCTGTGTCCTCAGTCGCTCTGATGTCAGGAGAAAATGAAGACTCTTATGTTCACTCCAAATACAAAACACCTGCATTGCTTACGAGACGTTGTCGCTGCAGCTGCAGAGTGCGGAGAAAATGGCAGACAGCACAAAGCTTGCTAAAGGCAGAAATATTCTAATACAGGACAATCCGTTAGCGGTCGTGGGTGGGGCCTAAGCATTAAGACATCATACTGCTAAAAAAATGGCTTGATAATTGAGACTGTTTACGTTTTTTGGTGATTAAAATAAGGAGTGAATGGATTTGTATCATTGTAGGTTGGTTGTGTCCAAAACTAAGACACATTTATATGCAAACACCATGAATAATTGAATTTTGCATCCAATGTCCACGAATCAAACACTTTTCCCATCTGCCATTGGTTGGAACAACAGATGTCCCCGCCCCAAACTAACGCCATTGGTTAAGCCACTGTTGCTATGTGGGACTGGTCAGGATTCTCAAACAAACAAGAGCTGTTTTGAAAACACTATAGAACAACTGTTACATTTTTGTAACATTAACCTACGAATAGCTTACTTTTAGATATCTTACGTATTAAGCTTAATTTATACAGTCAAACCAAAAATTATTCAGACACCAGATATAATTTTTGATATTTTTTACTAGTGGGTGCAATTTGACCAAACCATGCTTTGCTACATACCTTTCTATCAACATTATCGGGCATTATCAAGATGAATTTGTTCTCTGACACAGTTCTCACAACTCTTGAGTTCTTGTCATATTTTATTACCATTTTCTAAACCAATAATGTGATAATGTGAGAAATGTTGAATGTGTCTGAATAAATTTTGGTTTGACTGTAATTTATTTGTGATAATCAAGATGAATTTGTTCTGACACATTTTAACTCTGAGTTCTTGTCATATTTTATTACCATTTTCTAAACTATAGTGAATAAACTGTGATAATGTGAGAAATGTTGAAGGTGTCTGAATAAATTTTGGTTTGACTGTATGTATTTAACATCGAAAATGTAGACTGACACATTGAATTTAAATACAGACACGAAGCAGCTTTACCTTAGCTGTCTGTCTTTACAGAGAGCCACCATCACAAGCAAATTACCAAGTGCAGTCAGTATAATGATGGTCACCAAGACGATAGACAGTGTTATCTTCGAAGTGTGTTTGGACACAACTTCATCCACTGAACTGTAGACAAAAATATACAGCCAATTATATATAAACAGACAAGATAAATGCGTATCTATGGAGTCAGATATTCTGAGGTGGTTCTTACTCGTCCGCTGAGTCTGATGCTGTGGCCATCACTGGTCATCTGTATGGAAGTGGTCAGATGGGGTTTTGTTCACACAAGACAATGCAGTCCCTCTCCTGAGGGACAAACACAACTGTTTTGCGTTCTCACATCCCAAATTCAATCATATTCTTTCAGCATGAGCTTCAAAGTGAGAGCACTGAGACTAAACCATCAGCACGTTTGTAAATGAAACACAGGCTTGTGGGATATAACAAGTAAATATAAGCCATGATGAATGTCTGATCATCTTCCTTTCTTAGCAAAACTACAGGCTCACAAGAACTAACTATTGCATGCTGTCGATTCACATTTTGCTAAATTTCAGATTTGTTTTGTTATATTACAAAAAAATCCTAAAGGGGTAGTTCACCCAAAAATTGAAATTCTGATATTAATTACCAACGCTTATTTTGCTCCAAACCTGAACTTTTGTTCATCTTTAAAACACAAATATAGATATTTTTGATGAAATCTGAGAGCTTTCTGACCCTGCATAGACAGCAACACAACTTCCACGTTCAAGGCCCAGAAAGGTAGTAAGGATATTGTTAAAATAGTCCATGAATACACGCCGAACACTGACACAGAAGAGAAGAAATTGTTGAATTATTCAGTTTACTTTGCGCACAAGAAGTATTTTTGTAGCTTGATAACATTACGGTTAAACCACTGATGTCACATGGACTATTTTAACCATATCCTTACTACCTTTCTGGGCCTTGAACGTGTCAGTTTCTGTCTATGCATGGTCAGATTTCATCAAAAATATCTTAATTTGTGTTCCAAAGATGAACGAAGGTCTTACAGTCTTAGAGTGAGTAATTAATGACAGAATTTTCATTTTGGGGTGAACTATTCCTTTAATGTTCCTAATAAACTGTCTAAAATGTGCAAATTTGAGTGGAATACTATATATGTGATTTTTTGAATACATATTAGCAGTATTCGTGAAATGAAGCCAAGTGACTCTTTTTTGCAAACACATTTCTGATTTGATGTCAAAGTAGGAGTGTCTGAGCCTTATTGATGGTGCTGTAAAGTAGATAAAACAAAAAAGGTTGAAAAACACTGGCTTAAATTAAAGTCATATGTCTTATTATACCCTCAAAACACATCAAATATTGAAGGCAAGACATTGAAGCTAGAAAAACTTCAACTCAAAGTGCATGCACTCCATCATCACACTGTTAATAGCCACAGTGGCCAAATCGCACCCTGTGCCTGTGGCGCTGGAGCCATAACTCACGCAGAAGTGGAGAGAGCTCTCACAGAGTAAACACTGGAAGCGTGTGATGTATTTGCCCAGCTGGGAGGCTCAAGTGGGTATTACAGAGACAGCTTGGACACTTCTTTCCTGTTCGGTTGCTTTCGTTTGAGTTTCAAATGAGCCACATGATTATTATAGCCCTGTATCAAACAAACTGAACAAAACAGGCTATTCTAAGCAGCTACACAGAGAGGACAGCTGACTTACACATGATTCTTGTGTAGGACTGAGAAAAAGGGTCATTCTACAAAACAGGTGCCACTTGTTGCCTGACATGCATATTTGTAAATACATTTAACAATGAACATCTAAAGGCAGATTTTACTATGTGTCAACACATAAGATTATATCCACCTTATTTTTTTAATGCGGAAATAAGCCCCTATGGGCAAGACTTCCAGTTCATTAGCCGCAATAGGGAAATAACGAGAAGAATAACAACGTGCAGTAAATGGTAAAACTGTCTGCACTACAAACCAGTGTATTCATAATTAAGATAATACTTTAAAATATGGTAAGACACACCCATTTGCAATATCAAGCAGCAAAACAAGCTGTTTTGTACAGCTAAAAATAGCTGGATGCAGATGAGACTGAAGTCAGACCCATAAAATTACAAATAGCTCCTCATGATCCCTGATTATATGGGCCATTCTACAGAACGGGTGCAAACTGCTGTCCCACAACCAAAAGACACATTTAAAAAGCATTTAAGTATTCAAAATTTCAAATCTTATATGTTTACTAAGATCCTTTTATTATCTTTCGAAACCCACAATAATATTTAAAATATCAGTAAGCTTAATATATATAAAATCATCATTTAGTGGGTACTTTCAATTTGGAGGTGGCTGTTCCGAACCCTCACCCTAAATTTCAACTTTGAAAAAGAATATTGAAATAATTTTTGCATTTTATTCCATTGTTGTTCAAATGTCTTTTTGATTTTGTAAAAAGGTGAAGTTGCAAAAAATATATATTTAATATTTTCTTTGGAAATTATGAAACTTTATGTAAAAAAATGTAGTTTCTTCCACTTTATCCAAGATTTTGTAATGTTTGTCAGTAGGGGACAATCTTAAAGTGTCAACCCTGTTTACATGATTTTGTATAGTAAACAACTGACAAATTAAAAGTATTCATCTATAAACATTAAATGATCTAAGAAGCATCTTTGCTTCATAATCTTGAGCACAAGGCTTGTCAAATTAAACTGTAACTGTCAACTCTGTTACCTTTTGGAATCTATACAATTATTATGCCCCAAAATGCATTCATTTAGCTTATGATACCACAATGCATATTATATTCGTGCTGTTCAGAATTGTGCTAGCTAACCATGTGCTGATCAGCATGTTTGAGCTGGGCTCTAAAGTATCTAAAATGGTCACTACCGAAACAGTCGCGACTGAAACATTTGGTGAAGTTTCGATAGTGACGTCTTTGTTTTTGTGGGTGTTATACCATAAAATTATCACTAACGTAACAGTCACGACTGAAATATGTCATTATTGTCTCGGTAGTGACAAAAGGGAACATGTATTTCTTTTATGTGGGGGAAATAAGCTAAATTTTAGTACAGTTATGCAAATTTTGTATAATTTTAGTATGTTTTAGAAGTGGAGTATGTGGTGTAAAATTCTGTAATGTGATGTGGTCGCTATCAAAACATTACTGTCACTACCGAAAATGTGCTGTCATGACCAAAACATGGGATGTTTTGTAAAAAAAAAAAAAAAAAAAGTACACTGAATTATCAGCTAAGATGTTCTGATAGTGTTTGGTTCAATGTATATTCAAACTAATGAATCCTTTAGTTTGAAATCAGTATGATCAACTTTTTGCATTTTTCAAAGATTCAAAATACAATAAATCTCATAAATCACACTTGAAATATTGTTAAAATTGTAATTGTTATTCATTTAACCCTGAAAATGTTTTAATAAAATAGAAGAAAACATATTTACAAGATAGATGTAAGCAAAATCTTAACAGGTCAATATAACCCTTCTTATTAAATTATATATTACTGTGTCTCAGTCGTGACAAATTTAAGGGAAAAACAAATATTCCAAAACTTTTTGAAAATACGATGAAAATTAACTGCACAATTACAAAAAATGTGTTCCTTGGTCATTATACAAACAATTGTGGAAAAAGACAATTCCAACTCTGACTTTGCATCAATTCTGTACAATGGCCCATATATAAAAATCTATATGAGGAAAATTTCAATGTTTTTGTTTTCTCTGCAAAAGTTTTGCGTTAAACCAAGAAACTTTGCATTTGCAAAAGTTTCTCAGAAAATACAAAGGTTTTGCAAGTAAATGCAACGTTTTTTGGGGGCAACTCAAAAGTTTGGCTAAAGAACCCAAAAGCATTTAATTATTATTTTTATTTTTATAATTATTTTGTATTGGAATTTTAATCTAGCATGTTTGTTTTATTCATTTTTTAATTGACATCTTGTATGTATAAATCCTTAATAATCTCCATAGTTTGTAGGTCAATCCTGTTAGCATCATACAATATATTCCCAGTTATAATTCACTATTATTTTGTAATAAAAAGTTTCTTCCACGTTATCCAAAATTTTGTAATGTTTGTCAGTAGGGGACAATCTTAAAGTGTCAACCCTGTTACCATGATTATATATAATAAACAACTGACAAATTAAAAAGATTAATCTATTAACATTACTGCTAATAAATGATCTAAATAGCATATTTATTCAATAATCTTGAGCACAAGGCTTGTCAAATTAAACTGTAACTGTCAACTCTGTTACCTTTTGGAATCTATACAATTATTATGTCCCAAAATGCATCAGTTTAGCTTATGATACCACAATGCAATTTGCTGACTCTTAAATACAATATTTACCTGATGGAATGTTTAAAATCTTATGAAACTTTCCTTTAAAAATCAACAGGCACCCATTTAATCAAATGACCCAAAAAGACAACTGAGCTGACGTATGAAGGCTGATGGCATGTGACATGACACTAACTTCCACTAATCCTGTCTTGAGGGATTTCAAACATGGTTAACCGTCTGAAACCTATAGATATGTCCAGCTAAAGAACACTCTTGTTTTTATAAAAGCATTAACTAAACTGGTTAGTACAAAATGAACTTCAAACTCTCTATTTATCCCTCCTAATAAGCATTCCTAATGAACATGTTATACTTGAAACCGCACCCAAAACGTGAGGCATCACAAACTAACATATTACAATGCAAAAGGCAGCTCTGTAGGATCTGCTTCAGCAAACATCTATACACTCTTAGCAAGTTTTTCTCTCTTAGAAGCTTCTCTGATTTGATTGGTTTCTCTTATACGAAGCAAAACAGGTTAACGTGACATAATTGACATAATGAAAAGAGTCTGCACTGTCAAACCCTCTAATAACTGATTTTGACACCTTCCCACACAACGTCTTTTTTCATTTCATGCCACCAGGAAAACTGAGTGGCATTTGCATTGAAATAAATCACAATCTGTGGTGACAAGAAAACATAAGCCAAAAGCCACACACAAGTTATGACAGTGATATTTTCACACAATAACAAAACCCATACAGGAGTAACACAAATGTAGTGATCTTAAACACACATTTATCATGTAGTTATTACAGATGTCTATGTAATACAACAATAACAATCTGTAAAATGAGCTTTGATCTCAAAAACATACAATAAAATTAGCTTTATATATATATTTTTCACATTAACTGACTGAAAAGATTTCACAAAGTTTTTGCTCATCACAAAATTAAATAAAAACGAAAAGAGTACAAGCTATAATGTGTTTTCAGCCTTGATACGAATCAATCACAAAATTCCTTTCAAATCTAATACTCTCTAATTGAAACTAAGAACTCTAATATTTCCCATTGTAAAAATGCAAATTGAATTTGAGATCGTTGGTGCAGTTAAAGAAAAACAATACAATAATAATAGCTACTACTATTCTTAAACAATTTTAAAATAGATATTAACGCTACAATAACCTGTTGCACATTTTGACACTTGAAGGCATTTAAGTGTTATCATTCAGATAACTTTACTCACCCAGGGGCTCCGTGTTTCAGACGTCTTAGTGAATCCACGCGTGTTTCTATGAACTGTCATATTCCATCACAGTTAGTCTGAGACTGAAGTGCTCTTCTCTGCCCTGTGTCACAGTCAAACAGCTGCAGCAAGCAGCAGATCATCTGTTGATGTTAAGTGCACCGGCTCTCGGAGTCTCTGCCTGATCAACGCACATGAGTCTGAAACAAACCACAACAGAGCAACAGCGACACCCGGTGTTTCACCTCGTAAAATAAAGGCCCATCAAATGTACAAACGATTATTTTGTACAAAAATTAGCTATTTATATGTGTAATATTCACTATGCAATCATATATGTTATTTAATTTGCAATATTCACTCAGGAAAAAGATACGCTGCCTTTGAGGCGTAGGCCTACCCTTAGCTAAAACTAACAGCTGTATCTTTGTACCATATTTACCCCAAATGGTAATATTTGTAGTTTTAAAAAGCATAATAATACTTAAAAATACATATGAACACCTGAGGTGTACATTTTGATGACAGTTTGGTACCCTTACGAAAATAACCATGGTTTTATTGTGGTAAAAGTGAAGGACCCACGTTTTTTGACGTAGCCTATTGACTACCGTTTGTATAACCACAGTTTTCCTACAAATACCGTGGTTACAATATGGTTAGTGAAGCAAAACAATGTTTTTTTTGTTTTTATTTGTGGTAAAACGACGGTTAATTTTTTTGTAAGGGTACCTTTTTTCGTAAGAGATCTGTCAGTTGTTACATTAAGGCAAACAGGATGCTAGTACAGTGTCAAAAACGGAAATGGAGGATAGCTTATTATAAACTAAACGGTTATGAAATAAGTAATGTGATGTATGGAGACCACATTTCTTAAAGATCCTCAGGCTGAGAGTTTTTTATACCACTAGATGGCGCAGGATCACCACACATATGCTGCATCTTAATTAATTACATGTATATTTCTAGGTCAATTCTCGTGTGGGAGGGATAGATAGATAGATAGATAGATAGATAGATAGATAGATAGATAGATAGATAGATAGATAGATAGATAGATAGATAGATAGATAGATAGATAGATAGATAGATAGATAGATAGATAGATAGATAGATAGATAGATAGATAGATAGATAGATAGATAGATAGATAGATAGATGTCTCCTAAAAAGAACAAAACTGACCTTGATTTACATTCATTGTGTTTGTAAGAATAAAGCTCTTCTGTTGGTGGACACCTCATGTCTCCAGCTTGTCTTCGGTCTGCTAAATTAAAATGTAGCTTGCATTCATTGACCTTACATGACAAAATCCTGTGGGTTATTGATATTACCAGCATTTATTGAGCTGTTCTGCTTCTTTTCCCGTTACAGGAAGGCCAGTTGTTTTACTGCTGATGCTGTACATTAGACTTCAGCTTAATAGCAAGTGACAGAAGAAGCGACTCAAGTGAGGAAACTGCACAATACATTTTAATCTATTTCAATTCCGTGACACAAGAGAAAAACATTCACAAACATTGTTGTTTATCAAGACACATGTGATAAATGAAATTGGTTATTAATATTAATAGACACTGCTGAATGAGTTGTAAAGTTGAGTGCGCAGCAGAGGGAAGGAACTGGTGGTTTGCTGCTGTAGACAGAACCATATGCAGACAGTGGTGAAATTTTAGACCGCTTCTGTGTTTCTGGTGACTTTGCACTCTTTGGTATTGAACTGATTTAAATACTGAAGGCAGCAGATGCTTGTTTTTATTCTGAGAACATTAGAGTGCTGAATTATTTCATTGTAGTAAGAGAAATCCCACATATGCATGTAGAACTAGGGAGAAGAAAAAGTGTAACAAAATCATATTTTGGTCAACTGCAATGTTATTAATGGAAAATAAAACAAAAACTACTATTGACAGCATTTTACAACTACAACAGTTACAGGAAACTCATAAAAATAAAATAAAATAAAATAAAATAAAACAAAAATGAATTATTGTCGATAATTTACAACTACAACATGTTATCACTGGAAAATTAAATAACATTAAAATAAAGTAAAAAAATATTGCTGTCAATGTTTTACAACTATTGTGTGTAAATGATTATTATGAAAACTCATAAAATAATTTTTATAAAAAATTATTACGTTATTATTGGAAATTCATGAGATTTAACTTATATAATTTACCTAAATTTAACTATACCAATGTATCAATGTAAAATAAAATAAAATAAAACCAAAAATTATTTATTTATTATTAGTTATTTACAACAACAACATGTTATCATTGGAAACTCATAAAATAAAATTTAATTAAATGAAATAATGAATAAGAAAATTATTATTGCTAATAATTCACAACTACAACATGTAATCAATGGAAACTCATAATAAAATAAAATAAAATGAACAAAAATGATTATTGCCAATAATTTACAACTATATGTTATCATTGGGAACTCAAATTAAACTAAATTAAACTAAATTAAATTAAATTAAATTAAATTGAATTAATTATTGCCAATAAATTCAAACTACAACATGTTATTACTGGAAACGCAATCAATCAATCAATAAAAATTCATAAAAAGCATGTAACGTAACAAAATCATACTTTGTTCAACTAAAATGTTATTAATAGAAAACAAAACAAAAACTAATATTGACAGTATTTTATATAACAGTTTATAATTGGAAACTAATAAAATAATGAAACAAAATTATTATTGTCAATAATTTACAACATGTTATCAATGGAAATTCATAAAACAAAACAAAAGTAAGTTAAATTAAATTAAATTAAATTAAATTATTGCCAATAATTTACAACTACAACATGTTATCAATAGAAACGCATAAAATAAAATAATTATTGGCAATAATTTACAACTACAACATGTTATCAATGGAAATTCATAAAATAAAACTAAATTAAATTAAATTAAATTATTGCCATCTATCTATCTATCTATCTATCTATCTATCTATCTATCTATCTATCTATCTATCTATCTATCTATCTATCTATCTATCTATCTATCTATCTATCTATCTATCTATCTATCTATCTATCTATCTATCTATCTATCTATCTATCCGTCTCCCCATGAAACCAAAAATGATTATTATGAAACTCATAAAATAATATAAAAAATTAAATAAAAACTAGAACATGGTATTATTGAAAATTCATCAAATTAATAATTAAATTAAATAAAATACTTGAAAATGTTGTATTAAAATGTATTATTGCCACTACTTTGCAAAGCACCAGCATTGTCCTTCTTAAATCTTTTATGCCTACTTTTAAATCAGACCTAGATTTCATCACGGAAAAAAATAGATGATGTTGATGAGCTTGGCGGATGCAGGATGGAGTTTTTCTTAAATGGTTTACTGAGCAGCGTGTGCTTTTTCTCAGACATGTGCCTCGCAGACTCGCTGGCTGAAAATAATGATTTGCATGACTCTCGTTCAGTCTGTTGTTATTGATTTACTCTCAAGCCGTTGTTATGAACCAGAGAGTCGGACATGTTCCCAGCACAAGTGTGAGCGATGAGTGAGGGTAAGAGAGAATAAATACACTCCTACACCATCATTTTTTGTTCCAACATTGTGTTTAATCGCTGTGGTTACAGAGAAGCGTCGCTGTAGATCGGTGTTAAATATTCATGATTTGTGCGTAGGGGCTTTCATTGCTTGCCCTTGTCCCTCAGCTGAATAATGCATAGGTCAGAGCTTACACTAACTCTTGGGTTATGATTAGAAATTGATTCTTATGTGCAATCCGTTTGAGTGGGATGACCTGGGGTCAGGGGTTGAGGTCATCGCGCCACATCCTCATCTGAGCCATAAGTCAAACACGCACATCCTGAGTGCGGGGCTAAAGCAAGACACACACCAACTGCACATGCAACCTTAGGGTGCTTTATAATTCCCCGGCTGTTTGGAAATGAGTGAATAATCCGGGCAAATGGAGCGGCGTGTGTGCCTAGGCATTTTCAGCATCCTGTGTCCACACTGCCAGAGTGTATTATTAACCCCGTGGGGTCAGCGAGTCAGGCCGTTCTCTGAAAAGGAGCAGAGCAAGTTTCCACTGAACCTGCTGTGGAATTTATCACACAGAACTGGTCTTGCTGGCACAAGAGTTAATGTTCAAACCACTCGGAGGATCTGAAAATTATTTATTTGGAACTATATTGTCAAAGTTACACACAAACACATACATATATGGCTGTTCAATCAAGGCTAATTCACACTTTTTCACAAAGAGATCTATTATTGACATTATTTAAAGACACACTACTGTTAAAAAGTTTGTGTTTTTTTAAAGAAATTAACAGTTTTATTCAACAAGGATGCATTTAATTGATCAAAAATGTAAGTATTATTTTTTAAAGAATCCTGAGGGGAAAAAATCATGGTTTCCATAAAAATATTAAGCTATTATATTATATTAATTATAGTTATGTAATTATATTAATATTAATATTTATATAATATTATATAATTATAATATTTAACTGTTTTTTTTTTTCTTTAAGTTTTTATCTCGGGAATAAATACATTTTTAAATATATGAAATAATTAACAATTAAATAAATAATGTAACAAGTAAATAAAAGAATAATAAAAATAAATTATTATATACCTTAAACTAAACAATTTAAATGATTTTACGTTTTAAAAAAGTAACTAGAATTTTCTTTCAAGTTGTAATAATATTTCACAATATTACAAAAATATGACACAACATTATGTAATAATATTTCACAAATACAAATTTTTACTATATTTTTGATCGAATAAATACAGCATCGGAGCATAATAGACTTACTTTAAAATTATTATTAAAATATTAAAATAAATCTTACTGACCACACATTTTTGAACTAAAATTGAAATCCTTTTTATATTTTCAGTTTTAATTAAAATTTTAGTTAGCGTTTTAGTAATTTGTTGTATGTTTTTAATTTTATTAATTGTAAAATAAATGTTTTTTTTAATGTTTTTTGTGTTTATATATTTTTTATTCATTTTATTTTATTTTATTTTAGTAATTTGTTGTGTTTTTGTCATTTTTATTCATTTTTATATGTTGTTCTGTATGTCTATATAGTTTTTATTCATTTCTATTTCAGTTTTAAACTATTTTATTTTATTTTATTTTGGTAATTTGTTGTATGTTTTTGTCATTTAAAAAAAATATGTTTCATATGTTTTTACTCTATATGTCTATATAGTTTTTATTAATTTCTATTTCAGGTTTATTTTAGTACATCAAGTTAAACTAAATGTTCCCGTGGCAATTGACTGAAGTAAAATAAGTTTAGGTTTTATTTTATTTTAGTAATTTGTTGTATGACTAGTTTTTAAAAATATATATGCTTTTAGTCATTTGTTGTATGTTTTTGTCATTTTTAGTAATTTTGAATGTTTTTTAAAAATATGTTTTTTGTAATTTGTTGTATGTTTTTGTCATTGTTTTAGTTTTTAACGTTTTTTTGTGTTTTATGTTTTTATATGTCTGTATAGTATTTATTCATTTTATTTTATTTTAGTAATTTGTTGTATGTTTATCATTTTTATTAGTTTTTAAATTTTTTTATGTCTATATAGTTTTCATTTATTTATATTTCAATTTTTTAAGCACATCAAGTTAAACTATTATATTTTATTTTATATTATTTTAGTAATTAGTTGTATGTTTTTGTCATTTTTATTACTTCTTTATGTTTAAAATATATATATTATAGTTTTTATTCATTTGTATTTCAGGTTTATTTTAGTACATCAAGTTAAACTAAAAGAAAATAAAAAATGTTTCCTTGGCAACTGACTGAAATAAAATCAGTTTAGGTTTTATTTTATTTTATTATTTTATTTTATTTTAGTAAGTTGTCATTTTTAATAGTTTTTCATATGTTTTTAGTCATTTGTTGTGTTTTGTCATTTTTATTACATGTTTTTTATATGTCTATATAGTTTTAATTCATTTTTTTCAGTAATTTATTGTATGTTTTTGTCATTTTGTCATTAGCTTTTAAAAATATATGTTTTATATGTTTTTACTATATGTTTTACTTTATGTTTGTTTATATGATTTTTATTTATTTCTATTTCAGTACATCAAGTTAAACTAAATGAAAATAAAAAAATGTTTCCTTGGCAACTGACTGAAATAAAATAAATTCAAGTTATTTTTTTATATATATAAATTTTAGTCAGTTGTTGTATGATTATGTAATTTTAATGATTTTTTTAAATACGTATTATATATATATATATATATATATATATATATATATATATATATATATATATATATATATAAAATAAGGCTGAAATAAAATAAGTTTAGGTTTTTGTATTTTATATTATTTTAGTAATTTGTTATTGTATGATTATGTAATTTTAATGATTTTTTTAAATACGTATTATATATATATATATATATATATATATATATATATATATATATATATATATATATATATATTATATATATATATATATATATATATATATATATATATATATATATATATATATATATATATATATATATATATATATATATATATATATATATATATATAT
>NC_133379.1:25758798-25839222 GCF_049309525.1 Garra rufa
CCATCAAGTCATTAGTATTCACACCTGTGTGTTTGAGATAAAACCTGTAAAGCCAAAGCATATAAGCACATAGTGGCTTACAGTTTTTTTTACAGGTGTGCTCAGTAGGTGACAAGACGTCTACCGTCAGTAAACAGGATGCAGCAGCCACTTAATGACACATTAGTGCCACCCAGACAGGGTTAATGCTCTGACAAACACTGAGTCAAGAGTGTAATTGTCCCGCTGGGTGCTCTGTTTAGCGGTAATGGCACTGTCTCACCATTATGGAGGTTTATGCCGAAGTTTAAAACTGTTAGAACTGTTTTCGATTAATTATTAATTCTAATTAAAGCTCATTAATAATACATTAGCATTAATGTTCATGGGGTGTTTTATACTGTAATGAAACTACATGTGCACTCTACACAATTCATTCGCGATTCATTACGCCAACTCAATTGAATGACTTAATAATTGTACTGTATAACCGTCCTTGTTAAACGGAATTACAACTGTTTTTACACTCCTAAATATGTTTGTGGCCTTCATATGTACAGCTCAGATGTCATTTTGAATTTGATTGATTTTTAGAAATCCATGACCTTTCATGCTCTTGCCATGATTTTGTACGGAGTGTTTGTTTTTAAGAAGCTTCAGCTATGATATCACATACAGGCCTCACATCCTGCACTGTACCTTTTTGTACACTTTGTGTCTAGAACAAATCTAAATGAGTTGTTTTAAGAACAAATGCAAATAATTTACCGCAATTGACCATGTAGATGTTCATTGGTGGCTAATGATTCACTGGATTACAAATATCACACATAAACTCTTATATATTACATATTATAGTTATTTCAGGCTCTCTAGTGCTATTTTCTGTACTTATTTTAACAAAAATGATTGTAAATAATCTTTTATGTAAATCTGTTATTTTGATTTGACATGATTTTTTTTTCCCAAATTCATTTTTTTTTGTATTTTTCTTGAATCTTTTTATTTCTAGACTGTATTTTAATGTTTAAATTAAAAAAAAATATGATTTTTTTTTTGAGAGCACCACTTCTTTTAATGTTTTTTTAAAAGAATTCTCTTCTGCTCACCAAGCCTGCATTTATTTGATCCAAAATACAACAAAAGCAGTAAATATTTTTACTATTTAAAATAACTGCTTTATATCTGGATATATTTTAAAATGTAATTTATTCCTGTGATCAAAACAGTTTAGTCTTTTTTTCAGGATTCTTTTAAGAACAGAAAGATCCAAAGATCAGCATTTATCTGAAATAAAAAAGCTTTTGTAACGTTATACACTATAGCATTCTACTCAGCTGTTTTCAACATAATAATAATAATAATAATAATAATAATAATAATGAATGTTTTTTAACAGCAAATCAGAATAATAAAATAAGTATCAAGTGACTGGAGTAATGATGCTAACAATTAAGCTTTGAAATCACAGGAATAAATTACATTTTCAAATATATTCAAATAAAAAACAGATATTTTAAATAGTAAAAATATATTAAAAAGTTTTTGCAGGTGAGCAGAAGAGAGGAGACGTCTTTAAAAAACATAAAAAATCTTACTGTTCAAAAACTTTTGACTGGTATTGCATTTTGTAAACGCTTAACAAAAATTATATTTTTATGGCCCTATGAAATACGTTCCAGTTTTTTTTCTCAAATTCAGGTTTATTTTTTTTACCAAATTCATTTTAATAATCAAAAGCATCTTTAATTAATTGATTTATAAAAATAAATTTATTATATTTATTTATTTATTTATTTTTCATAAATACTGTGTTGTGTATTTACATTCTGGTAAATAATTTTTGTGGTAAATGTTCCTTTATAAATATTATTTAAATAATAATTTTATTAGTAGTAGAACTACCATTACATTGAGTAATATATTTCTGTTACAGTTTCTTCAAGTTAAAACAAACTTTTATTTTGACGTGTTGCTGTGAAGACCTTTAAGTTTCCGCTTGTATATACGACAGTAGTTTTTCTCAAAAGAAATGGTCAAATTCTTATGTCGTTCTAGAGATTATGTTTGTGTTCATGTACTCATATGTGACCCTGGACCACAAAACCAGTCTTAAGTCGCTGGGGTATGTTTGTAGCAATAGCCAAAAATACATTGCATGGGTCAAAATTTTGGATTTTTCTTTTATGCCAAAAATCATTAGGAAATTAACTAAAGATCATGTTCCATGAAGATTTTTTGTAAAATTCCTACTATAAATATATCAAAATGTAATTTCTGATTAGTAATATGCATTATTAAGAACCTAATTTGGACAACTTTAAAGGTGATTTTCTCAGTATTTTGACTTTTTTGCACCCTCAGATGCCTGATTTTCAAATAGATGTATCTTGGCCAAATATTGTCCTATCCTAACAAACCATATATCAGTAGAAAGCTTATCTACTGCGCTTTCATATGATGTATATATCCCAGTTTTGTAAAATTTAACCTTATGACTGGTTTTGTGGTCCAGGGTCACATATATTGAGGCGGCAGACTCAGAAAACCACAAGCTTCACATGCTCTTCAGTATGTGTGTAGTAAATAAAACTGCGCGTCTGAGCCATTCATTCCCACATGGACATGCATAACATGCAGGATTCATATTTAAATAGTGTTTTGCAGCTTAAAATTTACAGATACTAGTTCATATCGTGTTTTGATTTAAGTGTACTGACCTACTTTTGATTTATTTTCTCCGCGTTATATGATAAATTCCATTTTTGTGACTGGATTCCGCAATTCCATCTGCATTTTCCGCACCACAAATATAGGGCATTAGATTATATATTATGAAAACATATACTTACAACTACAATGCTCATTGGAGCAGAGATATTTTGTCATCAAAGTTTGGTTTCTTACCCAGGTGGTCTCCTCCCACACCCCTAAACCTGCAGTCCCAACTCCAGTGTTCCTCAGTCATGCACACTTATTTCCTATCAGTTATTTTTCCTGCCCTCCTTGACCCTGCTGACCTCTGGCTCTGCAGCCTGTCTGCTCTCACACTCAGTTTTAAAAACACTGTGCTACACAAAGTGTCAAGCTTTCTCTTGCCCTCCTTTTCAGACCTCTCAACGAGATGGTGCCAAAGATCTCACAGCACAGATAGGCTTCCCTCTTTACTTTGCTTTTGCAACTTGACAGTTGATGTCTCAAGACTCCAACTACAAGAAAAGAAATAGCTGTGCACTTAGAAAAGTTAGATTAACAGTATGATGATGGGTACTTGTGCTCTTTATTTAACTGCGTTCAGTGTGTCATTACTCAGGAAATGTAATTCATTGGAGATCACACAGGATAATTATAGAGCGAGTCTCAAGACTCAAGTGTTAGCACAAGGTTCCATTCAGTGCAATTCACGTGGGAAGTCATTTCATTGTATGCATCAGCTTATCCATTGTTTTATTCATATTCTGATGACACATTTTCCATGTAACCCTAAGTGTAAAGGATAACACAGAGTTCTTGATTTACTGAATTGCTAATTTTTGTGTCACTTGTAAAAGCCCCGCTAGAGGAACTAAATGGAACTGCTAAAAAAAAAAAAAAATAGTTTCCAAATGTGTGCCGTATTTTCTGTTAGTTTCCATTCTTACTCAGAGCTAGCAACATCGATTTCTAAACGAATCATGTTGTGAGTCCATGCTTTGGACAAGGTTAGATCCGAATTGGTTTTCCGATTCAATTTGAATGATCCACACAGTGTGTGTAGCCTACCGTGTAAATACAAAGGATAAGTCATAAGTCAGGAAGGTCATTTTGAGAAACTGTTAAAATGGTGACAAATGGGGAAACAAACAAACAAAAACTGTCAAAATAGACTTGAAATACCAATAAATCATGCTTCTAGCGGTGTATATATATATATATATATATATATATATATATATATATATATATATATATATATAAAAAATCATGTTGGGTGTCCTGTTTTTTTTGTTTGTGATTTCTAAACGAATCATGTTGTGGGTCGATTCTTTTCCGTGCTATAGTCAAGGTTAGCAAAACGCACTGAATCGGTTCGCGATTCAGTCTGAATGATCCATACAGCTCATCACTCACGCATTGAAATGTCTGGAACGGTTTCTCAATCGCTACAGAAAATAATTTGATACTTTTTTACACATAGAACAAAGTGCATATTTATACATTTACCTGTCAATTTTATCGGAACAACCGGAAATAGCGTCCATCCGTTTGTCGGCCACAAAGAAAATACAAGTTCAACATCTGCCTGTAAATTACAAGTATGCTTCCGACCAAAACACTAGCAGCAGTACATGTACACATTACCATTGTTAAAATGGGTGACAAATGGGGAAGGACTTAAACAAATAAACTGTCAAAATAAATTTTAAATACCACTAAATCATTAAATAAATTATGTTCTGCTTTTAGCGGTATATATATGATCATGTCGTGTGTCATGTATTTTCTGTTTGGTCCCTTTCTCTCAGAGCAACACCGATTTCTAAACGAATCATGTTGTGAATCGACTCACGTTTTGGTCAAGGTTAACAAAACGCTCCGAATCGGTTCGCGATTCAGTCTGAATGATTCACACAGCTCACTGACTCAAGCACTAAAATGTCTGGAACGATTTCTCAGTTGCTTCAGAAAAAAATAATGTGGTACCTTTCTGCACAGAGAAAAAAACGAGTGATGGATGAAGTGCATATTTATACGTTTACCTATCATTTGTATCGGAACAACCGGAAATAGTGTCCATCCGTTTGCCATCTGCGCCTGTGAACGACTCATTGAAAGTAAGCATTTCCGACCAAAACACTAGAGTACACGTACCACGTTACCATTTTTATTGACTTGTATTAATTTACAAGGTACCTCAAAATAAAATGTACATTTTATCTTGGGTTACCATGTAAATGCCATAATACAAACATGGTAATAATTCGTAGCCTATTGAAGTACTACCGGTACCTAGTAGTAGGATACTTTTTGAAAGGTAATTCTGAGAAACTCCAACTATTGCTGTGTTAAACTGTTGCAACAGTTAAACGGAGCAGGACTGAAACAAACAAACAAATACATTAAACATTTAAAAAGAAATTACTTAATTGCTTTAAGTTCATGTTACATGGGTCATTACTGCTGTGACAAAAGGTGTCCATCTATGAAATTAACTTTAAATAGCCTACCAATACATTATTAAAAGATTGCATATAAGTATTCTGTAGGGTGAAAACAATTTGTGTACTGTTAAAGGTTAGAGGGTTTGCCATATTGACAATACTTGGATGTAAACAACAGCAAGGATTACATGGTTAATGTAGCCTACTACTGAATACCTTGTTCTGGTAATTTATGCTGTTAAAATCACGGGGGAAAAATGCGTGGAAGCTACTAAATCATATAGAGAAGGACTTTGTAAGCAGGAAAGGGCACAATATTTTAACAAACTAAAGTTAATAGGTGGTAAAGATACCTACAAGTATTAATTAAAATATTAGCATAATGTTACACCTACCTGACCGGAAATGATAAGAACAAATACAGATGTTGTCAAGATTCTTGCCCTGGAAATCCTGGTTCAGTTTGGCCAACCACAAACGCCTTTTGTTCCTCAGACAGTTTTTTGCACTCTTTTCCTTGATTTGTTATAACTTTTGATAGTCTAGTACTCCAAATGTTTTTCCCGGTCCGACCAATTAGTACAGCCCAAAACATAAAAATAATTGACCATTTTCATCAGCAATAATCAACAAAATGTGAGAGTTTCATTTAGTTCAGTGGCATTGTTTATGTTTAGTGCCACCAATATGGCCAATTGATGACGTGTCGTTGAAACACTCTATTAATTAAAAATCGAAATGTTCTGAAGTTGCCATTTTAAAGAATATAACATATTAAACAAAGTTTCAATAGATAGTTTGCCGCTTGTATATGTACAGATGTCACATGTTCACATCCTAATAAAAAACTCCTCTGAGTCAGCCTTGTCCCCTTTGGTGCAAATCAGCAACTGTGTCTTTGTGTATGGGCTGCGTGACAGTAAGGTGTCCCATAGCAGACAGTGCCGGGGGCTTGTTTGAGGACACGAGGGTGACAGGGCCCCCTGAGGCATGAGGTGGCGAATGACACGTCATCGTTCTTCTGGACTCTCTGCCTGTCCGTTCACGCGCTAGTGCTGACCTCATCGGCATCTGACGTGTTGTCTCAAATCCCAAACTCTAATCATGGTTGGCATGGCCTCATATTCAGTGACAGCGTGTAGTTACGCTAAGGGCTGGTGTCTACATTAAGATGAAAATAACTGTGTGACGCTGAACAGAACAGCCAGTGGTAGCACCTCAATCCATTCATCCATCCATCCAGAGGAAAAAGAGAGAGAGGAAATGGCTCTATAATGTTATAATGATCCATATAGTTGTAGCCTAAATGGCGAAACATACTGCAGTTTATCAGAAGAGCCAAACAATGTATTTACAGTGACTGCTATCAGGTATGTTTTTAAAATAGATATTTACCAAAAAAAGTCATTTGTTCTTTAATGAGACTTTTAGAATATAGCATATGGGTTATTTTTATGATGCTTTTTAGAGGTCGACGGATATGTGCTTTTCAGGGCAGATGCTGATACTGAATATTATAGATCGGGTAAACCGATAAACGATATTTTGAACCGATATATATGTCTGGTGTAAAATCTGCAAATCAGTTTTAAAAATGACCGTTACTGTTATCATAAAAATGCTTAATATCGGCACCGATAAATGGCCAAGCTAATAGTCGGCCGATCCCTAATGTTTTGAGTTTTTGCCCTTTTTAGAGCTTAACAACCTATATTCCCCTAACAATAGAACCATTAAAAAATCATTCCTTAAATACAATAAACATTAACTGAAATAAAATTTTAAAAACTTAAACTTACTTTTTTGAGTTAGCTGACAAGATAACATTTCTTATTTTAATTTAGTTTAAATAAATTAACCTAAATAAACTGAAACTAATACATGAAAAGTATTTAAAACTATAGAGACATTTAAAAATGATAATATTAAATATTAATATATTTTTATATCAAAAAAATAAATATATATATATATATATATATATATATATATATTTTTTTTTTTTTAAATGATGAACAACTAAATTCTCAAATTCTCAACTCAAATGAAAAAAAAAACTAAACACTGAAGTTTGCACAACATTGAAGTTTGCACTGATTCAATAGCAAATGAGTGGTGAGTAAATGACAAAATATTTTCATTACTGATTGAACTATCAAGGAGATGATTGTTCATCAGAAAGAACCATGGTTGCCTTTTGATGTTTTTTGTAACTTTGACATGCTCTTAGAGTTTAATGCATGTCGTGTCTTTGCAAGCACATAGATACAGTCAGGTGCTGCAGGGCATGCTGGGACAGTGTGTGGAGGTCATGATGAGCGGGAAGGCAGTCCTTGTTTCAGCGACATGAGCTGTGACAGATTCATCCGGCTGGCAATGACAGATCAGAGACCACAGTTGAGTTAGGAGATAGAAAGAACACCCCCATGGCTGAACAAACTCTGATCTGTTTGCTAATAGAAAAAAAGAGGGATAGTGGTCTAATAGTGATTTATATTACATTTGTTTCAATTGGCTGTTCAAATCAATCTATCATGACAACTCTGTGAAGATTTTAGCATGGTAATGTATATGGTTTTTGCGGAATCATCTACGCTGCTGAATTGCTGCTGCTGCTGTTGATTATTGCTGTTGTTGTAGATTATTGTTATTGCTGCTGCTGCAAAGCAAGTACAGGAACTTGCTACTGCCAATGCATATGGCAATATGCTGCTGTGAGCATTTAAGACACTGTACAAGTAGCATATATAATAACCCGTAGCAGATCTATACAGGTGGAGCTGGGGAGGTGGAGGGTTTCAGAGGTAATGGCTGCGTATGTAATATGAACCAATCAGCTTGTGCCAAGTTGTTTTAATTCTGTGAATATCAGTTTGCATAATAGGGAACCATGTGTTTTGAAACTTGTATGGCTTACTATAACATAAATGATGTCTCTTACTGAAATATGTAGTAGAAAACTCATGAAAGATTTATGTTATATAAAAAATCCACACCGTTTTATACTTTGGACTATGGTGGGCGCCATTGTTTCACTGATGTAAAATGGTTGCTCTCTGTGAGCTACTGGTGCAACCTGTTACTGTTTTTACCACAACACAACTCGGAAAATAAAATACTGATATGATCCCACATTGTAAAGCTCTTGGATGTATTTTTCAGTCGAGGGGCAACAAGAGAAGCAATGTAAGTCTTCACTGCTTTCCTTGTGATAAGAAGAGGAGAAAAGAATGGGAAGATGCCTGTGGATGAGTAAAACGTCCTAAAGACCAGCGTCTTTGTTCTCTCCACTTCCTTGTGGGGAAAAATCGATGCTACAGCATTTGGTTTAAGCCTTTCAACCGTGGTCATTGTATCAGTATTTCATTTTATGAGTTGTGTTGCGATACAATTTCACGTCATTGAAATAATGTAAATCTTTCATGGGTTTTCAACTACATTTTTCAGTAAGAGAATAAGCTATATAAGGCCATACAAATCTTGAACTTGGCATTTATTTAAATTAAATATGTAATTTCTATTTTGAATGTCATTTTAATATCCTCTGCTGTTTTTAGAGTATGATAAGATTTCAATGGGTAATTCACACTGAAAAAATACAATTTTACTAAGGAAAACTTTCTTTAATTTTAAATTTACATTGGTAATTCTGTTCCCTTGAATTTAAATCTCAATTCTGCATCTGCCACCATTCAAATTGCATTTAAATTTAGAAACAGAATTGGACTTTTAAAGGCATGCCAAATTGGCGCACAACCCTACTGGCTACGCACCAGTTTCATCTTCAGAGAAATGGCCACTTAAGGCAGGAACTGTGTTGCTTTTAAACTTCCGGAAGCATCTGAACAGAGCAGTTAAGTCTCGGGTCCCTCAGGTACTGCCTCTGCGATAAAAGCTGTAAGTGGTTTGAAGCTTTTTGAGATGTGTTGCATTTAGAGAGGCTGAGTACTTCCAGGACGCAGGCACAGGTTTTTACCATCCACTGAGGATAATGCATTTCATAAATAGACTTATTCATTAGGTATCTTTCTCCCTCTCTCTTACCCTGGTCATCTGGTCTTAGTCATGGATAGTTTCCGAATATGGGTGTCACAAGGTACTTGACTGATACCTGGTGAGGATCATGTCATGAAACCATGCCTTGGTGGTTTGCGGTTGTTCACGGAAACAAGAATAACAACCCGTGTTTGTTGGATTTACCAAATGAGCCTGTTTTCGTTGCCATCAGTGGCTGGTCTAGAAACCTCAATATGACCTTGATTTTGAAGGTTTAACAAGAGTGCATGGTTGCCATGGTGATAGCGAGCCTGGAACAAGAAAAACAGGAAGTAACGTTCACCATCCTCCTTAAAGTGAGCAGCACTTTATGTAGTTTGATAATAAAATCCAAATATTGGATGATTCACTCCGACATTTACGTGCTTCTCATTTACGCTGTCAGATTATGAGCTCTGGCTGATAGAGGCTGTGGAGGTTCACGTGACACGAGCACGAATCATACTGAAGATGGTGACTCACCCGACTGGACATGACTTTTTTTTCTTACCTGTGTGTGTCTGAGGTGAAAATTGCATTCGGACTGCAGTGACAGCAGATGTTTGATTAAATAAGTGCGCATCGCTAATGCCGTGTTCATTATTGTAAATTGCAAGAATGAATCATCAAATACCACGCTGTATTGTCGGAGCAGCATCATTAGGGAACTTAATTAATGAAATATTACTTTCAAGATTATTTACCCTTCACATGTGGAAGATTTGCTTTTAGTCTAAGTGTCGGTGAAATAATTACACCATCTGAGAGAGTCAGAAACTAATTTGTTTCCTCTGGTGGTCCGTTTTTCAGCTGTAAAGCAGATGTTGTCTTTTGCTGTGTTGTGATAGAGACTTGCACACATACGCTATTTACACTCATTTAACACAAGCTTTCTGCTGTCGGTTGGCCTGAAAGTCTGTCAAGTTGAACATCCTGTGTCACTCGACAAGCAATTACCAAAAAAAAAAAAAAGCAAGCCTGGTTTAAAGGGTTAAAGGGTTAGTTCACTCAAAAATGAAAATTAGCCCATTATTTACTCACCCCCAGGCATCCTTCTTTCAGTTGAATGCAATCAGAGTTATATAAAAAATTATCCTGGCACTTTCAAGCTTTTTCTCTTTATCAGTCCAATGAAGTGCATCCATCTATAATAAAAAGTGCCTCAAATGGCTCCGGGGGGTGAATAAAGACCTTCTGTAGTGAATCGATGAGTTTTTGGGTGGATGACATATTAAGGTGGGCACAGCGCATGCGCCGTTCAAGTGACAAGCGCACCGTGGAGAGAAGTAAACACATCACCGGTCATGAATTTGAAGTACAAAATGAGCATTTGTAAAAAAAATAAAAAAATTTTTTGGAGGATTTCGATATAAACCAAGAGGTGACTGGTTTTCCTTTGCTAAAGTAAAGAAACATTGCTTCCTTTGCTTCTGTAAACAAATGTTGGTTTGTTGCAGACTCCGTCTGACTACGTCATTCGTCCGGAAGGGCGTTGGCGCAAGCTAGATTAGTGGTTATTACATTTTAAATATAGAGGCATCGGTTCACTACAGGAGGCTTTTATTCACCCCTGGAGCCATGTGAAGCTCTTTTTATTATGGATGGATGCACTTGTTTTGGACTGACGAAGAGAAACACCCGCCCATAACTCAGATTGCATTCGTCTGAAAGAAGGAAGTCATATATACCTAGGATGCCTGGAGGGTGAGTAAATAATGGGCAAATTTTCATTTTTGGGAGAACTATCCCTTTAAGGACACCTGAAGCTCTGATTTCTTAGAAATGCAACTTTGGGATTTTAGTTTCAAGGAAAGTGGCTTTACTGATTCAGGTGGATCTTTTATTAGAAACTGACTGACTCATACGCTCATGAATCACTTTCCTCTGTCCTTGATTGACAGACTGTCTTCTCCCATAATGGAGAGCTGCTTTTACAGATCTGTTCAGATCTAGCCAGAGTTGCAAGGCTGCATTAAGAGTTAATGCACTTTAGAACACGGCCGTTTCATTTATAGCTTGTGTTGTCATTTTATGCAGTATGTGCAGAGGTGAAATGAAGGTTTAGTTATATTGCTTTAACATAAAAAAGATGTTTTCTAAAGATAGCCTAGAGGTGTTTGTACTAGGACCCTCTATAGAGATAAAAATGTAATTAATTGAAGGAACAGTTGACCCAAAAATTTGAGACACGTGAAAGACGTCCACATGGGATCATTTTTAATTTTGGGTGTTATATGCTATTGTTTAACATCTCACACCATCAGCATTGTCTTTAAAAAACCTGTCACTAAAAAAAAAAAAAAAAAATGTCATTAATTACTCACCCTCATGTCATTCCAAACCTGTAAGACCTTCGTTCATCTTGTAAACACGTTAAAATATTTTTGATGAAATCCGAGAGATTTCTCACCCTGCATGTACAGCAAAGCAACTGACACGTTCAAGGCCCAGAAAGGTAGTAAGAACATTGTTAATATAGTCCATGTGACATAATTTTATGAAGCTACAAGAATTTTTTTTTTTTTTTTTGCGCAAAGAAAACTAAAATAATGACTTTATTCAACAATTTCTTCTCTTCCGTGTCAGTCTTTTATTTGCCATTGAAGAGTTTTCATCAAAAATATCTTTGTGTTCTAAAGATGAACGAAGGTCCTACAGGTTTTGAATGACATGAGGGTGAGTAATTAATAATGAATGTTCATTTTTGGGTGAACTATCCCTTTAAGTTTCAAGAGCACCTGAACTGATCAAAATCAGATGCTTGTTTAGTCGTTCAAGTGTTTGGATGCTGATGTGTCTTCCATTCATGCTGATTTCAGTGGGGAGTCCTCTCTCGTCTTTGACAGCGTGTCGGATCTGGGAATGAGTCTCCTACACTCTTTAAGCTCCTCAGAGACAGGCAGCAGGCGGTTGTTGCCATGGTAGCTAGTCACCTGATTGTGTCTTTGCCAATAGGGATTCCCCATTTATAACATACCGTGTTGCTGGAATTCTTATCAGGGTGTGCTGCACGTGTGTGTGTGTTTACAGTGTGCTCGGATGCATTATAACGTTTAAATATGTTTGATGAGCAGATGTGCGTTTTCCCCTAATATAGTGCGATGCCTCCCATGGGATCATTAACGTTCTGTATTATATCTTATCTCTACTTCTGTGTGTGTGGTTGTTTGTTAGGAAGGGGGGGATTGAGCTTCCTCCCGTGATGCCCTGGGGAGGGGGGTATGAGTCAGAAGTGAGTCAGAGAGTCCCCCTCCCCTACACACACACACACACACACACTCTCTGACATACTGAGATGGAGGGTGAAATGGCAGACACTCAATTTATCACAGTGTGCTGAATGTATATACCAGTGCATAGACAGACTACCTTGAAGACATTGTAGAATCTGCAAAATGTTAATTATTTGACCAAAATAGGAGGGATCATGTAAAAATGCATGTTATCTTTTATTTAGTACTGACCTAAATAATATATTTCAAATAAAAAACATTTACATATAGTCCACAAGAGAAAATAATAGTTTAATTTACAAAAAATAGCTCATTCAAAAGTTTACATACACTAGATTCTTAATACTGTGTTGATACTGAATGATGCACAGCTGTTCACATCTTTTCACACTGAGGACAGCTGAGGCACTCATATGCAACTATTACAGAAGGTTCAAATACTCACTGCTGCTCCAAAAGGAAACAATGCATTGGGAGCTGGGGATGTAAACTTTTGAACAGAATGAAGACGTGTTAATTTTTCTTATTTTGCCTAAATATCATATTTTTTCATTTAGTACTGCCCTTCAGAAACTACAAAAAGATACTTACTTGTTTCCCAGAAGACAAAATAGGTTCACCACCCATTTTTTCTTCTGGAGCATCAGTGAGCGTTTGAACCTTCTGTGATAATTGAATATGAGTCCCTCAGTTGTCCTCAATGAGAAAAGATGGATTTCAAAATCATACAGTCGTTGTTGGAAAGAGTTCAAATACACAAAATGCTGAAAAACCAAAGAATTTGTGGGACCTGAAGCACTTTTCTGAAGAACAGCAGGCGGTTTAACTGTTCAGGAAAAACAAGGGACTCATGAACAACTATCACTAAACAAAAAACACAGCTGTAGATTATTCAGGATGAAGAATCAAGTGTATGTAAACTTTTGAACAGGGTCATTTTTATAAATTCAACTATTATTTTCTTGTGTGGACTATATGTAAACATCGTTTATGTGAAATATCTTATTCAGGTCAGTACTAAAACAAAAACAACATGCATTTTGTATGATTTCTCTTATTTTGGTAAAATATTTACCATTTTGTAGATTCTGCAAGGTGTATGTATACTTTTGACTGGTCCTTGAATCTGATTGGCTGAGAGGAGTGCAATATTCTAGTGATATCAGAACTCGTATCACTCCGCTTGTGGTATTTCTCACAGCTAGTGTCAATTGATACTGTTTTTGTGGAACGGAATGTAGTTTTAAGAGTTTTTTGGTGAGAATGTACTTGTTTAGACAAATATGCGGTTTGTTAATAACGCTAACGTCTATTTGATAATTTGCTCAGCTCAGACTTTAAATATGAGAGCAAATATTTATAAAAAGAGGTCTCAAATCAGTTGATACTGAATGTGCCACTGAACCATTATCATTGCTTGTATAACAAAGTATATTTGTTCCACATTTGATAATGTGCTACTGTGAGAACGTGTTTATATTTAAACACTAGCTTTATTAGGAAGCATTAACACTCTTCACAATGCCTTGTTGAATAATGTCTCACAAACACTTATGTGCATCTCGAAATTCAGCCTACGTTCTCTAAAACCAACTCTTAAATTCAGTTAACCCACCTACACACTTTTTTTGCTATGTATTCTCTTATATTTTGTTGTTTGTTGTTGTACCACTGCTGTGACCCAGATTTCTGGCCACTGTTGGTATGGTTCTGCACCTGTCATTTCCCTCTTGGCCGCATGAGTCTATTTTGTCCTTAATACATATGCATTTTTCCACTGACAGGTCATTCATCCAATTCAGAGTGCTGTACGGGACCAGAAGGGTCGTCGATGTGCGAAACTTGACATCATCGCCATCCCCGGTCATATCTGGCGTGGATGCTCTAAAATCATTACTCTGACAGCCCGCTGTTCACCTGCCAATGTCAATCTCCGGGTTCTAACCATAATGAACCATCTGCCTTGCGAGGTCAAGTTGCTTTGGAAGGAGTAGTGTCTCACAGCTCCTTTGTTCCTGCTGGTTTGTCTCATCTCTGTGGGCATCCGATGGAACAAACACTCTAGTTCAGCGTGCCCGCGACTTTCATCATCCCCCTCGAGCATCACAAATGACTCTCCGGATGTGTAATAAGACGCTGTGCATGGATGGCCGTCTCAGGCACTGTGAACGATGCTGGGCCAATCTCACATCAAGAGCTCTGAGTTAAGTACGATGACAGCCACACTATTTGCCCTTGACTTTTTATTCCTGTTCTTTCTTATTTATTTTACATCAGGTCCAAAAAGTAGATGTGACTAGTGCCAGTGGAAAGAAAAGCTGTGATACTTGGTGACGTGGAAGGGTCTGGTGACTCTGAATGAGTTTGGCTAAGTGTGAAAATACATGTCTGAATGAAACAGATGACAGTGAGCTCTGCTAGAGCTTGTCAGTGTGTCACCATACTGTATGTGTGTGCAGCAGAATATGAGATGCTGCATTCTTTACTGAACAGTATATCTGTAAGACATCATGATGAGCAAACATATATTAATAGCAAAAATATATATATATTTAAATATATATATTTAATTATTCATCATGCAAATCCAGAGGACAATTACATTGATATTTAACCTAATATTAAATGTATTATTTAACTTGAAATTAAATTAAATCTTTAACTTTATATATATATATATATATATATATATATATATATATATATATATATATATAAGAAAATAATTGTAAAAAGTAACTTTCCTTTTTGCAATTTCGAGTTTACTTTTAGAATTGACTTTATTTCTCGCAATTCTGACTTTCTTCTCGGAATTGTGATATAAACCCACTGTTGTGAGTTATAAAGTTAGAATTGTCACTTTTTTTCTAGCATTTTTGAGTTTATATCTCACAAATCTGACTTTTTTCTGAGAAATAAGTGATATAAACTCACAATTTTGAGTTATAAAGTCAGAATTACGAGAAGTGCCACTTTTCTAGCAATTTTTTATTTATAACTCGCAATTCTGACTTTTTTTTCTAAATTGCATGATATAAACTCTCATTTCTGAGTTATAAAGTCAGAGTTGTGGGATATAAACTCGTAATTACGAGTTATAAAGTCAGAATTGTGAGAATTGTCTCTTTTCTAGCAATTTCGAGTTTATATCTTGCAATTCTGACTTTTTTCTCAGAATTGCATGATATAAACTCACAGTTGCGAGTTATAGTCAGAATTGCAAGAATTGTCTCTTTTTTTCTAGCAATTTTGAGTTTATATCTGACTTTTTTCTCAGAATTGTGTGATATAAACTCACAATTACGAGTTATGAAGTCAGAATAGTGCAATATAAACTCGTAATTGCTAGAAGAGTGACAATTCTCGTAATTCTGACTATAACTCGCAACTGTGAGTTTATATCACACAATTCTGAGAAAAAAGTCAGAAATGCAAGATATAAACTCGAAACTGCAAGAAAAAGTGACTACAGTCACTTTTTTTAATTTTGAGTTTATTTCTCACAATTCTGACTTTCTCAGAATTGCATTTTAATTCAGAATAGTGGGATATTAACTCGCAAATTGCGAGAAATAAAGTCAGAATTGCGAGAATTGTCACTGTTTTCTAGCAATTTTGAGTTTATATCTGGAATTCTGACTTTTTTCTCAGAATTGCATGATATAAACTCACATTTGTGAGTTATAAAGTCAGAATTGCATGATATAAACTCACAATTGCGAGTTATAAAGTCAGAATTGCATGATATAAACTCACAATTGCAAGTTATAAAGTCAGAATAGTGCAATATAAACTCGTAATTTCTAGAAGAGTGACAATTCTCGTAATTCTGACTATAACTCGCAACTGTGAGTTTATATCACACAATTCTGAGAAAAAAGTCAGAAATGCAAGATATAAACTCGAAACTGCATTTTGAGTTTATTTCTCACAATTCTGACTTTCTCAGAATTGCATTTTAATTCAGAATAGTGGGATATAAACTTGCAATTGCGAGAAATAAAGTCAGAATTGCGAGAATTGTCTGTTTTCTAGCAATTTTGAGTTTATATCTGGAATTCTGACTTTTTTCTCAGAATTGCATGATATAAACTCACATTTGTGAGTTATAAAGTCAGAATTGCATGATATAAACTCACAATTGCGAGTTATAAAGTCAGAATTGCATGATATAAACTCACAATTGTGAGTTATAAAGTCAGAATTGCAAGAATTGTGACTTTTTCTCACAAACATGAGTTTCTACCAATTCTGACTTTTTTCTTGCATTTGTGACTTTTTCTCTCAGATTTGTATAATAAGATATAACCTCGCAATTGTGAGTTAGTCCATATCTGTTGTGTTCTCAGAATTGTGATTTTATATCTCTTCCAGATATAATTCCATAACATGGAAACAATTATCAGCTTATCGGTATCAACCAGAAGTTTAATATCGGTGCAGCTCTGCACCGATATTAAAGTCTACATTCTTTATGCATAACAACTGTTCTGCCAATCCATGATTACAATCCAACATAATATTGAACTAATTTAACTGGAGCTGATGATTGATAAAGTTAGACTGAGACAAAGAACAGCCATCTTCCTCAAGCTTCAGTGATTGTATTGCTGCTGCTCTAGCTTGAGGATTTGGAGAGCTGGCGTTACTTCAACCCATTCTCTGCTCTAACTAGTGAGTCACTCTCAGCTCTTCATCTGTTATTAAACACCACACACACTCCGTCCTGCTTTGGGACAGATGGATTAAACGCACAAAAAGGTAACAATGCAAGCTGCACGGACCCAGGCGGGCTCCCTCACCTGCTCTCACGTAGCCTCGCTATTCGTTTCCGACCATCAGATGCATTTAATGGGCTCTATTTCCCCTGCTATTAGCTATTTATCTCTCTTTAGTCCATTAGGTTGCGTGCAAAAACAGATTGGCCATAGTGCATGTAAAAATAAGCATCTAGACGTTCAACGTAGACGCTCTACAATGGGCTTTATGTACAACCTTATCAGTGTAGTGTGCTGAGTGAGTCAGTGAATAGGTCACTGACGGGGAGATGGGTTCCTTCATTGTCATCGTATTTTTTTTCTGTCTCTCTTTTGGAAAATTACACGTCTGATACCGCAGCTGGTTCTGAACCTTGGCCAGCGTTGCGTAACCTGAGTTTGCGTCATCAGGTAGTGGCTAACATATGCCTGCTGCTGTTAACCAGCCTGTCAGGGGATGTGGGTGTTCATACCAGAGGTCTTGCTCTCTTCCTTTTCACCATCTTTTAACCTATTTTTAGACTGTCATTTCTTCAGAATTTGTCATTGCGCTCAGTCAGTGTCACAGAAATAAAAACACCACCTGGATTCCAAAACCAACTGCTTTGTCATCAAGACACAACAGGTGACTAGAGTAAAATAGATATTACCATACTTTTCCGGTTTCCCAGTACAAGTTTTCTTTTGTTGGCATATTAAAAGGCGATTTTAGATCTCTTTATATCACTCCAGATTGCTCCAAAATGAGATAATATTTTTAACAGACAAGAAAAGACAACAATATATAACTTATGTTAATGAGTCCACTTCAACCTATGGAATGCTTAATTGTTGTTTTTAATTAAATACATGTGAGGAATGAAAGATTGGATGCCACAGATGTTTTTGTAGAGTAGGTGATGGAATTCTCACAATGAAAACAGTATCATTTAATAAAACTAATGTCTCATTTTATTTTAAAAGACACATGAATACAGCGGTCTGTCCCGCAACATTACTGAGCGTGAAAGCACACATTATTGCAAGACACATTGTTTGTATTTCACTATAAAACTGACAGATTTTAAGAGCTGAGATTTTGTTTTATATTAAAACTATCAAAAGCACAAAGCTTATTGCTATTATTGGGTGGCTGCAGCACTACAAATAGTCCTAATGAATGCAATCAAAGACGTAAAATATTATTTTGAAGCATATTATCCCTGCGAGTATAACACGTTATGATTTCTGAAAAAAATCCCACATGTATTTAAATAAATTCCAGTGGCCTGGCAACTTCTCCCGGTGCTCCCAATCTGGGCCATTTGCATGCGCAGGCTATACTCTCAAAATATTATAACTGTAATTGCTACTATTTAGTTCTCGTAATTTCCACTTTATTCTTGAAACATTATTCTCGACTTTATTCTTTAGACATTTTGATTTCATTTTGGAAACATTTTGACTTTTTTTCTCAAAAATATTTCAACTTTATTTTTGAAACATTTTGACTTTATTCTTGTAATTTTACTTTATTCTCGAAATGTTACAAATTTATTCTCTAAATATTTCTACTTTAATCTCAAAACATTTAGACTTTATTCGCATAATTTTGACTTTATTTTCGCAATTTCAACTTTATTCTCAAAACATTTTGACTTTATTCTCGAAACATTTTGACTTTGTTCTCAAAACATTTCGACTTTATTCTCGCAATTTCGACTTTACTCTCGTATTTTTGACTTTATTCTCATAATTTTTTACTTTATTTTCATTTTTGACTTTTTTTTTTTTAAACATTTCAACTGTATTCTCGAAACATTTCAACTTTATTCACGTAATTTCGACTTTATTCTCGAAACACTTTTTTTTATTCTGTAATGTGGCATCGTAGTTTGGTTACCCACGTTCCAAATAAAAAATATTTAAGGGATAATGTACAGGCAGCCGGTAGTTATCGCAGAAATAAGCCCCGACAGTGTGATGAGGACCCGATGCAAAGCGGAGGGTCTTGTATCACACTGAAGGGGCTTATTTCGCGATAACTACAGGCTGCCTGTACATTATCCCGCTTATTACACGGCTACTTGCCACATAAGGAAGAAAACTGGACATGAATATGAATTTGAAATCTTTTATTGGCATATTTGTTTTAAATTAACATTTTTATCCTTCCGCGAAACGATATAGTACCACGTGACTAACATTCAAACTATGTACGTTAGAAAGACAATTTAAATAAATTAATGTCGAAATTTTCCATTGTTAATTGCGGTTGTCCAGTGTTTGTCACAAGATGGCGCCAAACGGTAATCTTTGTTGGCACGGAGGGATTTTAAACATACAAGTAGTACCGGCTATGCGTTATTACTTTGGAGCGGTGATTATTTGAAAAGAACGAACCTGCAAATGTCTCAACTGACCAATCAGAATCAAGCATTCCAAAGAGCCGTGTAATAAATATATAAAAAGTATAATAAAATAAACACATTTACTTGTGTATTTAGGATTTTTATTACCACTAGTCTGAAAGAAGACATGTTATCTAGTTGTGTTATTGTCTATGCAGGGTCAGAAAGCTCTAGGATTTAATAAAAAATATCTTAACTTGTGTTTGGAAGATAAACAAAGGTTTTACAGGTTTGGAACGACCTCAGGATGAGTAATTAATGACAGAACTAAAATTTTTGGGTGACCTATACCTTTAATAACCAATAGTGTGAGTTTGGGGGCAGGGCTATGTGTGTCCAACCAATAGCAGACTGAAAACACGTGTGCTTTTAAAAGTCCCAGGCATCCAACTTCCAAAATCACATTTAGTGCACCTAAACTGGACACGTCTGTGACCGTTAAAAGAACTTTGTCCTCATTTTAAGATTCACTGTTGCGGATCAGCGGGGGCCTGATTTTTGGATCGAATCTCACAATAGGGGAAGCGAGACACCTGCTCCCCCCCTCTCCCCACAGACACACAAAGCCCTTCTGGAAGTTTCTGTGCGTGGGCCGTGTTCCACTTCCCCTTCCTGTGCTGTGCCAGAGGCAGTGGGCATGTTATTCCCCCTCATCTTTGTCTGTCAGCTGCTAGAATGAGTCACTGGGCAACGGGCATCAGGCTGGGTCGCCTCTGCCCACTGAACACTCCCCTCTGCCAGTGCACACAGATGGGCCCGCTGATGGAGAAAAGCATTTTGTGTGTGTCCCTGTCCACCTACTCGCATATCTGTTGTTGATCTATTCCCACACACCTTAAAGAAAATTATGTTTTTGTGTTAGCGCTCAGGATTCGAGTTTGTCAGCCTTTTCTGACCCCCACTTCAGACTTTTTTTTAATATCAGGCTAATATCCACCTTTGTCTTCCCGTAAGAGTGGGTGCGACCATTTGTAAATTTTATAGACGTGGCTTCCGGTCACATCCGCGTCCAGATATTTTTATCTGTACAAAACAGCTTGTTTTGCTGCTTGATATTGCAAATTGGTGTGTCTTACCATATTATTTTACTGTATTATCCTAATTATGAACACACTGGTTTGTACTGCAAACAGTTTTACCGTTTACTGCATGTTTTTATTCTTCTTCTTCTGCATTGAGGAGAAAAGTGAATATAGATGCTTGATTGCTTAAAGAATGTTTTGTGGGGCAGTTTGAGAATATTCTCTTTAGACTGACTTGACATTAACTTTTAGTGCCCCTTTAAATAATTGCACACAACTACAGTAACAGTCTTTGTAAGTCTGTTTGGTCTTCTTGGAACTGATGTTTTTTTTGTCGGAGAATGACATAATGACACTGTAAAAGGCCTCAAAATGAAGAAAAGGAGTCTTTTTTGGTCCTTTAAATAATCTTTGATGCGAAATTTAAAACCCAGTTCATCAAAATGACAAATAATGATTATTTGTAGCTCAGCCACTGAAAACCGCTGATTTTAAAACTGAACATTTGACAACTGAGAGGCACATTTTCCACAGAGAGAGGTGGGTGGTTGAATCTTACACAGAATAATGCTGCATGACATGTACAGTACTGGCTCGGCATGCGTCATGGTACTCTCATGCACGTGTATCAAAGACTGACAAGAAAAAGACGAAATTGTTGAATAAAAACGTTAGTTTTTTTGGTTTTCTTTGCGCACAAATAGTAGTTATGGTTGAACCACTGATGTCATATGGACTTTCTGGAACTTGAATGTGTCATGTTGCTGTCTATGCTGGTCAGAAAGATCTCAGATTTCATCAAAAATATCTTACATTGTGTTGCGATGACATGAGGAAGACAAAATAATGACAGAATTTTCATTTTTGGGTGAACTATCCCTTCAACCACATTTTTAGTTAATTTTGAAGTCCACAGATTGTCTGTAGTACCGTACTTAGTACGTAAAATGAGTGTTTCTAAACTTGTGAACTAAATTTAAGTTTAGTAGTCAATTCTGTTTTTTGGTAAGAGGCATTGGGTTTTTATTTACTCTTGACTTTATTGAAATCTTGACCAAAAATACTGTTGAAGTCAAAAGTTTACATACACCTTGCAGAAACTGCAAAATGTTAATTATTTTAGCAAAATAAGAGGGGTCTTACAAAATGCATGTCATTTTTTATTTAGTACTGACCTAAATAAGATATTTCACTACATATACACTACATCTACGTATAGTACACAAGAGAAAATAATAGTTGAATTTATAAACATGACCCTGTTCAAAAGTTTACATACACTTGATTCTTAATATTGTGTTGTTACCTGAAAGACCCACAGCTGTGTTTTTCATTTTTTTTCTCTTTTGTTTAGTGATAGTTGTTCATGAGTCCCTTGTTTGTCCTAAACAGTTACACTGTCCGCTGTTTTTCAGAAAAATCCTTTATTAAATTCTTTGGTTTTTCAGCTTTTTTGTGTATTTGAACCATTTCCAACAATGATTTTTAGATCCATCTTTTCACACTGAGGACAACTCAGGGACTCATATGTAACTATTACATACGGTTCAAACACTCCCTGAGGCTCCAGAAGGAAACATGATGCATTAAGAGCCAGGGGGTGAAAACTTTTGAATTTGAAGATCAAGGCAAATTTCACTTATTTTGTCTTCTGGTGAGCATTTAAGTATCTTCTGTAGCTTCTGAAGGGCAGTACTAAATGAAGAAATATGATATTTAGGCAAAATAAGAAAAATGTACACATTTTCATTTTGTTCAAAAGTTTTCACCCCTGGCTCTTAATGCATTGTGTTTTCATTCTGGAGCATCAGTGAGCGTTTGAACCTTCTGTAATAGTTGCATATGAGTCCCTCAGTTGTCCTCAGTATGAAAAGATGGATCTCAAAATCATACAGTCGTCGTTGGAAAGGGTTCAAATACACAAACATGTTGTGGGACCTGAAGGATTTTTCTGAAGAACATGAGGCAGTTTAACTGTTCAGGACAAACAAGGGACTCATGAATAACTATCACTAAACAAAAAAACATTCAGATCATTCAGACAACGACGTAATATTAAAAATTAAGTGTATGTAAACGTTTGAACAGGGTCATTTTTATAAATTAAACTATTATTTTTTCTTGTGGTCAGTACTAAAAAAATTGATATGCATTTTGTATGATCTATCTTAATTTGGTAAAATAATTAACATTTTGCAGATTCTGCAATGTGTATATACACATTTGACTTCAACTGTAGGTTTTTTCTAGCATAAATAGACTATTATCTACAAGATGGCTCCCTGGGGCATTACCAATATGGCCACCAAATGGACTTACTTGCCTTACAGGATCTTTAAAAGCAGTGCACCATGACCCAGAAGATGAAACAAAACACATCTGACAAAAGGACAACTGCTGTTCTTCAAAGCCCCCCTTGTAAGTAAAACATTTTTTTTTATCTCAAAGTAAGCCAATATATCTCTTCTCTCACTCTCTCTTGCTGTGACTTCCTTCCTGTGTCCTGAGGGAGGACAACAAAGAGCTAAAATATATTAATAATTGATGTACGCCCACATCCACAACGAGGAACACTCGTCCCCATGACTTACTTTCAACTGACCACCGTTTAGCCTGTATATCCTCAGTATCTATATCTAAGCATGCTCAGGCCTCTGCCTCTGGTACATCTTGTTCTCAGGGAGTTTTTCATTTCCTCTCTGCTATCAGCCTTGTAAAGCACAATGTCAACAGCCAATATTCACCCCAGTGTACTCGCACTGAATAGTAACAATCTACAAAGCTTCAAGGTCTGGCCAAAGTGACATGGTCACCTTTTTTCTGGGAGCGGCTGCTTTGAATGAAGCCAGATGGTTCACTGATCATCATGGCTTTTCTAGTTTGTTCTAATTTAAGGAAATGACCCCTGGAACATTTTTTTTTTACCTCATTAAAGCCAAATAAAAAATATTGAAGTATTGAAATAACTGATGTACAACTTTTGCTTTTGTCTATTAATTCATCCACACCACTAGATGTCAGTGTAAGTCCAAGAAGACTGCATATAAAACCGTAAAAAAGTTTGTCTGGTTCAAATGCCCCTGTTAGTCTCTGCTGATTTGATGTCAGATGAATTTAAAATAACATACCAGCTATACCCTTCTATATAGAGATATAAGGTACTGCTACACTGTGCTAATCACAAGAACAACGAATTTAAAAACATTCCAGCAGCATTGGTTCCAAAGTATTTTTCCCATTGATTTTTAAAAAGGTAAAGCATAATATGAACGAAAGCAAGCAGCTTTGTGGTCAATCACAACATTTCAAACTTTGATGTGAAGTAAAAAAAAATTGCATATTGCTAACATTATTAAGCACATTTCTAATGTGCTGTTATCATGATTTAATACGTTGTTAGCATGATTTAACACATTTATAGCATAATTTAGCACTTTGGTAATGTGCTGTTAGCATTATTTACCACATTGCTAGCATGCTGTTATGACTTAACATGTTGTTAGCATGATTTAACATGTTGCTACCATGCTGTTAGCATGATTTAACATGTTGCTAGAATGATTTAGCACATTGTTAACGTGCTGTTAATATGATATAACATGTCAGCATGGTTTAACACATTGTTAGCATGATGTTATTATGATTTAATACATTGTTAGCATGTTTAACACATTGCTAATAGGATTTAACATGTTGCTAGCATGATTTAATACATCGCTAATGTGCTGTTATCATTTACCACATTGCTAGCATGCTGTTATGACTTAACATGTTGCTAGCATGTTGCAATGTTAATGTGCTGTTAATATGATGTAACATGTTAGCATGATTGCACATTGCTAATGTGCCGTTAGCATTATTTACTATACTATATGATGTACTATATTGCTAGCATGCTATTATTATAATTTATCATGTTGTTAACATGATTTTGCATATTGCTAGCATTATTAAACACTTTGTTAATGTGCTGTTACCATGTTTTTTTTACAATGTTAGCATGATTTAACTTTGCTAGCATGATTTAGCACATTGCTAATGTGCCGTAAACATTATTTACTACATTTCTAGCATGTTGTTAGCATGATTTATCACATTGTTAATGTGCTGTTAATATGATATAACATGTTAGCGTGATTGCACATTGCTAATGTGCTGTTAGCATGATTTAACACATTGCTAGCATTCTGTTATTATGATTTATCATGTTGTTAGCATGATTTCGCATATTGGTATCATTATTAAGCACATTGCTAATGTGCTGTTATCACGATTTAATACATTGTTAGCATGATTTAACACACTGCTAACATGATTAACACATTGCTAATATGATTTTAACATGTAGCTAACATGATTTAGTACATTGCTAATGTGCTGTTATCATTATTTACCACATTGCCAGCATGCTATAATGACTTAACATGTTAGCATGATTTAACATGTTGCTAGCATGTTGTTAGCATGATTTAACACACATTGCTAATGTGCTGTTAACATGATTTAACACGTTGCTAGCATGCTGTTATTATGATTTATCATGTTAGCACGATTTTGCATATTCCTAGCATTAAACATTGCTAATGTACTGTTATCATGATTTAATATATTATCATGATTTAACATATTGCTAATGTGCTGTTATCATTATTTACCACATTGCTAGCATGTTGCTATCATGATTTAACACATTGCCAACGTGTTATGACTTAACACACTGTTAACATGTGATTAGCAAATTGCTAATATTATTTAGCATGTTATTATGATTTAACATGTTGCTATCGTGATTTAACACACTGCCAGCGTGTTGTTACGATTCAACACTGCTAGCATGTGGCTAATGTGATTTAGCACATTGTTAATATGATTTAACATGTTGCTATCCTGATTAGCATGTTGCTAGCTTGAATGAACATGTTTCTAACATGATTCTAGAATGATTTAACATGTTTTAGCATGATGTTACCAACTAACAATAAAAAACAATTGTTTTCATTTAAAGATGTTGATTCCACTATTGAACATGATTACTTAAAAATATGTTGAAATAATGTCTTTAAAGAATTCTAAGTAGTGGTGGGCCGTTATCGGCGTTAACGTGCTGCGTTAACGTGAAACTCTTATCGCGCGATAAAAAAAATATCGCCGTTAATCTATTCTCAAATTTGGGTTGGGAGCTGGGTCTAAACTACGCAAGCTATGATGACTTTCACCTTGATAGTTTAACGCGGATGTATACCGAAGACTATAGAATATGGTCGCGCGTTTAAGTCTCCTCCGCCAAAACACAGACGGGATCGCGTCGTCCTCCATTCATAAAAACCGAATCTACTATAGCGAAATGCCACGTAAATTCGTCGTTTTTTGGATTCATAAATCAAATGTTGGTCAGTCACTTAATTCAAATCGCGATATGGACTAGTGTATGTGAAACCTGAAATGCAAAAAGACCGTTTTAATATGAATCCGATATGTTCCGTTTGCCTAGCTGTATGCATTGCGGAGACGAGCTTTTACTACACGCATACTGAAACACACGTGACGCTCCCGGTAATTTTTGGCATTTTCATCTCACATGAACAGATAAACTCAATCTCCCAAACTGCTGTGAGTGTCACTTTTAACGTTTCATTTGAGAAAACTAGCATCATATCATACTGTATGACACAGAAACTTCACGGCAACCTGTCAAAATAAAAGTACGGTGTAACATGTAATGGGCTGGGTAGGTGTTGACGTTAAAAAAAACACAATCTAATAGGTAGAAAAAATAATTTCATTGTTAGTTAGTTAGTAAACACAAGTACATCTAATTGAACATAATTTATTTTCATCAACAAATTATCATAGAACAGCTTTATGAGCTTTATGATCCATTCTCAAAGACTTTAAGTCATTATTTGGGTAGCACACATATTCTGAATGCCTTCAGCAGAATTCAAATTAGCCATTTTAATCTAGATTAATTCCAAGATTTAATCTAGATTAATCTAGATTAAAAAAATTAATCTATGCCCACCCCTAATTCTAAGTTATCATTAGTAATCAATTAAAAATGTTGAATGCATATTTAATACTTGTATACTAGTATGTTCTTGTTTATTTGATAATACTTCGAGTAATATGACTTCATTCTTTTTACAGGAAATAAAGCACTCGCATCTTATCATTTCAAAGAGTTACTGTGGTAACTTTGTAACAATCTCCAGCCTTGACATTTCTTCAGCGGACATAGAGTGGGCAGCAAGTGATAGGTGAGAAACCAGCCAGGTGTGCGCACAGCAACCAGGCAAACAGAGCGGGGGAGTAGATCCGTTTCCGCCGCGCCGCAGTGACGTCCCTCCAGGGTCCAGTTGCTTTCTGAGACACGGCGCCTGCAGTCACCTCATCTGTCCCACAGCCATCTCGTTTGTCATTAGCTAAACAGTGAGATCCGAGGGGGCTGCCCATTGACGAGCGTATCGATGGCCAGTGTTTGCCGTTCACTGTTTGTGCTGGTCACAGCACGTTCAGTAATTACACTTTGAGTGCTACACCAACGCATCGGTGTCTGGTAACCACAGCTGCCCAGTCCACCATCACAACATCTCCACAATCCTGATAAGCACACAGAGAGCTTTGCTTTATTCAGCCAATATCACAGTCAAAGACACATCTGCTCAAAACAGATAACGATCGCCGCTGTCGGAAATTATTCACTCGCTCATTCATTTTCCTTTGATGTGTTTTGATAAGAATTTTAAGGGTGGCTTACACAACCTCTGCCGCTATTGAACGGCCAACAAAAAGCTTGGATTAATTCTAACTCTAATTTCCACCAACAGGATGTTATTTTCTCAGTTTGAATATAAATACTTCCTTTTCGTAAACTGTTGACCTAGGCTGACTAAAGAACCTTATGTCTTTAAAGCTTTATTAAGAATGCGTCCAGCCGGTGATGCAATCAAATGAAGAGAGAGTGACCTGTTTTAGGCTGCCTGAGACTGGGAGGGAGGGAGGCTTCAGAGCTGCACTTTTACAGCCCTGATACATGCACATTCAGTAGAAGTGTTGCCAAGCCCACAATTTTCCCGCAAAATTAGGCTACTTTTAAAGGAACACTCCACTTTTTTTGGAAATAGGCTCATTCTCCAACTCCCCTCGAGTTAATAAGTTGAGTTTTACCGTTTTGAAATCCATTCAGCCGTTCTCCTGTTCTGGCGATATCACTTTTAACATAGCTTAGCATAGATCATTGAATCCTATTAGACCAATAGCATCGCGTTCAAAAGTGACCAATGAGTTTCCATATTTGTTGTATTTAAAACTTGACTCTTCTGAAGTTTTATCGTGTACTAAGACCGGTGGAAAATGTAAAGATGCGAGTTTCTAGGCCGATAAGATTAGGAACTACACTTCCATTCCGGCGTAATAGTCAAGGAAGTTTGCTGCCGTAATAAGGCTGAAGCAGGCGGAGTATTATCAGAAATGAGTTCCCAGCTAGTTTAGCATTTGCACATGTGCTGCGTGGTATTACTGCTCCTGCTGTGTAAAAAAAAACAAGTGATTTATACACTTTTTAATGTTATATTTTGTAACATTGCCATTGTTTTATTTTTGTACTACAATTTTTTGTTCTCATCCAATATTTTGAAAAGACACTGCCTCTTTTGCCTCTCCAAGCTTTCACTTTATTGTATCTGTTACCGAATGATTTCCTCTGAATGAGTCAGAGGATTTTAATTTAATTTTTTAGTAAGCATTATTTTGGATCACGTACACAAACAAAACCAGGTGGCTGAGCTCAGCTAAGCCATAAACCACAAGAGAACGCTGAATCCTCCACCCCCTCAAGACTCCGATCTGCAGAGTTGCCCATCTGACCCAGCAAAAGACAGAGGCATTCTTGTGTCTTGAGATATTTAGTAAGTTTTTTTCTTTAAAAAAAAAAAAACATCTTTGCCTCTGACCTTTAGACATTTAAACTGAAGAAAGACTATAGTAGCAAATGGGGCATGATGCTTGAAATGGCAGGATTTTAAACTGATCTCATTCCTTGAGGTAGTGTTTATGTAATGGCCATGTCTTTAATCAGGGAAAGTGACGCATCGCTGCAATAATCAAAGATGAAGTACAAAGACACAGACAGACTGCAAGCCGAGCAAAGAGGTGCTTGGGAAAATATAGGTCAGTTCTGTTACCGAAAGTCTGCCCACAACCCCGGTGACGATACCGGAAACCTGCCGCAAACACAGGTCATTAATGTACTATTTCAGTGTTTGTGCCCCAGCAGCCCTGCGGGGAGATTACCACACAGATGCTGATATTGGGTTTACAGACTAGACTGACACAGCAAGTGCAGAGAGGGGTGTCTGAGCGCATAGCGTGTTTTTGCTGGAAGCAAATAGTAAGAGAAAAGGGTGACAGCTGGAGAGGTTGGGGTGGTGGACGTAATACACAGATATGATAAGAGGACAAGACAGTCTGTGAAAGGGAGAAACTGTAAGGCGCCCTATAGTTAAAAAAGCCAAGCACATTTTTCGTAGAAGCAACACATGTTTGTTTAGTCAAGAATGAGGGTCAATTTCTCAACAACAACTCCAAATTCTTTGGTTTTTCAGCATTTCTGTGTATTTGAACCCTTTCCACGGATGCTCCAGAAGGAAACACAAAGCAAGAGCCGGGGGGTGAGAACTTTTGGAATTTAAAGATCAGGGTAAATTTAACTTAGTTTGTCTTCTGGGAAACATATAAGTATCTTATGTAGCTTCTGAAGGGCAGTACTAAATAAAAAATATATATATTTAAGCAAAATATGAAAAATGTACACATCTTCATTCTTTTCAAAAGTTTTCACCCCCTGGCTCTTAATGTATCATTTTTCCTTCTGGAGCACCAGTGAGTGTTTGAACCCTCTGTAATGGTTGCAAATGAGTCCCTCAGTTGTCCTCAGTGTGAAAAGATGGATCTCAAAATCATACATATAAATGCTGAAAAGTCATTTCTGTTCAGGACAAACAAGAAACTTGTGAACTAAACAAAAAAATAGCTGTGGATCAATCAGGTAACAACACAGTATTAAGAATCAAACGTATGTAAACATCTATTTTACATCTATATCTTTTATCATCTATGTTATATATCTTATTCAGGTCAGTACTAAATCAAAAATAACATGCATTCTGTATGGTCTTTTATTTTGCTAAAATAATTGACATTTTGCAGATTCTGCAAGTTGTATGTAACCTTTTGACCTCAACTGTATATATATATATATGGCAACTATATTTCATTTTTAGCTACTGCGTTTAAAATTCTACACTGTTCACATGAAGCCGTGTGGTTTTCTATTAATGATTAGAGTCATTTAAAAACACTAGCTTTCAGCAGAAATCTTTCCACACCCTCTGCATCCTTTTATGATTTTTCGTTTTTGAAAATAAAAAGCCCCCTGCTGACACAGACGTCAAGGAATGTCCAGTTTTGTCCGGTGATACCCAGAGCTCCTCAGACTCTCCCTCTCTTTCTTTCCTGGCAACCATAACTGCCTAGCAACGGTTAGTTGAGGGTGGGTGAGTGCTGTGTAGTGTCTGTCTGGTGTTTGTGTACTGGGTTGTTGTCATGCAGCTCTCATCTCTCCCCAGCAGTGAGACTCATGCTGGACTCTGAAAAGGAGCATCTTTATAGTGACAGTCAAGTTTAGTGCCACGTGTGGAGCTCATGATAACACTCATAATGTCAATGTTTTTTTTTTTTTTAATTCTGTTTCATCTTGTGCCATTTACACAAACGAACGTCTGACTGCCTGACATTAAAAAAATAGTTTACCCAAAATTTTTAATTTGCTGAAAATTTACTCACTCTCAGGCCATTCAAGATGTAGGTGAGTTTGTTTCTTTATTTGAACAGATTTGGAAATTTTGGATTTGGATTTAGCATTACTTGCTCACCACTGGATCCACTGCAGTGAATGGGTGCCGTCAGAATGAGAATCCAAATATCTAATAAAAACATCACAGTAATCCACAAGTAATCCACACAACTCCAGTCCATCAGTTAATGTCTTGTGAAGCGAAACACTGCATGTTTGTAAGAAACAAATCCTTAAGCCACTTCCACTTAAAATATGAATCCATAATAAGCAATATTATAAATATAGGAGTCATATTCCCCCAGAAGCAACTGTTTGAAGTTAAAGACATCTTAATGATGGATTTGTTTCTTACAAAAACACAACTTTTTGCTTTACCTAAGTCATGTGGATTACTTGTGGATTACTGTGATGTTTTTGTCAGCTGTCATTCCAACGGCACCCATTCATTGCAGAGAATCCATTGGTGAGCAAGTGATGTAAAGCTAAACGTCTCCAAATCTATTGTGATTAAGAAACAAACCAATCTATATCTTGAATGATCTTAAAGGGATAGTTCACCCAAAAATACCCAAAGAGCATCCAAGATGTAGGTGACTTTGTTTCTTCAATAGAACACAAATGAAGATTTTTAACTCAAACTGTTGCAGTCTGTCAGTTACATAATGGCAGTCAATGGGACCCAAGGCTTTGAGAGTCAAAAAACATACACAGACAAAACCAAATTAAACCCTGCAGCTTGTGACGATACATCGTCTTAACACACGAAACAATCAGTCTGTGCAAAAAACTGAACAGTATTTAGTATCATATATTTTTTTAATTTTACCTCTGATCCACCACAATGTCCAGATCTCAATGTATCGTCACGAGCCGCAGGGTTTCATTTGGTTTTGTCTATGTATATTTTTTGGACTCTCAAAGCCATGTGTCCCATTGACTTCTATTATAAGACTGCAACAGTTTGAGTTAAAAATATTTGTGTTCTACTGAAGAAACAAACACCTACATCTTGGATGCCCTGGGGATAAGCAGATAAACATCAAATTTTCATTTTTTTGGTAAACTATCCCTTTTAAGTGAGTCAATTTTCAGCAAATTTTGATTTTTAGGGGGGGAACTATTCCTTTTAAGTCTCATGTAACTCTAAAACAGCATGCTGTTATTTTTTGTAAAATACAAATGGAGATTTTTTTTTAAACACAGTAACGGCGACAAATCTGATTATAGAAAGGAAGTAGAGCACCTGGTTTCCTGAGTCACACACAGAACCACAGACTCCCAGAATAGTCAGCTTCAGATTTTTGATAACCATCATCTCTCAAAACTAAAACATGGTGGGTAAGCATTATCTCCATTGCCCAAAAATTACAAAAAGGCTAATATACTTCCAACCCAATCTCATGAAAAAGCATAACTATTTTATGAGGTGTTGATTTCATATGAATTGGTACAATGTGATTTGCAAAAAACATGCAGTTTTTTTAAAACAACTGTTTTTTTAAAACAAGATTCATCCATAAGCCAGTCAGTGAGTGAGCAGATTGTATGAAAACATACAAATGACAGAAGTTTAACTTGCCAGTGGTAATGATGATCTACTTCTGTCTACACTGCCATCATTGATCATCAGAAAACATCATTTACTGTAGCCTGCCCCCCTCCAGGACCCATACGAGGCGAGATCCAGGAAGCCTGCTGACAAGATCATCAGCAACCCCTCGTATCTTCCGCTTCACAAGCACTGCAGAGCCAACAAAACCAAAATAACCAGACACAAAAACAGTTTTTCCCCTGGAGCAGTGACCATCATCAATAACTCAACTGCACCATTTAAACAGATGGATAACATGCTGTGCATCTGTTGTGTACAGAATTTATTATGTTCACTGCTTTTTCCTTTCATTTGTTTACTTGTTTTTTTATTTTATTTATCACTGCTACACTGTAAAAAAAACGAATAATAATACAGTGGCCTTATAAATGTCATAATAATAAATAGCTATATTACTTTTAAATCTCTGAATATCAGTTCACTGTTTGTTTGACTCTGACATTCCAAAATAAATTACATTTTCTGTACAATTAAAACCTAAGTTTATTTCATGAAAACCTAAATTTATTCAAACACCTTCAAAATTTCTCACATTATTAGTTTATTAGCTATAGTTTAGAAAAAATATGACAAGAACTTAAAGGAACACTCTACTTTTTTTGGAAATAGGCTCATTCTCCAACTCCCCCGAGTTAATAAGGTGAGTTTTACCGTTTTGAAATCTATTCAGCCGTTCTCCTGTTCTGGCGATATCACTTTTAGCATAGCTTAGCATAGATCATTGAATCCTATGAGACCAATAGCATCACGTTCAAAAATGACGATATTTGTCCTGTTTAAAACTTGACTCTTCTGTAGTTGTTTCGTGTACCAATACCGGCGGAAAAAGTAAAGCTGTGATTTTCTAGGCTGATAAGATTGCAAGCTACACTCCCATTCCGGCGTAATAGTCAAGGAAGTTTGCTGCCGTAACATGGACGCAGCAGGCGGAGTAATATCACGCAGCGCCTGAAATTAGTTCCCAGCTAGGTTAGCATTTGCACATGTGCTGCGTGATATTACAGTGCCTGCTTCGGCCATGTTACGTCAGCAAACTTCCTTGACTATTACGGCGAAATGGAAGTGTAGCTCCTAATCTTATCGGCCTAGAAAATCGCAGCTTTACATTTTCCGCCGATCTTAGTACACAATATAACATCATTTTTGAATACGATGCTATTGGTCTAATAGGATTCAATGATCTATGCTAAGCTATGCTAAAAGTGATATCGCCAGAACAGGAGAACGGCTGAATGGATTTCAGAATGGTAAAACTCAACTTATTAACTTTGGAGAATGAGCCTATTTCCAAAAAAAGTGGAGTGTTCCTTTAAGAGTTAAATTGTGTCAGAACAAATTCATCTTGATAACGTCACAAAACATGGTCAGGTCAAAGTGTCAAATCCAATTTTTTGTCCCAAATTCTTATCATTTTTACTGGTAGTCCACTATATGAAGATTTTTTTGGATATAATATGTCACAGTTCATTTTATTTTGCTATGCTCACTTACATAAATGAACTAGTGTCCTGCACCAACTAGTACAAAAATTATATCTGGTGTCTGAATAATTGACTGTTGTCTGACTGTATAATGAATAGCGTATGACTACCATTTTTAACATTCTAAACAGACATTCTAAACATTTTTAGAACATTTTTGAAAATTTTTCTCCAGAATGGAGAAATTACAGTTTAAAGTATTCAACTATTATGCATTCCATATTAATATTATTCATTTTTAACATACAACTTAAGAAATTAAGTTGGACACAATTAATTAACTGCAAAATATCTTTTTTTTTTTTTGATTCAACTGAATTAATTTCACCTTAATCATAAATATTTTTAAAATTGATTTCTCAAATTATGAGTTTCCCCCCCAAAATAGTTGGGTTTTACAGTGCACTGAATTTTAATTATGGTACTATTCATATCTTTGAATTTTTACTTAATTCATAGGATATATTTCAATGAATTCACAGCTTCGAAATTTAAATGTAAAAATTTTTCTCAAAAAAGCACTATATTTATTTTATTGCTTTTAATAAGGCATTTGCCACCTTCGCCATAACCTATTTTTAATGTATATTGTATATTGTGAATGCCTTGTTTGCTGCAAACCATCAAGTCAAAATGACTTCTCTGGCCAATAAAATCAATTCTAATTCAATAGTGCATATATTGTCCCAGAAACAGAAAATCTTGCTTAATTCTAGCTTCAGTGTTTCTTGATAACACTAGTTTAGTTCTAACATTGTGTGTATCTGTGCAGCCATTGTACTCTCGGATATGTTGCAACCACCTTGTGAAAATCTTATGCAAGAAGCTTTTGTTTGCAAGGATGTGATTCAGTGAACGTGAAATCTGTGAAATGCCTGCTATGTGCCTGAACCTTGATAATTTTGGACATTGTGAAAGGAGGTTATTGTTCAACACATGACCTATGAAACTCATTTTCAGTTCATTTTTTGGACATCCATTTCATAGCCGTAGACAACTTAAAAACCAAAGTGTATCAAAAGAAAAAAGTTAATTATGAGTCACACTTTGGTGTGAGGCTGAGCTGTCATTTATATTAAATTTCCAAGCATAGATTAATACATTTTGCTTTTTTTTTTCTTTCTCTTGGCAGCGATGCATCATGAAATATTTTTACAGCACTCGCACTGGATTTATTCTCTCTGACTTTTATGAGCCGACAGCTCAACCCACCTCCTCTCTCAGGTTCAATTGTGGTATAAAGACAGGAATACCACTGTTCCTCCAGGAAAGGTCACTGTATTCATCGTGCCTTGTACACAAAGAGCTAGCATAGAAGCTTTATTAGCTTCCCGCCTCCTGCACTGACCTTCCAAGTGAGCTGGTCAACCAGACACAGGAAGCATGGCCTTTTTCTCTCCTCCCCCCAGACAGGAGGTGGACGAGGAACCAGATGTCCTGCAACAGGATGACCCTCCTTTAAATCGTTATCTCTAATTAGAGCGTTGCAGGTATCAGGCGCTCTGTGGCTCACATCACAGGCCTGCAATTCATATGCTAATTACGTGGAAAACCCAACAGGAAATGCTCTAGTCTCCATCAGGAACTAGTTATATGGACTTCTTGGTGATTGCCCACTCTGTTTTCCCAGAAAACCATCATGGACATCAATATCAGATCTAATTTCTCAAGGAAAAAATTACCATATAAGACCATATGAGATGCCTGAAACCACAAATATGGCATTGAGAAAGCTGGAAATAAACAAATTATTGAAAATGAAAATGTTTATGTTATGAGGTAAAATGAATCATTCCTTATCCTGCTGCGGTGGTAAATGTCAGATGCTCTCCATCTAATCTGAGCTTGATTTGATTGATCAGATTGGCTGAAGCCAGGGGATCACTGCCATTGTCCATCACATTTATTTACCTATTCCAGTAAGTGTTAGTAAATGAACTCCCCCGGCCCGCTGGGAGGAAACTCCCGTTGCTTGAGCCCATCACAGCAGGAACAAGACTGAGAGAGCAGAGCCCCCGGGGTTAGGTCAATTCCATTATCAACGATTGAATTGGCTTCCTGTGCCGCACTGGGACAAAAATACCAGCTAACGTGCCGCTCCAGGCTGCTTTGCTGGTTTCTATAAGTGAGGAATATGGCAAAAGGACAGCGTGAGCGCTAGCTGCTTAACATATAAGAATGAGAATAAAAGATTTGTTAAGCTTATAAATTAAAGAAAAAGCCAGTGACCAAAACAAGAATATCTATCTATCTATCTATCTATCTATCTATCTATCTATCTATCTATCTATCTATCTATCTATCTATCTATCTATCTATCTATCTATCTATCTATCTATCATTCTGTCATTCTATGTTCTATCTATCTATCTATCTATCTATCTATCTATCTATCTATCTATCTATCTATCTATCTATCTATCTATCTATCTATCTATATTCTGTCTATCTATCTATCTATCTATCTATCTATCTATCTATCTATCTATCTATCTATCTATATTCTGTCTACCTATCTATCTATCTATCTATCTATCTATCTATCTATCTATCTATCTATCATTCTATATTCTATCTATCTATCTATCTATCTATCTATCTATCTATCTATCTATCTATCTATCTATCTATCATTCTATATTCTATCTATCTATCTATCTATCTATCTATCTATCTATCTATCTATCTATCTATCTATCTATCTATCTATCTATCTATCATTCTATATTCTATCTATCTATCTATCTATCTATCTATCTATCTATCTATCTATCTATCTATCATTCTATATTCTATCTATCTATCTATCATTCTATCTATCTATCTATCTATCTATCTATCTATCTATCTATCTATCTATCTATCTATTTATCTATCATTCTATATTCTATCTATCTATCTATCTATCTATCTATCTATCTATCTATCTATTTATCTATCATTCTATATTCTATATTCTATCTATCTATCTATCTATCTATCTATCTATCTATCTATCTATCTATCTATCTATCTATCTATCTATCTATCTATCTATCTATCTATCTATCTATCTATCTTCTGTCTGTCTATCTATCTATCTATCTATCTATCTATCTATCTATATTATATCTATCTATCTATCTATATTCTATCTATCTATCTATCTATCTATCTATCTATCTATCTATCTATATTATATCTATCTATCTATCTATATTCTATCTATCTATCTATCTATCTATCTATCTATCTATCTATCTATCTATCTATCTATCTATCTATCTATCTATCTATCTATCTATCATTCTGTCATTCTATATTCTATCTATCTATCTATCTATCTATCTATCTATCTATCTATCTATCTATCTATATTATATCTATCTATCTATCTATATTATATCTATCTATCTATCTATCTATCTATCTATCTATCTATCTATCTATCATTCTGTCATTCTATATTCTATCTATCTATCTATCTATCTATCTATCTATCTATCTATCTATCTATCTATCTATCTATCTATCTATCTATCTATCTATTGTTCTATCTGTAGTTTTTTCTATCTATCGTTATGTCATTCTATCTATCTATCTATCTATCTATCTATCTATCTATCTATCTATCTATCTATCTATCTATCTATCTATCTATCTATCTATCTATCTATCATTCTATCTGTATTTTTTTCTATCTATCGTTCTGTCATTCTGTCATTCTATCTATCTATTCATCTTAAATTCTCAGATATGATTATTTTTATTGAAATATTATTTATCATATTTTTGATCAAATCCCAATGATTTGATTAAATTTATTTGACTTTAAATTAATGTCACGTATCACATTAACACATTTTATCCAGCTCTGAAAAGGAAAGTTGGACAGATACGATTTGGACTGCATCCAAGTGACCGCAGTCAATTTTACTCCCACAGACCTCAAGTAGTGCATAGACGTCATATGTAGGTCATACCACTCACAACATAAGACTCTACAGATCATTATGTATTTCTTTCCCAAGTATTTCTGTCAAACCTCCTGCACTTCCACCATATTACCCTCCAGGACTGGCCCATATCGTCACAATAAGAAAACCAGTATCAAATCAATTGCAAAGCTAAACAACACATTTTTCACTGACAGAGGACTGAGCAGAAAGGGCGATTTAGTTTTATTTTCCCCAGTTCCTGTGTCACATTCCATTGCGCACAGCCAAAGGCAAGAGATATAGTGGAGCAATAGGATTTAGCTAAACTGAAGGCCATGAAAACACCCTACCACACGCCTAACATTCATTCATCTGAGAGCTTTAGTTCCTGCGTCAGGCCTTCGAAGAACAGAGGTCAGTACGTTTACAAACATATGCCAACTTTAGACTAAATTTGACATTGGTTGATTCTAATGTTTAGTCCTTGTCTTCCTTGTTTTTGCAAAATGAATAAACAAGGTACTATTAGAGACATTTTGCATGCTCTTTTGCTTATTAATTAGTTGTTTTATCGTAAAAGCTAATGAGCCCAACTTAAAAACAACATTAACTAAATAATTCCACCCTTTCTTTATCTCTTGGGTTTTCTCTGAACCGTGTGAACTGGAGCCCTGTGCCGTTTGTCTCCCTGGACAGCTAGTCCTGTCACGGACCACAAGCGATTACTCAAAGAGTGCCACAACTGTCTCTTTAATAGTGTCATTTTTCATCCCAAGAGCTTCTGCTCTCCTGTCTCCTCAATCAGAAGAAGCCATTAATTGAAAACCCATTGAAAAATGTTATCCTAAAGTCTCCCATGACTGACGCATTGTCTAAATCAATTTCTCTGTATAAAATTTGGAACGTGAAGACTCAAGGTTTGGCTAGTTAGCATTGCCCATTCAGCCCCTGCTGCTAACCAGTGTTATTTAAGTAATATGTATATAATATTATAGTATTTATTCATGTTTTTTTGGCATTTTATATTTTAAATTAGTTTTGGTTCTAATCATTTTAATACTTCAGTATTAGCTTATTTAAGTCAGTTAGCTGCCAAGGCAACATTTCTAATTTTTTAAGTTTGTTTTTTCATCTAATATTTATAAATAATCTCTCTTTTTTTATTATTTTTTTTTTTTTACTTTTTTTATGTTTTGCATTTTTATTTTTATTTGTTCTAGTAATTGTGTTGTGTTTTTGTCATTTTAAATATTTCTATTTAATTTAACAAAAAATAAGTTTTAGTATTAGTAATTTTTATACTTCAATATAAGCTTATTTATTTCAGTTAGCTGCCAAGGCAACATTTGTAATTTCTTCATCTAATATTTATAAATAATATTTTTTAGCTTTTATTTTTGTTTTAAGTTTTCATTCAAATTTGAATTTGTTTTAGTATTTTGTTATTTGTTTTTGTTGTTTTATTTAGTTATTTAAATATTTCTATTTAATTAAAAAAAGTTTTAGTATTGTTAATTTTTATATTTTAACTTAACCTTATTTACGTCAGTTAGCTGCCAAGGAAACATTTCTAATTTTTTAGGTTTATATTTTTTTATCTAATATTTATAAATAATATATATATTTTCAGCCTTTATTTTTATGTTTTACATTTCCTTACTGAATTGAATTTGTTTTAGTAATTTTGTTATTGTGTTTGTGTCATTATATTTAGTTGTTTAAAATATTTCTATTTAATTTAAAATGTCTAAGTTTTATCATTAAATTTCATACTTTAACTTAAGCTCATTTATTTCAGTTAGCTTTTTTTAAAGTTATATATATATATATATATATATATATTTTTAATTAGTTTTAGTAATTTTGTTATGTGTTTGTGTCATTTTATTTACTTATTTAAAATATTTATTTAAAAAAAAATATGTTTCCATATTAGTAATTTTTATACTTCAACTTATTTATTTCAGGTCAATTACATTTATGTTTATATTTTTCATCTAATACTTATAAATAATATTTTTCAGCTTTTATTTTTATGTTTTAAATTTTCATTTATTTTACTAATTTTGTTATGTGTTTTTTATTTTTATTTAGTTTTTAGATTTTACATTTTCATTTTAATTTCAATAGTTTCATTAAAATTTCAATTGGTTTTAGTAATTTTGTTATGTAATTTTGTTGTTTTATTTAGTTATTTAAAATTTTCTATTTAATTTAGACATTTTAAGTTTTAGCAAGTTTTTTTTATACCTTAACTTTTTACTTTGTTTATTAACTTTTTACTCATATTTATTACTTTATTTATTTCAGTTAGGTGCCAAGACAACATATCTACTACTTTTAATTTATAAATAATTATTTTTTTAGCTCTTATATTTTAATTACAAAAAAGATTTTTCATAGTTTTATCATAGTTACCAATAACAACTCTGGTGCTAACTATACCATCAAATAAACAAAACGACCTTTCTCCATTGACGACCTTTCAAAAGTAGCCGTATATGGCTAATACACTGTAAATACTCTTCTTAAAGGTGCCATCAGCCAATCAGCTCTGCCATTTCTAAACTAATTACTCACATGACATTCATGGATCAAGTGACTGGCATAAAGTTTCTCTGTTCTTATAAACAAGATGGTTTTGCTTGCATATTAGATTGCATGTAATCACATCACATGCATACAGCTGCCATTAAAATGAATGTGAATGCAAACAGACAATACAAGCTAAATCCAACTAATTACTAAACATCCCAAAATAAGCATGACACTGCTGACTTGTCTTACCACAAGAGGGCTCAGTTACATTTTAAACTCCAATACATTTAAGTATTTTGCCAAATATTTTATGCAAGCGAGTACAAAAATACCCATTCATACCAATGCCCATGCATTGTTATCATCCTTATGGCAGCATTAGAATCATGTGCTGGACGGCTACAGTATCCTCATATTGTTCCTTAATCTAATCTAGCACATGTGCTGATCGCTCTCACTGAAGAGACCCAATAGGATTTTCCTGACAATTCAATTACTCTGCAGAGTCGTTCACCCAGACTGACGCCAATCGCGTGTCGGCTGTTAAAACAACTTAACAGAGCCCATGTTGTTGAGGTTAGTCGAACACAACCAAGTCCAAAGAACCGCAAGCTACTTCTAACAAGATATGGACGCTCTATCATCACATATTTGCCAGGTGCCAAAAGATGAGCAACGTCTGGGGACAGCGGAAACTGTCTGTCAAAACGCACAGCAACTTCCAGCACATTTCACTGACTCACATAGCTGGGAAATATGGATTTAGAACAGACTGTTGAAGACTCAACAAAAGAGCTCTTGTTATTGTGGCCTTGCTTCTATCTTGGAGCCTGAATAGCAGATATTTCAGTCTTAAAATGTTTTAAATCTGTCTAACAGCTGAGTAGTTACATATGAGTCTCAAACTATTGTGTAATGCAGTGTGCAAAAAAAAAAAACTAAAACCACAAGCTTCCTTTAAACAGTGTATTTACATATAACGCAGCTGTTTTAATACTAAAATAATCTGAAGATGTAAAGCAGTGTCTGGTTTTATTTCCTAAGTGTGGAACAAACCGTTTCTTATATTCAAATATGCCAGCAAGTTAGACTTGCTTACGTCTACCAAACACAATTTCCACAAAGCAACAGTTTTTTGTTCATTATCTTTGTGCTAGATTGAGACAGAACATTCATCATGTTTACTTCTATGAAGTGTCCAATTATTCTTATTGTCATTTTACAAACTGCACACAGCTGTAAAGCCATTTGTAATGATTTATCTCTAAATTGGCAGTGGCGCTGTGTTCTGCATATTTCCAGATTAGCCTCTTCGTTCCAAGATTACAGTAAGAACATTATTGAAATCTTTAATAATCCACCAGACAGACCAAGCCTCTCTAGTTCCAAAACATGTGAATAAAACAATAAATAAAAGGAGTGATTTTAGTTAAAATAAGAAATGAATATGACTACATTTTTGCAGGCCCAAGGGTCTATTAAGCTGACATAAATCTTTTATAGTTCTGCATCATCAAGGAAAGGAAGTAACAGTGATGTTTACTGTCAGTAATTAAGATAATATTATACTGATTATTTATTTCCTCAAAAACATTAAAATACTTGTCCCAAAAATCCTAAATTTTTTAAATATATACAATATGTTTGTATATTTTATATAAGCGCTGGGTAAAACAAAACTATATTGATTCTTAAATCCCAAGATTCAATTAGTCTAGCCTGTTTTCAGTTAGGCATAATCAACGAAACATTTTAGTGCACCTCACAAGCTTTGAGCTTATTACTTTTGATATAAACAAAGTCTCAGCTTTCAAATTCTGTCCATTTTATTACTGTATTCAAACAATAAATGCCGTTTTGGTGCTGTTTAATGTGGAGTGACAGATCATGTAGTGCGAAGCGAACGTGAACTGATCATCTCCACCGATTTAATACCAGTTTCAGGATGAAATATACATGAATAAACATCCGAAGATTTGTTAAAAGATAGAGTACAACTTAAATCCATATCCTGTCTCATGTAATCGCTCAATCAGCATTTCAACCACGAAAAGACGTCATAACAGCTTGTCACGTAACGTCACATTTACCTCAGAAAAAAACATATTCGGTGAGCAGAAACACGTTAGTCAGCTAGAAAAATCAACTCAAATTTCATTTTTGTCATGTACTGTACTGTAAAACAGTACAGTAAAACAGTTGAAGTCAAAAGTTTACATACACCTTGCAGATCTGCAAAATGTTAATTATTTTACCAAAATAAGAGGGATCATAGAAAATTCATGTTATTTTTTATTTAGATCTGACCTGAATAAGAGATTTCACATAAAAGCCGTTTACATATAGTCCAAAAAGAAAATAATAGTTGAATTTATAAAAGTTTACATATATTGATTCTTAATACTGTGTTGTTACCTAAATGATCCACAGCTGTTTGTTTGATTTTTTTTTGTTTGTTTAGTAATAGAAGCTCTTAAGGTCCTTGTTTGTCCTGAACCGTTAAACTGCCAACTGTTCATTCAGAAAAACACTTCAGGTCCCACAAGTTCTTCGTTTTTTTTTTAGCATTTTTGCGTATTGGAACCCTTTCCGACAATGACTGTATGATTTTGAGATCCATCTTTTCACACTGAGGACAACTGAGGGACGCATATGCAACTATTACAGAAGGTTCAAACGCTCACTGATGCTTCAGAAGGAAACATGATGCGTTAAGACCCAGGGGTGTAAACTTTTGAACAGAATGAAGATTTCTTTTTTTGCCTAAATATCTTTTTTTTTTTCATTTAGTACTGCACTTCAGAAGCTACAAAAGATACTTACTTAAGAAACTTAAGTTTCTCAGAAGACAAAATAAGTTAAAATAACCCTTATCTTCAAATTCTCTTAATGCATTGTGTTTCCTTCTGAAGCATCAGTGAGTGATTGAACCTTCTGTAATTGTCCTCAGTTTTAAACAGATGGATTTCAAAATCATACAGTCATTGTTGGAAAAGGTTCAAATACACAAAAATGAGGAAAACTGTTCAGGATAAACGTGGGACTTATGAACAAAACTCATCACTAATAAAAGACAAAAAACACACAGCTGTGGATCACTTGGGTAACAACACAGTATTAAGAATCAAGTGTATGTAAACTTTTGAACAGGGCCATTTTTATAAATTCATCTATTATTTTCTCTTGCGGACTTTATGTAAACATCTTTTATGTGAAATATCTTTTTCAGGTCAGAATTAAATAAAATATAACATGCTTTTTGTATGATCTCTTTTACTTTGGTAAAATAATGAACATTTTGCAGATTCTGCAAGTTGTATGTAAACTTATGACTTCAACTGATATCGAATTAGACATCAAATTGAATCGAAACTTGTGTCAAAACCCTGCCCCATTATGTTAGAACATTTTTATGTTAATAAATATATTTTATAATTAAACCAAAGTGTATAACAAATAACATAAACTACTGTAAATATTCTTAAAGGGATCTTCAATGGATGGTGAAATTTAAAGTCTTTTCAGGTGTTACCGAATCCCAAGGTCACCGAAAGCTTTCTTGCCTTGATGCACATTGGTCTCAGGTGTCGTACCTGTTTTAAAGGTTTCAGCATACCAATTAGTCAGTTTGTTTTGTAAAAGCTCACACCTGCATACTGATATTGTTTATTTGTTATTTCATGCATTCTTTTGTCCTCTGAGACCATGACCATGAACAAAGCTTTTTTTATGCTCACAAAACCATGTGGTCTGCATATATTCTCAATTCCTCATGCCATCCAGACTTTTTAAATGAATCAATACAGTAATTGATGTAATTGATTGCTTGTTTATTGCCAGTGAAGGTGTTACTTTCTCTTTCCTGTCCTGCCCCACTGATCAGCTTACACCAACATAGCCAGATGTGTTTGCTTTGGCTTTTTATCGTCTGTTAGGGTAAATCAAAGACAAGGTCGTTATTTACCCCCCCAGCCCCTGCGCCCTTCTCTTGTGATGCATCTCATCGACATCCAGCTCTATCACCCTCCCTCTTCATAGTAGAGTCATTACCTCCAGCAGTACTGAGTCATACCGCCTGATGCAGAAGCTCTCATCAAAACAAACTACAAGCCTAAAAGCTCTTCTGTCTGGGACTGAGGGCACAGTTAGTTCAAGCTGCATTATTTGTGCATGCAATAAACAAGTGAGAACAAAACAGAAGGCTTAATAAACATCCGAAAATAGCAACATGCTTATATTCCAAGGTCATTTTACCTTTGGCTTCTGATTCCCAAACAGATGTTTGCTGTCTGTTACTTGTGCTTAGTTCTCTCATACTGGCATATATTCAGGGTGAAATTGCTGCAGGTTGTTACAAAGTGATTTACTGTAGAGAAAGACCTTTAAATAAATAAAAGTAACTACATACACCCACCCTTAATTTGTCTGAGGGTTTCAGTTGGACACATCCGGTCGGTGTGGCACATTCAAAATTCAGTAGAAATTCTCAGGAACTAGCTGACGGTTGCAATACTATTATTGTTGTATGCTCTGATTTCCATGGGACAGAGTACAAAAAACAGCTTCAACAGGATGAAAACAACACCTCAGCAAGAACACATCACCTATGTGACAGATTCTCAAGAGGAAGCTCACTAGTCAAGAAACAACATCTGCTTTCCCCTGACCTCTCTCACTCTGTGTTACACTTTCTCTTGCTATTATTTGCCCTCTGTTCCTCTTTCTGCACTCCCCAAGAGGCTGAGATCATCCAGGACAAGGTTACACCGTGTGACTGGACAAAAATAGAAAGACTGGCCTGTAAAGCATCTCAACTGCATGCCAATCTAGTAACATTTAGCCAATAAATCGCAACATCCTGCTCTGTTTTTCCTGCCTATTATTGTTTCTTTCCACAAGCCATCACAGTAAAGGAATCTTCATTGCTTCACAGTACATCTGGTCCATGTAAATCTCAGTTAAGACACTTTAAAGTCATGTTACTGGAGAGAGAAAGAGGGGGAATAAAAAAGTGAGAACACTTCCTAAATAGTGTATGTATGTATATATGAAGCTGAAATAAATACATTTATTTCATACATTTTCTGAAACTAGACTTTATTCCACCGGCTTTTTTTAACATACATTTAATAAAATGTAGAGGGGCATGCAATCAAGCATTTTTTTACCCATTCGGCAGTTGTTTTAAGTATAAAATAAAATAATATTTGTAACAAATAAACTAAATACATTTAAGATGCATAATATTTTATCCCACTGGCAGAGAGTTGTTTTATTTTCAAATCAAACACAGGTAAGGAGGTTTATGGTTTAGACAAGTAAAACATGTATTAAAAGTATAAAGTATTGCTGTAAAATCGATTAATTGCAATTAATCATATCAAAAATAAAAGTTTGTGTTTACATAATATATGTGACCCTGGACCACAAAACCAGTCTTAAGGTTAAATTGTACAAAACTGAGATGTATACATCATATGAAAGCTCAATAGATAAGCTTTCTATTGATGTATGGTTTTTTAGGATAGGACAATATTTGGCCGAGATACATCTATTTGAAAATCAGGAATCTGAGGGTGCAAAAAAGTCAAAATACTGAGAAAATCACCTTTAAAGTTGTCCAAATTAGGTTCTTAACAATGCATATTACTAATCAAAAATTACATTTTGATATATTTATGGTAGGAATTTTACAAAAAATCTTCATGGAACATGATCTTTACTTAATTTCCTAATGATTTTTGGCATAAAATAAAAATCCAAAATTTTGACCCATGCAATGTATTTTTGGCTATTGCTACAAATATACCCCAGCGACTTAAGACTGGTTTTGTGGTCCAGGGTCACATATATATACATGTATAAATATACACAGTACACACACATATATCACGTAAACACAAACTTTTAATTTGGATGTGACTAATAGTGATTAATCGTGATTATTCGCGATTAATCGATTTGACGCCACTAGTATAAAGCAATAAAATATATAAACTTAATTCAAGGAAGCAAATTGTTAATATTCTTAATGCTTAATTTTAAGCATAAATCTAATAAAATGTAAAAAGGGGCATGCTTTACAACCAAGCAATCAAGCAATATTTTTATACCTAATTGGCAGTTGTTTTAAGCATAAAATAAAATAATAAATACAATAAATACCTTTAAAATAAATAATATTTTTCTTATCCAACTGGCAGACAGTTGTTTTATTTAAGCATAAATCAAACAAAGGGGAGGTTTATGGTTTAAAACAAGTGAAAAAAAAAGAATAAAAGCATAAAGTAGCACTGTCAAATCGAATAATCGCAAATTAATCGCATCCAAAATAAAAGATACTTTTTATATAAAATATGTGTGTATATTATACACATATAAATATATACAATAAACACACATATAAACACAAACTGTTATTTTAAATGTGATTAATTGCGATTAATCGTTTTCACAGCACTATAAAGTAATAAAACATAAACATAAAACTTAATTCAAGATAAATTGTTAATTAAAAAAAACATTCTTAATATTCATAATGCTTCATTTTAAGCATAAATCTAATAGAATATAGAGAGGGGAATGCTTTACATGCAGGCAAGCAATTTTTTGTACCCAATTGGCAGTTGTTTTAAGCATTAAATAAAATAGCAGACACTGGCAGACAGCTGCTTTATTTAAGCATTTAAGCATAAATCAAACAAAGGTTAATGAGGTTTATGGTTTAAAACAAGTAAAGAATCTAATAAAAGTATAAAGTAGCGCAGTCAGATCGATTAATCGTGATTAATCACATCTAAATTAAAACTTTGCGTCTTGTGTTACATATACATATCTTGTATACACATATAAATATACATAGTACTCACACATATCATGTAAACACAAACCTTTATTTTGGATGTGATTAATTGCGATTAATCGATTTGACAGCACTATAAAGTAATAAAACAAATATTTAATTCAAGATAAATTGTTAATTAAAAAAAAACATTCTTAATATTCTTAATGCTTAATTTTAAGCATTAATATAATAGAATATAGAAAGTGGCCTGCTTTACAAGCAAGCAATCAAGCATTTTTTTTTTACCCAACTGGCAGTTGTTTTAAGCATAAAATAAATTAAAATTAAAATAATATGACAAACATTGGCAGATAGCTGTTTTATTTAGGCATTTAAGCATAAATAAAACAAAGGTTAATGAGATTTATGGTTTAAAACTATAAAGTAAAGAATCTAATAAAAGTATGAAGTAGCGCAGTCAAATCGATTAATCGCAATTAATTGCATCCAAAACTAGTTTGTTTTTAAATAATATATGTGTGTATATTTCTATACTATACATATAAATTTATGCAGTACACATGTAAACACAAACTTTTATTTTCGTTGTGATTAATCAAGATTAATCGATTTGACATCATTAGTATAAAGTACTCAAGAAAACAATTCTTAAAATTCTTAATATGCAATTTTATATGGTCAAATAAAACTTGATTGAATTGTGTAAAACAAAAAGCAATGCTAAAATGATATTTCCAGTGAATGAGAGAGATGAAGTAAGGTGAGGATCTGAATAGGTGCCAGAGCTCTGATCTCTAATGTCTGCTTCCTCTTCTCACACAGAGAGGGAAGGCTTCCTGTGTCTGGCATTTGTCACCACTCCTGAGCCAAGGGGAGCTTGAACAGGAAATGAAGGGACACCTTTTTCTGCCACCCAATATTGTCTGTCATAACAGCTTCATTCTAATACTTGCCTCAAAACGCCTACGTATCAAACGCGCGTGTTTGTTTATCCTTTCCTGATCGTTTTCTATTACCCTGTCCAGCTGTGACCCAGCTGCTCTGTCCTAGTTCATGAGACCCGTGAAGAGTAAACTGGAAACAAGCTCAAACGCAGCAGGACTCATCATGTATCGTCACTGTCCTGCCGTGTCCATTCATATTGAAGGACATTAATGCGGTAATGTCTCCATGACCTGCACATTTAAGCAATGTTTTGGTGAAAGCAGCTGATTTGCAGGAAAAATCTCCTTAAAGTCTTATGTAAGTCACAATCCCACTGCTGCTCAATAATGCAGCGGCTCTGGCTACAGAACACATGTACTGGGGTGGCAGAGAGATTTTAAGAATGAATGATTGGCTCACAGTAAACTCGCCAAGTATTAATGCAGAATACAGCATTTCTTGTGAAGAAAGAATATTTTTTGTATTCAGAGTTTAAAGTTTGTACTTTTTTAAATATGCTACTTTTATTCAGCAAGGATGCAATAAATTGATTATATGTGACAGTAAAGACATTAATAATAATAATAAATATTTCTTAAGCACCAAATCAGCCAATCAGAATGATTTCTGAAGGATCATGTGATACAGACTGGAGTAATGATTCTAAAAATTCAGCTTTGCATCACAGGAATAAACCACATTTTTTTTATTAACAGTTACTTTAAATTGTAATAATATTTCACAATATTACTGTTTTACTTTATTTTTGATCAAATAAATGCAACCTTGTATAAGGGATAAGGAAATATATTGTCTGTCATACTGTAAAGTGATTCCTTACATTTATGTGCAGGTCAAGGTTGGCTGTTACATGCTGAAAGATGTAAATAATGAAACATAGGCTTGGAAAACCGTGCCTATGATTTTTTGCAAAATTTGCAAACATTTTGACTCTTTTGTCGTAGTAAGCTCGCTCAGAAGCTCACCCGATACAGCATTGAAAGTCCCATTAACATGAATCACACAGATCACAAAGACTTGTAAAAGCAATTTATAATGCAAAAGTTTGCTTCAGAATATCAATTTTACCTTGTTTTCTTTTGTTAACACTACTGTTATTCTAAAATGCGACAAAATATTAATCTTCCAGACATTACAATTTACAACTGCTATGATACATACAACAGCCAACATTATAAAATGTTGCCAGATTCATGCTTATGTGTTTTGGATAAAACTGAAAAACTGAACTAATCAAATAAATAAAAACCTTCTATAAGTGATAAGGAATTATATTGTCTGTCATACTGAAAAGTGATTTGTTACATTTATGTGCAGGTCAAAAATAGTAAGGTTGGCCGTTACATGCTGACAGTAAGTAAATAATGCAACATAGGCTTGGAAACCGTGCCTTTGCCTACATTTTTTGCACATTTTGCAAACATTTTGACTGTTCTGTCGTAGTAAACTTGCTCAGAAGCTCACCCGGTACAGCATTGAAAGTCCCATGAACATGAGTTACACAGAGCACAAAGACTTGTAAAAGCAATTTATAATGGAAAAGTTTGCTTTAGCATATCCATTTTATCTTGTTTTCTTTTGTTAAAACTACTGTTATTTTAAAATGTGACAAAATATTAATCTTCCAGACATTACAGTTCACAACCGCTATGATACATACAACAGTCAACATAATAAAATTTTTGCCAGATTCACGCTTATGTGTTTTCGATAAAATTGAAAAATTTAAATAACCAAATAAAAGCAACCTTGTATACGGTCGTATCATACTGTAAAGTGATTCCTTACATTTATGTGCAGGTCAAAAATAGTAAGGTTGGCCGTTACATGCTGACAAAAGTTACACATGATTGCTTAAAATAGAAAATGTGAGCTCTACCCTCGCAAACTACTTATCAAAGCAGCTTGAAGTGATGCTCTGTTGCTAAGTAGCAGGTAAAGCTCACCCTCTTATGCACCCAAGCAAAATGAGATAGGAGACGCTTAGCACATGGAAAGCTATCAGGGCTACTGGAGGAACTGCTTTGCTGTCAGTCAGCAGCAGGGAAAAATGAGGTCAAGATATGCAAAATGTCTCAAAACCAATCCTGTGCAACAGGAAGTCTACTTTGACAGCAGATGGTAATTTTAGTTTGACGTAAAATGGCCCATTTAAAAAAAATGAAGTGTTACTAGAAATTTTATCTGGAACTTTTTACAAATAGGTCAGAGAAAGGAGATGATAAACAATATTCATTTTAAATTTTTATAGACTCTCTTTTAATGGTTAAATTAAAAATATTAACCAAAAAGCACTGAAATCATAAAACATACACAATACACAAAAATAAAAAAAAATTAAGTCCTATGATCTACTTTTTTCAGTATTATTAATTCAGTATTATTTTTTTCTCAAATTCTGTGGTTTCCATTAATTTTCTGGATTCCGTTTTAATGTTTACAATACATTTTAATAATCAAATGCTTCTCTAATTAATTTATTTTATTAAAAAAAATATTTTTTTATATTTTATTTTAATATTATTTAATAATATTATTTTATATTATATTTTAATATTATACATTCTGGTAAATAATTTCCCTGGTAAATATATGGCACTTTTTGCAAATATGGTACAAAAGTACATAAACGTTTAAACAATTATTATTATTTTTTTACCAATTTGATTTTCTGGATTCAGTTTTTTTTCTATAGTCTGTATTAAATGTTAAATTAAACAATATTAATCAAAAAGGATGTCTAAATAATTGAAATCATAAACTGTACACAATCTAACAACAATTTACCAAAAGTCTAGCAAAAATTAAATTTGTAAGGCCCTATGAAATAATTTTTTTCCACTCTCAAATTCAGTTTTATTTTTTTAAATTCTGTTTTCCATTAATTTTCTGTATTTCATTGTAATAGTTTCAATAAATTTTATTAAATATATTATTATCATTATTATTTAGGGTACGAAATTACATAAACTTCTTTAAAAAAAATTTTTTTTTCCTTTTTAATAAATTTTTTTAAATGCTTTCAATAAAACCTAATAATCAAATACATCTCTAATTAATAGATTTTATTGGGAATTTTTTTATGAAATACTGTGTATTTACATTTTTCTGGTAAATAATTTCTCTGGTAAATACTCCTTTAAAAAAAATGTTTTAATAACAATTTCATTAGTAGTGGTAGCACTGTAAGCGTGTGTAGTAAATGACACTCATTCACACAGAAACACGCAGAACATGCAGGATTCATATTTAAATAATCTTTTTGCACACTAGTCCATATCGTGTTTTGATTTAAGTGTACTGACCTACTTTTGATTTATTCATGCAAAATTTGGCAAATTCCATGACGTTCCGCTTTATACATTAAAATTAATTACTTTCGCGGATTCCGTGTTTTTTGCATCGGCAAAATTATAGGGCCCTACATTTTTTTAGAAAGGCCCTGCAATCTTGTTATCAAAGTTTCAGATATGTCTACATACAGGTAAAACCCTGATTTGTAATTTCTGACAATATGCATTAAATAAAATAAAAAACCTATGTTAATAATGTTAAATCGAGTCTGGACCTTCATGAATGTGTTCATGAATGGGGTGACATAGTCATTTAGTTTGTGCTGGGTTAGCATGTTTTAATCGGTTTACACAACAGATTAAAGCTAATGAGGACTTGTGTAACCAGACAGAGGCAAACTTTCGACACATCCACAAAACAGGTTCTGTTGGGATGGATTTTTCCGGAGGGCATAAATCCAATAAGAAAGATTACTCCCACAAAAATAATTACAATAATGACTTCGAACAGGAGATATTTGATTTTAACACCGGAAACTGCATAATCTAAGACTGCCTGCTAATCTGGAACATCATCCCCCCATCCCATCATGTGACTTGTGTGTCTGGCGGGGGAGGGAGGGAGGGGAGTAGATATGATGTCATCTACAAAGATATGATCACAGGAGATGTGAGACCTACTTCCGTCCTCTGCATCAACAAAATCCTCATCACTCAGCGCTGACATGTGACACGAACAGCACGCAAAAGCCATGAATAATGATGACACTGATGTCTGAAAAGCAACAAACGACTGTCTGCCCTGAATACTTCATCGCACTCTTGCATTCTCCAATCATAACACAACTCGCATGTGACACTCGTGTGGGGACTACAAGAAAAGAATCTGACCGCCGCTTTCCAGCATCGAGTCATATATTTTGGGAGCACATAGCATGTGAGGCTAAAGAGGATTATGCTGAATTACAATATTTGATATAGCACTATGTCTATAATATAACTCATTTCCAGGGACTCAATTTGCACCTAAGCTGCGTGTATTCTCATAGAAAAATCTCTTTTTATGTTTGGCTGCTTGATAGGCCGAGGGGATCCCCAGATTGTCTTAAAGAGACGGTTCATACAAAAATGAAAAATCTGTCATTTACTCGCCCTTGTGTCACTGTGGAACACAAAAGGAGATATTTAGGAATATCAAAGATGTTCTTTTCTGTACAATAAAAGTAAATGGGGACTGCTGTGCATTGAACCAGATTGCTTTTTTTGTTCCACACACTCACAAAACAGAAAGTCGTATGAGTTTGGAGTGACCAGAGGGAGAGTAAATAATGCAACCTAGGCTTGGAAAACTCTGCCTCTATCTACAAGACCACCGGTGGCAGTAAAACACCAACAACTTTTTACACAAATTAAGATTACAGGGCCAGATTATCAATTAATACAGACTTTAACCATAGTGCATGATTTTAAATGAATGCATTTTGTCACATAACAAGCTTTTCTGGTGTAGTAAACTTGCTCTGTAGCTCACCCGTTATGGCATTGCATGTCCAATAAACATAAATCACGATTAAAGAGCACAAAGGCTTGTCGAAGCAGCTACTGTTTCAAATTTTTCTAAAGTTGATGTTTGTCATTTTGGTAGTTTTTCTGTTTAATATGCAAGACAGCTATAAAAAAAATACTCATATTCTGACCAGCCTGACATCGAAGCACTGGCTCAACCAATGGCATCAGTTTGAGGCAGGGCTATTGGTTTGACTGACCAATGGCATTCAATCTGATGATGCTAACAGTGCACACTATGCAAGTCCCATTAACATGAGTCACAAAGACTTGTAGAAGCAGCTACTGTTTCAGCTTTGTCTGAAGTTGATGTGTGTCATTTTTTATTTTTATTTTTTGCTTAATATGCGGGATAGCTATAAATAAGACAGTTTGAGGCGGGGCTGTTGGTTTGACTGGCCAATGGAATTTTCAGCTTAATATGCAAGACACCTATAAATAATAGTATAAATAATAAATAATACAGAGGCACTTGCTCAACCAATGGCATCAGTTTGAGGTGAGGCTGTTGGTTTGACTGCCCAATGGCAGTCAATCTGGCGATCCTAACAGTTCACACTATCATCTAAATGCAACAAAAAATGGCTTTTCAAAAGTGTGGGTTTTAGGTACTGCTGTGGTCAAGAGCAGCTTGAACACAGAACAAGTTCATTCCTTTTTTATTCCATGCAAAATAAAAAAAAATGGGTTTGGAGTGACCCTACGTTGAGTAAATAATGCAACCTAGCCTGGAAAACCATGCCTCTACCTACACTTTTTGCACAACTCCAGCTGAAATGAACACTAGTGGCAGTAAAACACCAACAACTTTTATGCCTTTTCACACAAATTATGATTACAGGGCCAGATTATCTATTAATTAAAAAAGACTTAGGCTCCTTACAAAATACTATATTACGACGTCAAAACACTTTTACCATAGTGCATGATTTCTGAACTAATACATTTTGTCACATATCAAGCTCTATATGTATTGTATATGTATCTATATGACTTTTCTGTCATAGTAAGCTTGCTCAGAAGCACACCCGGTATAGAGTCACACAGAGCACAGTAATTTGTAAAACTTGCAAAAGCAATTTATAATGGAAAAGGTTGCTTCAGCAAATCCATTTTATCTTGTTTTCTTTTGTTAACACTACTGCTATTTTAAAAAGCGACAGAACATTAATCTTCCAGACTTTACAGTTTCCAACTGCCATAACACATACAACAGCCAACATAATAATGTTGCCAGATTCACGCTCATGTGTTTTGGATAAAACTGAACAAGTTTTTAGCACCACTCACTATATATTATATTTTGAATATGTCACGAAACATGCAAAAAGCAATCCAATACCATTCAATGATGCCATAGACACATTTTTTTCAATCTACCTGGGTTGAAATAATAGTAGAATTTTCATTTTTGGTTACATTTTTCTTTTAAATACAGCCTGATTGTGAGTTAGAAAAGACTGACTTGTGCCGGTACAGTCAGATCAACGCTTCACCCGTGTCCTAACCCTCATCCTGCCCAGTGACACGCTACTGCTTTGCTTATGCTTATGCAAAACAGTGTGTTTTGAATGTGGATGGGGCGGATGTTGCTTCCGGAGATGCAGACGTGTGTGTGTGTGTGTGTGTGTGTGTGTGTGTGGGTGTGCAAGTCATATGACAGAGGATTAATGAGAGGGCGGTGAGCCATTCTGCTGTTGGTCAGAGCTGAGTTAGTCTGAGGAAGCCACAGTGTGGAGGCCTGTCCGCTGGTTTTAACATGCTATGGAAATCAAACAAATGCCTGTGGTTATATTAAACAATGCAACAAAGAAAGAAGCAGCTACTGTTTCAACTTTGTCTTCTGTGATATTTTAAAGTTGACATGAGTCAATTTTGGTACTTTTTCAGCTTAATATGCGAGACAGCTATAAATAATGTTCACATTCCGACAAGCCTGACACACCAGCACTGGCTCAACCAATAGCATCAGTTTGAGGCGGGGATATTAGTTTGACTGGCCAATGACATTCAATCTGGTGATGCCAAATGGCTTTTTAAAAAAGTTAGTCTTATAAAGATGAGTCTGTCTTTATTGCTTTCATAATGAACAAACTGTTTAGTGGAACTGATATCAAAATCTTTCTCAGACCTTCTAACAGTTGAGATAAAACTTGTTTAACTTGCACATATCATACAAGATGAGCTGTTTCCTTTGAACTCAGTGACTAATTGGGTAAACATCAATATCACTACCCGAGTCCATAACTCACATTTCTTGTGGCTTTGCATTTCCGCCTAGTCATGAGGGGATTGAAACTCATCAAACACAAGTTTGCCCAGCTGCCTTTGTTCTTTACTTTTTATTTTTGAACAGCCACCGTTTAACATGTCCTGAGCCGGAGACATCACGTTAAATCAAAATTAGATTTTTCAGTACATCTTCAAAGAGACAGCTCACTGAAAAAATGATTTATCTCACCTTTTTGGTGTTCTAAATCTGTATCACTTTCTTTCTCCTGTGAAACATAAAAGAAGATATTTTAAAACCAAACAAACGATTTGAACCCCACTGACTTTCATTGTATGGCCAAAAAAACAGAGAGAAGATTTTTTTCACAAAAACTTCTTCTGTGTTTCACAGAAAACAGAAAATCATTAAGGTTTGGAATGACATAAGTAAGAGTAAACGATGAGAAATTTTTCCATTTTGGACAAATTATCCCTTACTGTCATTACATACTTTACTTTGTTTTTACATTTGACTCATGTGTCAGAACTTTCAGTTTTCTCCCAAATGAATGAATCATTTTCTGGGATAGTGATGTGGTGGTGATAACACATTTGCTTAATAATGCAGTAGAACGTTCAGGCCTGGACGTTCATGTTGTCGACACTGAAGTATTGCACAAAAGATGCTTGAAGAGATAATCATCATGAAATCAACAAGAATTAACATGAACAAATAGGGAGTGAACTTAGTGTGCTTGCATATCTTCCAATGAATTACCCAGTTAGGTCTCCCACTAAAACAGATAGATAGATAGATAGATAGATAGATAGATAGATAGATAGATAGATAGATAGATAGATAGATAGATAGATAGATAGATAGATAGATAGATAGATAGATAGATAGATAGATAGATAGATAGATAGATAGATAGATAGATAGATTTTATACATATAGTTAAAAGTGTTAACTAAATGTAAGCAGGGTTGGTAGGTTTTTTTTTACTATGAATGAAAAAATGAATAAACAAACAAACAAACAATGGTGACAAAAACAATCAGTCATCGCTGAAATCATAGCTATGGATAACTGTGATCAAATAACAAAATGACCTGCATATGTTTCAGTTCTTTGGCTGGAATCATGTTGTTGTTGTTGTTGTTGTACTCTCCGTAAATAAGTAAATTAACATAAATGAAACAATGAAGACAATTTATAAATAAATGAATAACAGTCATTGCTGATGGACAATTCAGCTCAAATAACAAAATTATCGGTATGGCCAAAGAAAAAACGTAAGCAAGCAAGTAAATAAATAAAAAAATAAATAAAATAAAAAAACAGTCATTCTTGATGGACGTTCGAGATCAAATAACAAAATTATCAGTATGGCCAGGGGGAAAAATAAATAAATAAATACATAAATGTAAATAAATAAATTAATTAATTACTTAATGAATAATTAATTAAACAACAGTCATTCCTGATGGACGATTGAGATCACATAACAAAATTATCAGTATGGCCAGAAAAAATCTTGAATAAATAAATAAATAAAATAACAGTCATTGCTGATGGATGATTGAGATCAAAAAACTAAATTATCAGTATGGCCAAGGGAAACACGTAAATAAATAAATAAATACATACATACATAAATACATAAATTAATTCATTCATTCATTGAACAACAGTCGAATCAAATAACAAAATTGAGATTGAAACATAATACATAAATTAATTAATAAAAACATTTTATAAATAGAAATATATAAAAATTACATTTTATAAATAAATAAACAGTCATTGCTGATGGACGATTGAGAAAACCAAATTATCAGTATGGCCAGGGGGAAAACACAGCTAATTGCAAAATTATGAAAATAAAATGGATATAATAGTGCAAAGTTGAATAGTGAAATAAATAGGCTTGTCAGTTTAAAATAGGAAAAGAGTCCACTTCCCGTATCAATAGTTGTTGACTTCAAACTTTGGTATTTTGGCATAAATACACATCACATGGTCAAAACCATTTTAATGAGAAAGACGCCACATGAACAATTTGCATCTTTGAAAACCATAAACAGAACTATTAATTTTCCAACACATTTTTAAAATGGATGGCTCACACAAAAAAAGAAAATTCTTCAAAATCATTTACTCAATCTGACGCTGTTCCAAACCTGCATCACTTCCTTTCTCTGGCGAAACACAAAAGAAGGCATTTTAAAAACAATTTGGACACCACTCTTTTGTGTCTCACAGAAACAGAAAGTCATACCGTCGTTTGTCATTTGTAACGACAAAAGTGTGAGTAAATTATGATTTTAAGTAAACTACCGTTTTAAGAAATTACATATTTTTACTGCGTTTGACTCATACCAGAATATGGCACAAGTGACAGCCACTAAGCTGACAAGGCTTTCTCAAGGGAGCATCTTCCTGTTATACACACAGGAAATAGCTCAATGGGTTGAATACGCAGGGGTATGTATGTTTAATGAAGGATTTGAAGGAAGAAAGCACATGACTCTTGTATCATGAGGTTGACCGTGTTGAATCCTGACTCATGTTCCATACCCCAAGACTAAACCACTTCCTGTTTGTCAAACGAGTACGGATGGTACTACAAGTAAAAGCGCCGCTATAATACACAGAATATAACGTCCTGTTCTCCTTACTGTATAAACATGCATGAAATCCTCCTCACTATCAATCCTCGCACATAAACACACATCACAGAGGTGGTGGCGAGTTTGACGTCAAGCGTTCAGCTCAAAGTGGCTGCTCCTCCCCTGCGCAGAGTCACCACATCATCCTTTTGCAGTTTCTACATGTGCCATCGCTCCGTTGCTATGACAGCTATGATTTACCCAGAGCCCCCATGAGAGCGCAGAGCACTGCACACGTGCTCCAAGCTGCCATGGCAACAGGCCACATGGCTACTCCAGGAATCGTCACCAACTCCTTTCTTTCTACTCTGAGACATTCATAACTCATATAGGCCTATACATTGTCTAGAGCAGAGGTTTTAAACCTTTTGACGTCACGGACCACCTTAATATTCATTTATACTAAGAAAATAAAATCAATTGGACATATGTGCAAAATATTATCTGGAAAGCATTTGACGTTAGCCATTGACTTCCATAGTATAGAAAAAACATGGGAGTCAAAGGATACCAGCAACTATTTAGTTACCAAGATTCTTCAAATTTGTAATTTTTGTGTTCAACAGAAGAAAGACACTCCCACAAGTTTGAAACCACTTGAGGGTGAGAAAATATTACTATTTATATAATATTTTCTTTTAATGGCTAAAAATAATTATCTTAATTATTTAGTAAATTGTATCTATTTAAACATATTTTAAAAGAGTAGTTCACTTTCAGAACAAAAACAGATAAATCACCCAAGATGTTCATGTCTTTCTTTCTTCAGTCGTAAAGAAATTATGTTTTTTGAGGAAAACCTTTCAGGATTTCTCTCCATATAGTGGACTTCTATGGTGCCCCCGAGTTTGAACTTCCAAAATGCAGTTTAAATGCAGCTTCAAATGGCTCTAAACGATCCCAGCCGAGGAAGAAGGGTCTTATCTAGCGAAACGTTAGACATTTACAATTTGTATACATTTTTTAATCTCTACACAGAGTACACACAGAGCTAGATAAGAGCATTTGAGGTTAAAAAGTATATAAATTGTAATTTAAAAAGTATATACATTTTTAAATTTACATTTTAAAGTGTCATTTTAAAAAAAAATAACAGATCGTTTTGCTAGATAAGACCCTTCTTTCCACGGCTGTGATCGTTTAGAGCCATTTGAAGCTGCATTTTAAAAGTTCAAACTCAGGGGGCACCATAGAAGTCCATTATATGGAGAGAAATCTCAAAAAACATAATTTCCTTACGACGAAGAAAGAAAGACATGAACATCTTGGATGACAAGGGGGTGAGTACATTATCTGTAAATTTTTGTTTATTTACATAAAATATCTATTTTAATTTTTTTCCTGAACTTCCCGGGAATTAAAAATCTTTCTCTGAATACATTTTAAAATCTATATATTATTCTCTGTGAAGACGAGGAAGCAGACATTTGAAACGTATAGGACTGATGCAATAGACAGAGACAAAACACTTTGGCGCATTAATAAACAGACTAGACTAAAATCACTTAGCAGTAACAATTCTTTAACACTCCACAATTGCTTCAGACAGTGTAAATGAATTGTTTTCAATCACAAATGAATTGCAAAGCCATGCGTGTTCACAGCTTTTGCAGGAGTGGATGGGGGAAGGGAGGATGTGTCATATGATAACATTAACACATCTATTGGAAAGAAAACCTTCCTATCAGCGCTCAACTGAAGCAATGATGGCAAAGCACTATGCAAATACAGGAGTCTCATGAACGAGCTTGTGTTAAATCATGCAAATATTTTACATTCGACATCCGGAGGAACTGAAAAGCATGTTTTAAAATGCAAAACCGTTCCTTCATAGAGATGGAAGCATTTGTGACGTATGGGTTAATTAGGTTAGATGTAGATTTACGTGTAATTAAGGAAAAGACAGAAATGCTGTATTTTACACATACGTCATTATAATGCAACAGAAGTGCCATAGAAACTTATCACAAAATTTGCATTGGTTTTACTGGTTATAATGGAAACTGTAATGGTGCCTGTTCTCAACTGGTAATTTATCTGTTGGTGGCTTGTTAAAACCACTAAATTCTAATGGAATATGTCTCAAAACACATACAGGAAACTATTTTAATGGTTTTAATTGTTAAAAGTTGATGGTTTGTAATTTTTGTAAGGGTATTTGTGACCCTGGACCACAAAACCAGTCATACGTAACAAAGGTGTATTTGAAGCAATAGCCAAAAATACACTGTATGGGTCAAAATTATATATTTTTTCTTTAATCCCACAAATCATTAGGGTATTAAGTAAATATCATGTTTCATGAAGATATTTTGTACATTTCCTGCCATAAATATATCAAAATTTAAATTTTGATTAGTAATATTCATTGCTAAGAATTTCATTTGGAATTTTCAACTTTAAAGGTGGTTTTCTCAATATTTAGATTTTTTTTGCACCCTCAGATTCTAGATTTTCAAATAGTTGTGTTTCTGCCAAATATCGTTCTATCCTACCAAACTATACAACAATGTAAATTTATTCAGCTTTCAGATGACTTTTTTTGTGGTCCAGGTTCTAATGTTTTTTTTTTTTCCAGCGGGGCTTTGTTTGTTTAACAAATGTGTATTGCATTTTACAGATGACATCTGAAATATGTAAACCCCAGCAGGAGAAGCTCAGCGTTTTGAGGCCTGTCTTTCCTGTTGACCATGTTAACTAATTAACTAGGGGCTTTCTTAATCCCTTGAGTCAATAAAGAACTCACCCTCATGCTTCCATCAATTCAGACGGGTTCCCAACACCCCCTGTAGGGCAACAATAATTAATCAAAGCAATAATTAACTCTTTACATAGAAAGACCAAAAGAGAGCCACAAATCAGTTGTCAGAACATTTTAGTGAAAAAATGAATTGGAAGATGGCAGTTTACAGTTACTATTAACACATTACAGTTTTATAAAACAGCATCAAGGTACTTAAAGTCTTAGTGGTGGCACTGAACATAAACAATGCCACTGAACCGAATGAAACTTGCATATTTCGCTGATTATAGATATGGTCAATTATTGTCATGTTTTGGGCTGCACTAATCGGTCAGACTGAATTAAAAAAACCATTTGGAGTACTATAGACTGCCAAAAGTTATAGCAAATCAAGGAGAAGCGTGCAAAAAGCTGTCTGAGAAACAAAAGATGCTTGTGGTTGGCCAAACTGAACCAGGATTTCCAGGGCAAGAATCAAGAGCATTAAGAATAGCTGGATGGCTGAAACGTCTGCTCTTGCTCTATTAAAACAGTTGATTCTTTTTGGCAAAGACTTTGTCTAGTTTTTTCAGAGTGCGAACCACCTACAGCTTCTTTCAGGGCAAGAATCCTGACAACATTTGTGTTTGTTCTTATCATTTTCAGGTCAGGTAGGTGAAATATTAGGCTAATGTTTTAATTAACACTGTTGCTACATATCTTTTCCACTTATTAAGTTTATATTGTCAAAATATTGTGCCCTTTCCTGCTTACTAAGTCCTTCTCTATATGTGACCCTGGACCACAAAACCAGTCTTAAGTCGCTGGGGTATATTTGTAGCAATAGCCAAAAATACATTGCATGGGTCAAATTTTTTTATTTTTATTTTATGCCAAAAATCATTAGGAAATTAAGTAGAGATCATGTTCCATGAAGATATTTTGTAAAATTCCTACTGTAAATATATCAAAATGTAATTTTTGATTTGTAAAATGCATTGTTAAGAACCTAATTCTGAGAGCTTTAAAGGTGATTTTCTCAGTATTTTGATTTTTTTGCACCCTCAGATTCCTGATTTTCAAATAGATGTATCTCGGTCAAATATTGTTCTATCCTAACAAACCATACATCAATAGAAAGCTTATTTATTGAGCGTTCATATGATGTATGAATCTCAGTTTTGTAAAATTTTACCTTATGACTGGTTTTGTGGTCCAGGGTCACATATGATTTAGGATTCCCCACACGTTTTTTCCATGGTTTAAACAGCATAAATTAGCAGAACAGCATATTCAATAATAAATTACCGAGTATCGCTAATATGGCAAATTTAAACAAACGTTTACATACATGAATGATTCCCCAAAATGGAAATCATTCATGCATTGATTAATTAGTTTGTTTGCTTTATTAAAAATGCATTACATTTTCCTGTAAATTAGGCTATATTACTGTGTTACAGTGACTTACAGTTAACTCATTTTACTATGGCGTTCTTATATAATAAAACTGCTCACTGTGGTTTCGTGTTAATTAAACAAAGGCTTTATTTGAACATCGCCTTGCCTGTAGGTGTATCGTCTAATTCAACTGTTCCAGCAGATGTTGTTTACCTTCGATATTATTATTTAAATTTCACTACAGCAAACGGTTTCTTCGCCTCTGAAGAAATATCTGATGGCTGAATTCTGGTTTAGACGAGGAAGGCGGTCTCCATCGACCGTCGTTGACTCTTATGAATGAAGAGCGCCTAATGAATGGAGCTCGTAGCAGACGTCATCTCCATTGTGACGTCGCGATCCTTTTATGGAGTGCGCGTCTGAAGCCCATTCATAAAACGGAAAGAGAACTGCCTGTGGTAGTAAAGCTCTCAGGAGGGTAACACAACATTACACTGCGCACTGGCAACGCTGGATTTGACGTATTGTTGTTATTAAGCCACCATTTGACCGTGACCAGTCCCCGTCGGAGGAGGAAAATGGTCACAATGGACGAACTTTGCGAAATGGATTGCAGCGTTTTGAAAAGGTTGATGAAGGACGACAGTGGGAAATGTCTGCTTTTGGACTGCAGGTCGTTTCTAGCGTTCAGCGCCGGCCACCTCCGCGGTGCCGTCAATATTCGCTGTAACACAATAGTCCGGAGGCGAGCGAAAGGCTCCGTGACTTTGGACCAGATTCTCTCCGGAGACGATGAAGCCAGAGCCCGTCTCAAATCAGGGCTCTACTCCGCCGTGGTCTTGTACGACGAGCGGAGCTCCGATACAGACACTATGAAAGACGACAGCACAATCACCCTGGTACATAACGCTTTGTGTAGGGATACGTTTAGGACAGAAGTCTACCTGCTTAAAGGTAAATTCAAATCTACACTACACAAAATATGTTGTGTTATTGTAATCTGCCATGTTCAGTTTTCATTGTGGTCAGATGTAAGCATCGAGTCAGCTCTAAGATAATGATGTAATGTACTTTGCCATTTTCTCTGCTGGTACATCTAGTTTAAGATCTGTTTTTTTGGAACAGGCTAGCTGGTCAAAGCTGGTCATTCTCTGCTTGACCAGTTAACATGATTCAACTTGACCAATTAGAAATAAACTCCTATGTATTTAAGTAACCTGTACCGGTTCTAATTTTAATTATGTTATAGTCACAAACCAATTATTTATAGAGAGTCATACATTGTATTATTTAGTAGGCCATTGTGTCAAATGCATTCAAAATGGCAAAGCATGGCTTGTCTGAAAAGACAAAAGTGAGATTATCATGGTTACTAAATGATTGTTTATCTCTATCTTTGTGTCCTTGAAATGTACACACAAGCACAAGAATGCAACCTCTGTGACCTAAATAAAAATGAAATCATTCAATTTGAGTATAAATTAGGGGGAAATTAAATTTCCTGATCTAACATGGCCTAGCTAGTTTAAAAAACCCCTAATAACCAAATTTCTTTAAGCAGGATGCAGTTTGAACAAATGTATTTAATGTATGTGTTCACTTTCTAGGAGGCTACGACAGATTTTCCACACAATATCCCGAGTACTGTTTGAAAACCAAAACACTGGCAGTATCCAGCCCTCAGTCCAGTGTGGAGAGCAGTTGCACCTCCTGCGGAACTCCACAGCATGACCAGGTAACTACATTAGCAGCAGTGGATACTTTGAGGTCAGCTAATGGGCAGCATTGTGTAACATTAAACGTCCTGTTGACTACTGTCATCCGCTGCTCTTTCCGGGCTGATATAGCAGTGCTTTAGAGTGCGTTCGTCCGGCCTTCCTCTGTGATAGGGGGTGTACTGTGTCAGACACTCCAGTACGCTTCAGCGTTGATTCCCACATCGATCATTTCCTGTCTCTACAGCTTGTTAATCAGGCCACCCATGACATAACAGTGGGCCGAATCGATACACATTTCCAGAATAAATAAACTGGACGTTATTAGCGTGACCTTTTTATAGCAAACAGAGGTGTAAATGGTCTGAGGCTGTAATCGGTTGCAAATGCTTTGATGATTTATAACGAGAAGGCTGTGATTTCATGAATATAATTGAAAGAGAAATTATTGAAATGAATTTATTTACAGTATTCATTATTAATGAACTTTTTGCAATTTTTTTATTACAGGGTGGCCCTGTGGAAATCCTTCCCTTTTTATTTCTAGGCAGTGCTCTCCATGCATCTAAAAAGGACATGCTAGATCGAATGGGCATTTCTGCTCTATTGAATGTATCTTCAAATTGTCCGAACCATTTTGAAGGAGATTACCAGTACAAGTGTATCCCGGTGGAAGACAACCATAAAGAGGACATCAGCTCTTGGTTCATCGAAGCCATTGAATTTATAGGTATGATCATTAAATATTTATTTTTATTTTTATGTTATTTGATTTAGTAAATTGTGGGTTTGCATGGTTAGTGTAGGTGTAACCACCAAGGTGTAAATTATTCTTGGTTGTTATGGCTCCATTCAACTGCAAATGCCGTGCAATTCATCAGCAATTAAAACGTTGATCTGCATTGCAGAGTTTTTTTCAACAATTACACTCTCATTTATAGCCTTGCATCCATTTCAATAGCTCATCTTTTGTCATTTATGCATGATGTATAGAGCTTATTGTATATAGTCTGTGTGTCATAGGTGTAAAATATGGGATGAATGTTGCGGTATGGGTGGGTCTTCCTCATAAAAGGGTTTCCGTGACTGAGCGAGGAGGGGGGGTTGGGAATCCTGTATATCCAATTTCAGCTCAGCATCCTCTGCACTAAAGCAAGGCCCCCAAGTAGGCTTGCCGCATTTGATCGCACCATCCTAGGTGTGTGTGTGTGTGTGTGTGTGTGTGTGTGTGTGTGTGTACATGTGCTTGTATGTATGCGTCAGAGTGCAGAGCTTAGGGACCAGAGTCTGACTCATCCTCCATTCAGGGGTGCCTTGATACTGGAGTTACCTCAGATCTGGGTGTGTATGGCTGTGCAAAGGCGTATATGCAGACAGTCAAGTGCACAGGAAAAAGCAATCCTACTAATGTTTGGATATACGTGCTTAGTCTCTCTTTGTACCACGGACATGCCACTTTTTTGTTAATTAGCAGCTTGTTAGAAATGGCAGGAGGTGTCTGTGTGTACAACGGTGTGAAATCCACCTCAGACCATTTTGCCTGGGTGTTGAGTGTTTGTTGTCCAACTGTGACTATCAGCTTTGGGTAAATGTGTAATTTCCAGTTCTAGAAATGCATTGTCCTTATTACTGGACGTTTTAAGTGGTGATAACTCCAACAGATCACAGCTTATTGTGTATTTGTATTTAATTTTTGTATTTTAACATTTCATTTTAATATTACGTTTTATTTTTTAGATTTGATTGTTTAGACGTTTAATTGGTGTCTTTTCAAAAAAGTACTAGTTTTCACTGTGATTGGTTGTTTTACATATCAATCAGACAGTCTCTTGTTTGATTGAATAGGCTTTTGATACTAGTGAGGGATGCAAATAGGGCTGTCAAATGATTAATCGTGATTAATCGCATGTGTACTGTGTATATTTATTATGTGTAAATATAAATACACATACATACAGTATATATTTTGAAAATATGTGTATATATATATATATATATATATATATATATATATATATATATATATAAAATGTATATATTTATATTCATATAATTTATATTATATATACAATATATACATGCATGTGTGTGTATTTTATATACATAATAAATATACACAGTACACACACATACCCTAATAATGTGATATTTAGCTCCTGGAATGCAAATTTTACCAGGGGAACCCTGCCAAAAATGTGTATTTTACCCCCTGGCCACACTATTTTTTTTTACTGGGAGATTTTTACCCCCTGAAATGCGAGTTTGTGGGTTTTGTTGTGAAAATCTGACAACCCTGCATGCAAGATAATTAAATCAGGTCGTCCAACGTCTAAAGAAAATGCGAACACTCAAGTATTTTCTTTGTAAATGAATAGTTTCTTTAGTACTTTGGTCAACTTTCATAGTTTCAGTCTAGGTTTCTCTGTTTGCAGTTTACTTTTTTGATTCTTGCACCATTTACTTGAATCTCAAATATATTTTATCTGAGACGAGTTGTGATTGTGAGTTTTCACTCTAAACTGAATTAGATGCGATATTAAATAATCATTTTATTAAAATTAAATTAAATAAGAAAGACGTTTTGTACTTTAATTTACTATTAAATACATTATTGAATACATATTAAAATGTAATAATAATAATATATTATAATTTATTATTATCATTATTATAGTTTAATATTAAATAATGGTAAACACTGTACATGTATATAATTGTATTACTCATTATATATTCCCTGTTGAAACTGCATCAAAGTGTTGTGGGCGTCAACGTCACTGTAAATGCAGTAAGATGACTCATGTCTGGGCTACATCTGTGCTTAACCAAACTCTCTGTTCTTTCCTCAGACTCTGTCAAGGATTCCAACGGCCGTGTTCTGGTGCACTGTCAGGCTGGCATCTCTCGGTCGGCCACTATCTGCCTGGCGTACCTGATGAAGAAAAAGCGGGTGCGTTTGGAAGAAGCCTTCGAGTTTGTTAAACAGCGGCGCAGTATCATCTCCCCCAACTTCAGCTTCATGGGTCAGCTGCTGCAGTTCGAGTCTCAGGTGCTGGCCACTTCCTGTTCTGTAGAGGCCGCCAGCCCTTCTGCCACGCTCGGCCCCAAGTCTTCCTCCACCCCCACGTCTCCCTTCATCTTCAGCTTCCCTGTGTCAGTAGTGACGCACAGCCAGTCCAGCAGCCTCAACTACCTACAGAGTCCCATCACAACCTCGCCAAGCTGCTGATACAATGCGAGACTGAAAAAAAAAACTGAACTGAAAAAGGGTGATGTTCCTCACTTGGCACAATCATGCGGTCATTCCAGCTGAGCTCTGAATCTTCGCTGGTGACCCGTCTTCATCTAACTCACCCTGCGGTCTTCGCTGTGCATTAATATCAGAAGAATAAGTCGTAATATCCTGTGGGGACGGTTCATCTCCTTCATTTCCTGAGGTTCACTTCCAAAGATGTTGCGATTGGCCTGCGGAGCTGGTGGGAATGAAGTGCAGGAGGTCCTTTGACCCTGACAGGTTCTTCACACTGCGTTTGGACTTCCCATTTATCGCTTCCTTTCGCCGGCCTTCCTGAATTCCTTTAACAGAGACAGTCGTGACGTGACCTTTGGCAGGAAGTGTCTTTCATCGAGTTGGTTTTGCATTTGTCAGTGCCTTGTACAAAGAAGGTACACAGACACTTTCACAAGACGCTCACTTCGCCTTTCCTTCTAAGCATTTTAATCTGCAATACAGATCCGTTCCTGTCACAGATCAGAGCAATAACCTGATTCTCCTTCCTCCCTGTCGCCACCAAAGCACTGTATGGTCTGTTTTCTTTTGGTATATTATGTGAACATGGTTTGAGACGTTTGTTTTCTTTGGTAGTTTGTACTGAGGAGATCTTATGAATTATTTCTGCTGTATGCCTTACCGACAATGACTTCCGCACAGAATGTTCTCATTAAAAGACTATTTAAAGTATAGCATAAGAAAATACACTGAAACTTTTTACACTGGAACGATTGGGGAGCCACAATTTGTTTGTAATATTCCCGTTTGAGAAGTTCTGTGAGGTGAAAAATGCCTTGAAGAGTCCATATAGCAGCTGGTATGTTTATGTGTGTGGAAACCTACGTCTTTTTTTTATGAAATCCCGGGCGCGTTTTATAGCACTTTTAAGTGATGCAAAATTGATTTAAGGTTCGTTTTGCACCTCGCCGGAATTTAAGTTCTAATCGACAAGCGTTTCCCACTCTTTTTTTTTTTTTTTTGGCATATTACGTGGTTTGTTTGTCTGTCAATCACTGAGATGAACGCAATACTTTTTACTGTACTTGTGAAGATGTTATTGTCCGACGGCTAATGGCAATATCATTCAGAGGGTTACGATTTTTTGAACTCTACCCTGTTCTGTTGTATTATATGTACATTTTATTTATCTCACGATTGTCATTGTTAAATATAAACTGTGTTCTTTAATGAAAGCGTGGCCTGATTTAATTGGATCGACGAAGACGAGCTACAGATGATGAATCACATTCTGCTGTATAGCAGTAGGCCTGTAAGTAATATCGCAATCATTTTGTAAAATGAATAGAACATGAGCCATCTCATTATTTCTTACATGAACTAAGAAAAGATAGAAAAGAATAACCCGCGCTATTATGCAGGAGAAGAGAATTTGTATTATATCTGATAAATGAGGGACGGATAATGAATAGATGGAACGGAGGTTGGTTTTGAAGAGCCACAGCGCCTCCTACCGTGGATTTTGAGAGTGGATTTCACCTCACCGTCAATTCTGACTCATGGAAACAATCCTTCCTACTCATTTCCAGAGAAGTTCGCTGAAAAACGCCGAAATAGCAACGGCGTATTTGATCATATTACACTTAACCCTCAGTGACACGCTGTCGCAACACTGCAGTACGTTTCAAGTGATTAATTCACATACATCTGTATTAAAATTCGAAGCTTAGAAACAGAAGCTTAAATATAGCAACCGTTGTTGACTATTTGGTGTAATATTTAAAACCTTTTTGTTACATATTAAGTAAACAGTCGCTAAACCTTTAGTTTAATGTACCCCAATGTGAATTTAAAGTAATAATCGGTGCTCTCAGAAACGCTGAGGCTTTTTTTTTTCTTTTAGGATTGAACAGGTTTTATATTTAAACGATACATATTTATCCTGATATTTGCAGGTTTTCCACGATTTTCCATTATGCAGGCTAATTTTACATTTAAAGCTTAGCCGACTTAAATAAGCATAAATGTATTTTTGTATCACCAATGTTCTTTATAAAACACAAAAACAACATCAAAATCAATGCTTGCTTCTCTGAGGTTAACTCACCCTCATGTCTTTCCTTCGTTCATCTTCAGAAATACAACTGAACCAAACGAAACTCGCATATTTTGCTGATTATTGCTGCTGAAAATGGTGAATTATTTTCATGTTTTGGGCTGTGCTAATCAGTCAGACCGCAAAACACATTTAGTGTAGGCCTACTATAGACTGCCAAAAATTATGACAAATCAAGGAGAAGAGTGCAAAAAACTGTCTGAGGAGAAAAAGCCGTGTGTGGTTGGCCAAACTGAACCAGATTTCCAGGGCAAGAATCTTGACAACATTTGTGTTTGTTCTCATAATTTCTGGTCAGATAGGTAAAATATTAGGCTAATTTCATAATTAATACTGCTACCTATTAACTTTAGTTTGTCAAAATATTGCGCCCTCCTGTGGAATTGGGCTACTTTTGCCGCGGGTTCAAACGACATCAATAACATGATATTTAGCCCCTGGAATGCGAATTTTGCCAGGGAAAACTCGACAAAAAATAGTATTTTCCCTCCAGCACACTATTTTTAAAGGGCGACCACCTCTGAAACCTTAGTGGGCTAGTTTTGAGAAGCAGTTGGGTGGGTTTTGTTGTAAAAACCTGGCAACCCTGGTACACGCATAAGTTGTGATGCTCTCCTGAATGTGTGTCGAAGACTGACCCAGAAAAGAAATTAAATGAAGTCATTATTTTTGCCACTGAATTGAACATAACTTACATATTTTGCTTATTAATGATGCTGAAAATGATCAATTATTGTCATGTTTTGGGCTGTGCTAATCAAAATGAAAAAAATTTGTCTGAGGAACAAAAGGCGTTTGTGGTTGGCCAAACTAACCAGATTTCCAGGGCAAGAATCTTGACAACATTCGTGTTTGTTCTTATCATTTCAGGTCAGGTAGGTGAAATATTAGGCGGCTTGTATGTATCTTTACCACCTATTAACTTTAGTTTGTCAAAATAGTGCACCCTTTCCTGCTTACTAAGTCCTTCTTCTCATATGCTTTAGAAGCTTCCACATGTTTTTTTCCCATAATTTGGACAGAATAAAAGCCGAATGTATTCATTAGTACATTAACTGTGCAATCCATGCTGTTGTTTACATCCGAGTATCTCTGATATGGCCACGCATCCGGGTAACTGACCAAATTGTGATGTAAGTGCAAATCCTCTATTGGAAGAAAATTCTAAATACTGAACTGGGGTTGAGGGATTTATATAAATGTATCTCTGAGAGGAACTGACTATCTTCAGGTTCAGATGTTTTTTTTTTTTTTTTTTTCATCTTACCTTCATATAATACATTTTAATATATTATTTAAAATCGCAAAGCTGCTTTGTTTACAGCGGTAGCCAAGAAAACACTGTATCACTGCTGTTCCATAAGCGCCACCTCCTGTCAGACAGGCTAGATTAAAGTGATTATTACATTTTAGATAGGGATATTTTTCTAGCAAAAACACATTGATTAGCTACAGGAGGCATTTATTCACACCCCTGAGCCATGTGAGGCACTTTTTATTATGGGTGGATGCACTTTATTGGACTAATGAAGAGAAACACCCATCTATTGGCATTCTAAAGCTCGGATGTGGCAGAATTATTTTTAATATATCTCCGATTGGATTTGTCTGAAAGAAGAAAGTCATATACACCTAGGATGCCTGGAGAACGAGTAAATAATTGGCTAAGTTTCATTTTTGGATGAACTATACCTTTAACACTGTTGCCGCAGGTTGAAGCAACACCAATAAGGTGATATTTAACCCCCGAAACCCGATTGGGCTATTTTTTTTTTTTTTTTTTGTGAAAACCTGCCAACCATGTTGAAGACTGACCTGGAAAAGAAGAAAATTTTGAATTGAATCACTGACGTCAAATGAAATATTTTAACAGGGTCAGAAAGCTCTCAGATTTGTGTTCTGAAGATGAATGAAGGTCTTACAGGCTTGGAACGACGTGAGGGTGAGTAATGACAGAATTTTTATTTTTGGGTGAACTAAGCCTTTAAAATATCACCTGATGGAATAATATTTATATTCCATGAGAATGAAATTGAATGAGGGTTCAGCAAGTGTGAGAAACGACAGCAGACAGTATTTATGACATGTACTTTATTAAGACCATTTTACATGATTGACGAGTGTTTGATTAGTCCGCAGATGGCTTATGGTAGATAAGCCGTTTTTGATTAAAGTTCACAGGAACATGGAAATAAAGTAAAATTACAGCTCAGAGAATTGAGAAACAGTTCAGGAGTTGGTCTCCCACGTATTGGCTTGAAGGGAGCAGTGGACATGTCTGTGCTCATACTACTAAGAGGAGAAGAAAGATCTGCTCTCTTCTCTCAGTTTTGAACACACAGGATCCTGGAGAGTAAGGCAGATGACCTCCAGTACACGTGTACAGAACCACAAACTACACCTGAGCAAAGCAACCAAACCATGAGACTTCCAGAGGTAGAGCCACGTCCTTCATTTCATTCTGTAACATGAACGCGAGTCAGCCGAGCCGCCGCTATCAGTAGTAGTGTGTAACAGGAAAAACGTTACGGAGACCCTCGTAAAAGAGGCGTTTCTCTGACGCCAGAGAAACAGGACTGGAATGAACAAGACTGAGGAATTCCTGTGGTCAGGATCCAAAACATATCGAAAGCAAAAGGAGCGACTTCCAAAGCCGAGTCGCTCGGTCGTCCGAAAATATATAGAAGGAAAGATCTGAAAGCAAGAATTCCCACTTCCTTTACAGTACTAATAAAACCCACTCTGCATCGGTAAACAACATTAAAAGCTATACAAAGGCATTGTCCATTACACAACCTGTACATTACTGGACATTTTTTTTTACCTAAGTCTTTTTAAAATTATTCTGAATAACTTAAGTCCTGCTTAAAAGTGCAAATTCTTTAAAAGATGCATTTCGGATTGGGCTATGGCAATGGAATGGGACATTCTGACCAGTATTCCTGTGCAAAGATATGTCAAAAACAAGTACCGGAAAAAAAGAAACAAACTATTTTTGCTTTTAAATAGTTCTGGTCTCTGCATCAACATTCTTTTTGCTTCAAAACCCCTCTAAGGCTTTTTTTAATAATGCATAACGAAAAATCTAAAACCATTGCGATGAGATTTCCAGGGTCTTCGATAATGGAAAGGAGGATTGCTGAAACGTCAGGTCCCTTTTGAGACGTGGTCCGTTCTTGTGGAAATAAACAGAAAGGTAATCACAGTAACAGTAAAACTGTTTGAAAGTAAGACGTTAATGCTCGAACAGTGTTAGAATGAGTAGAATATGATGGGGAAGAGGTCACTTGTTGTCTTTTTTTCATGGAGCAGTCCTTTCGTTTAGCCCTGAAACTGCGTTAATGGCTATATCCTGACCCTTGAACTTGAAAAGGAGGGCCAGGACATGGCCAGCCAAGGCAACTCTTTCTTGTAAACACTCACGGGGATAGAAATGGAGCCTAACTGCAAATTAAAAAAGCAGCGTTGAGGTTTATGGGTGAGTGGATGTGATTCCTATCGTGTGAGGAGACTGTGTGTGAGATGTTTGGGTAACAGTCTGAGGCTGTCCGCGTGGACTAGGACTTTTGCTCCGCTGCTGCTGGGGATGGAGGTGTGCTGTCTGGCTTGATGATCTGGTATGTGATGAGGTACTCTGGGTAGGCCTGTAAAAACAAAGAGTTGGAGGTAAACCGAATATCTGCTAGCTGAAAAAATGTGCTTTTTCGCAGTTGGTAAGTATATGAGGTTTCTCACCTGTTCTCCTCGGTAGATGACGTATTCGGCGTAGGCTAAGCCGTTGACGCTGGGTCGGCCGATGACAGAATGGTGTCCTGGAGGAGCGTGGGCCATCTTCATGGCACTGAATTGCAAGAAGGATTTACCCAGAGTCACCCGGCAAAACAGCATCTGCCTGTGAACAAAATAATTATATTTGCAATAATAATAAAAAAAGAAAAAAGAAAGTATGTATGTATGTATATAAATATATATATATATATATATATATATATATATATGAAATTGTACAAAATATAACATTTAAACACAATTTATTTTTATTTATAAATCACAGTATCATTTTAAATATAATACATTGAAACAGCTATACATAAACAAAAATGGCCTTAAAAAGCATATATAGTTGTATTAAATGACACACACACACACACACACACACACACACACACACACACACACACACACACACACACACACACACACATATATTATTATCAATAAATTACAGTATAATCTATAACAACAACAATAATATTAAAATTATAACTTATAAATGTATTCTATTTATATCATTTATATTTATAAATCACAGTATATTAATAATAACAACAAAATTCATTATCATTTATATAGATTTATTATATTTATATATATTATATTTATAAACAATACATTGTATAACAACATTATTAAATAATTATATTATTAATTATTAATAGTATATAATTGTATTATATAATTTATGTTAATATATCTCCGTATGATTTATAATAATAATAACTTTATTAATAATAATAATTTGTAATTTATATAATTTTATTATATTTATAATATTGTATATTTATAAACAATATAATGTATAACAACAACATTATTATTACATAATAATGATAATATTAATCATAATAATAAAGTAATATAATTTATAATTGTATTATATTTATACAATTTATATTTATTAATCACAGTGTAAATTATAACAATAATATTAAATAATAACAACAATAATTGTATTATTATTATGAATAATAACAGCAATTACAATAAAATTAATTATAATGTATATATTTTTATTATATTTATATACAAACAGTATAATTCAGTATAATTATATTAAACAATAGCAAAAATATGAATAACTATAAAACAAATTCTAATTTTATTATATTTATATACTGATATTTATAGCAACATCAATTAATATATAATACTAATTAAAGTATAATAATTCATATATACTTTTATTATATTTAAATACTTTATAGTTATAAACAGTATAATTTATAACAACATTATTATTAAATAATTATTATATTTATAACAGCAGTATAATTTAACAACAACATATTTAAATAATAATTATTACATTTATAACAACATTATATTATTATTTTATTATTTATATGATTATTATATTTAAATATGTTATATTTATAAACAGTATAATTTATAACAACATTTTTATTATTAAAGAATTATTGTAATATTTAAAACAACATTTAATAATTATTATATATTATATTATATAATACAACTTAACTTTATTTACTAGAACCAACAGTCAATAACAATAATAATAATAATAATAATAATAAATATATTATAATAATTTACAAACAGTATAATTTATAACAGCATTCTTAAATAATAATAATTATATTTATAATATAAACAATAAAATGTATACTTTTATTATATTTATATAGTTTATATTTATAAACAGTACAATTTATAACTTTATTATTATTATAATATTTATAACAACAACAAAATAAAATAATAAAATAAAATAATTTATTATTATTATTATTATTATTATACATTTAATACCACAACTTTATTTATTAGAATTAAAGTAGTAGAACATGGAATCTATTTACATTTTATTTGTTGGAATTTGTAATATGGGAAATATTGAGTTTCAACAAATATCAATTACTTTTTAGAATTCATGCAATAATATTTTAGAATTTTAATGAATATTAGTAAGTGTAATTCATATTTATGCATTTCTGTGTCTTTTTGTCCTGGGTCAACACTTGATGTTCAATATTATATCTGGGTGCTGAAGCTGAACCAGTTGAGAAAGCACTGGATTCTAGGACACACAGCACCACCAGCTGGTCAAGTACAGTCACTGCGCCTGTATTTCATTCGTATCAGAGCAAGTCAAGAATCTATTGATAACTCTGAAAGAGGAAGAATCAGATGTATATGTACCTATGACAGATGTAACAGGAGCGGTCTTTATGTGTGGGGCAGCCTGTCCCTCCGCCAATGCCGTACACATACTGGTTGCTTTTAGAGGAGTTCTCTGCAAAGTAGATCCCTGCTCCAAACATCCCTCCTATGTAAGCGTGCCTCTCATCAAACCCTTTATGAATGATAGCATTGATGAACGGTGACCCTGTAGATGAGGAGAAAAAGAAAACTGATCATCCTTACGTAAAAAGCAGAAAATTAGAACTACATTCTTTGAAAGGAGCTTTCGAGTCAGACATGGGTAATAAAAGGTTCTTTTTTTAGCTTGAACTTTCTCAAATAGCAGTTCTGACAGGTCATTCATCTCGTGACAGTACCGTGGAAGAGCATGCGCTCGTTGTGGTGGTTGTGGTTCTCATCCGCGATCTCCTTCTGCCTGTGTGCGTATCGCTCCCGCAGCTTCTTGTTCACCACCTTCTGAATCTGCACCAACAATGAATATAGTTCTAACATCAGCATTCAAACTATGAACTTATCAAAGGTATTAATGGAAATCAAATTAGAAGTCATATTCACCTTCAGGATGTTGTATCTGCTGAAAACACCCCCAGCATTGCCACCGTCCCTGTGCTCTCTGATCGTACTTTGCAGCTGAAAAACAAAAACATAATTCTTCATTACATGTCATGTTACATTACAAAATATTTAAGAACATGCAGCCCATCAGCAGAGTAACAGAAGTAATTAGTCTTTAGCATTATAAATAAAAAATTAAATAAATAAAAAAAATTTGGATAAATTAAATAAAAGAGGTTATAATTTTTCAAATCTCATACTAAGGTAAAATAAGATCGCAAATAATTTTGATGAGACAAAAAAATTATAACTTATTACACAATACAGGATTTAGTTTTACCACACAGTAAAATTTTTAAATAGAAAATTTAAGTAAAATAATAAAATAAGACTACTAATAAGTTATATAAGTCTATTAAAAAAAAACTATAACAAACACCAAATTATAATTAAATAAATTAATGAAATATAATAATATAAGACAACAAATCATTTATAATTAGGTTAAGTTATAATTTTTCACAGCACACTAAAGTATAATAAAATAAGATTACAAATAATTTCTAAGACAATAAATGCTAATTTATTACACACTACAGGCTTTAGTTTTATCACTCAGTAAAATAAAAAAAAAATGTAAATAAAATAAGACTAGAAATAAGTTAAGACTATTAAAAAAATATATCAAACACTAAAATATAATAAATTAAATAAAATAGCAAAATAAGCAAGTTAATTAATAATTAGCTTGTTATAATTTTTCATTGCACACTAATAAGTAAAATAAAATCCTAAGTAAGACAATAAATGATAACTAATTAAGAAAAATACGAAATGAAATAAAATTAGCTATAACTTTTCACAAAATAATAAAACATTTTCCCCCCTCAAAATTTAATTATATAACACAATTGCAAGTTTATCTCTAAATTCTGAGAAATGTCAAAATTGCGAGTTTTTATTTGGCGAATCTGACTTTACAACTTGCAAATGTGAGTTTATATCCCAATTGTGTGAAAATTAAGTCAGAATTGTGATAGAAAAAGTCGCCTTTTAATAACCTTTTATAGTTTTTATTCAGTGGTGAAAACGGGCTTTCGTCATTTATAGCTCCACAACAAAAAATGTAATCAAATTTTAAAAAATAGCCTAAAAAATATGTATAAAACAGTAGCTGTTACCAAACTTAGCAAGGACGAAATACTATGCTGACCAATCAGCTGACCATTTTATAATACGCAATCATATGTTTTTTTTAATACGATGCGCTGATTTCGATTCCACTCTCACCTCCTCCTCGACTGACTGAAACTCTTTGTCATCAGGGGCCAGGTCGATCAGCACCGTGCCCTGACTCGCACAGTGGAATGTCAGATATGGGTTGGCACCTGTAATGAAAGCACACCAGCACACAAAACTATAAGATACCTCAGTGTGCTGCAGTTTGTTCAGTCATGAACAGATGGTGTTTGAGAGGAGATGCTGGAGCTGAATGCTTCCGGACTGACCTTGTTGACCGCCCAGCAGCCTCTCAATGCCTTTGATGAGTTTGTGTCTGTGGCCGTACGCGTTGATCCCGATCTCTTTGAGCTCCTCGTGCCCCATATCAGCCAGCACATCCAGCGTAATCTAATACAACACATGAACACCAATCAGAATTAGGAAAGCTGGAGGCACAACCAGTCGCAAGATAAAGTTGTAATGAGAAATGGCAGCAAGTGATTCATTTCAAGGCCAATTTCGACTCGACTGCTTCTGAAACAGCCGACGGTGCAATTTTTTATTTTTTTCGGGCTTGTTGCAATGTGGAACTTCCTCCTACTGAGAAGATAAACTCTTAGAGCGGCAGGAGGCTTGGATGGATATTATCGCGAGTGACTCATAACACACAAAATGATTATTACTGAATACGCCTCCTACACGCAACATGCACACAAAAGCAAACATGCAGATGGCGATTCGCGCACGCTAGACTGCGAGGCAGGGAGCCGTTCGAGCAGAGAGCATTAATGTTTGGTCACACTGAACGTGACATGTGAAACCATTTTGGAACTAAAAAAATAACACATTTGAAATGTTAAAATATATGAACTTGTAGGTCAGAGTTCAATAAATCTGAACTATGCAGCAAATTACAAAACTTATATGTGACCCTGGACCACAAAACCAGTCATAAGGTTAAATTTTACAAAACTGAGATGTAGACATCATATGAAAGCTCAATAAATAAGCTTTCTATTAATGTATGGTTTATCAGGATAGGACAATATTTGGCCGAGATACATGTATTTTAAAATCAGGAATCTGAGGGTGCAAAAAAATCAAAATACTGAGAAAATCAACTTTAAAGTTGTCCAAATTAGGTTCTTAACAATGCATATTACTAATCAAAAATTACATTTTGATATATTTACAGTAGGAATTTTACAAAAAATCTTAATGGAACATGATCTTTACTTAATTTCCTAATGATTTTTGGCATAAAAGAAAAATCAAAAATTTTAATCCATGCAATGTATTTTTGGCTATTGCTACAAATATACCCCAGCGACTTAAGACTGGTTTTGTGGTCCAGGGTCACATATAAGACAATTAATGATAACTTAATACATACTTAAAATACTAATGAAATATTAAAATAATGAGTAAAATAAAAAAAATATATAAGACTACAAATAAGTTATGTAAGACTACATATAATTTCAAACTTAAAATAAAATGACTGAGAATAAAATACAAAACACTGCTACCATTCAAAAGTTTGGGGTCAGTACAATTATTTTTTAATTAAGATTTTTTTCAGCAATGACTAATGTAACAGTAAAGACACGCATAATGTTACAAAAGATTTCTATTTTTAAATAAATGCTGATCTTCTGAACTTTCTATTCATCAAAGAATGCTGAAAAAGTAGTATTGCGGTTTGCACAAATATGTTAAGCAGCACAACTGATTTCAACATTTGTAAGAAGAAATGCTTCTTGAGCAGCAAATCAACAGATTAGAATGATTTCTGAAGGATCATGTGACACTGAAAACTGGAGTAATGATGCTGAAAATTCAGCTTTGCCATCAGACATTCCATAATAAAATGAAAGAAATTAACAATATTTTAAATTGTGATTTTATCAAACTGTAAACTATATATTAACAATATTTTAAATGTTTATTATAATTTCCCCCCCTCTCAATTGTACAGTTTTTACTATATTCTTACTTATTAAATAAATGCAACCTTGAGATCTTGTGATTTTTTTTACTTAATTAGAAACTTTATATTATAATAAATCGTAAATTTAATATTATAAAAAAATATTATAAATTACATACACTGTCATTCAAAAGTTTGGGATCAGCAAGATTACATTTTTTTTAAGTCGCTTGTGCTCACAAAGGCGGCATTATTTGATTAAAAAAAAATACAGAAAAAAATAATATTGTGAAATATTAAAATTTAAAATGATGTTTTTCTATTTTAATTTATTTAGTCTTCAATGTCTTCAATGTCAGATAATGTTGTATTTTTAATCAAATAAACGCAGCCCTGATTAGCAGAAGACTTCTTAAAAAAATAATAAAATCTTACTGATCCCAACATTTTGAACAGCAGTATGTATATATGCTTTGTATACAACTGTATTTTTGATCCAATAAATGCAGCCTTGATGAGCATAAGAGACTTCTTTAAAACATAGAAAATCTTACTTTTAAACTTTTGAATAGTAGCGCATGAATGGAAGTGAAAGATACAAAAAGTGTGACTACAGAAGTGCATGAATCACAAAGTGTTCCCGTCTCATCGCTGTTGACTCTGCATCAGCCTGTGTAATCTCAAACTCTCTCACTCCAGTTCCAAGGCCCACTTATTGGCAATGCATCACATCTATGATAGGTCTGTCAAAGGCCATTAGCCCAGGAGCTGCCAACTGCTCTCTCTTTCTCTCCCTCTCAGAAAGCACTGTGCACTTCAATCGATAGGGCTCGCAGGACCGACCATTATGGCCGGGAAGGTGTGATGGCCGCAGCGGGAAAGATTCCATTTATTTCTCCTTTTCTTTTTCTCACTTTAACTCTCCTGGCAAAGTTTTCATTTGTGCCAAAGCTGAAAAAGAACTGCAGCAGATATACTACAGCCTAGTGAAAACCTTTAAAAAAAATCAACTAGACAGCAAGTTAATAAAGTCCTAATTATGTTCAGCACAGTATAGGTAACTTATATAACGTATATATATATATAAGATAAATCACACTGACTATTTTATCGATGTCCTTACCACCATTTTGGCCCTTGAGCATGTCAGTTGCATTGCTGTCTATGCATGATCAGAAAGCTCTCGGATTTAATCAAAAATATCTTCATTTGTGTTTTGATTATGAACTGTTTTTTCCCAGCAATAAAAACTAAAACGTCTAAGGGAAGTGAAAATGCAGCAGGCATACTACAGACATCTAAAAGAGACAAATATTCGCACACCGTGCTTCCGACGGCACTAGTAAAGTGAGGAATCGGCTCTAAACTGCTGAGGTTAAAACCAGACACGTCTAATGACGACACTGGTGCGCATATGAGATCTGTGAGCGCGTCCTCAATCTCATTTGCACTCAGTCTTTCACACGTCTCTGAAAAACTGTTGGCTCTTCATGCTCCATCTCCCGTAGGCACAGCGAGGCAGAATAAGATGGAGAGCGAGCAGACGAGTGAGTCACTGTGAGACAGATGAATGCGTCTTACTAAAGCCACAATCAGAACTGATTTCAGCCCCTCACATCAAGCGCTCTTCCCAGCTGGTGGCCGCCAAGACCATTTCTGTTCATCTATGTGCAAATGAGCGGCGGGTCTGGCGCAGTATGCCAATCGCATCCCACGGGCTTGCCCTCATGGAGTCGAAGCTGAGAAAAAGGAAAGCTGGAGGAGCAACAGAGTCCTGAGCTCAGTGTGAGCGAGCGCCATGACCATATTAATCAAAAGTAGGGGCGAAGGGGTCAGCCCCGTTACCCAGGATCTCTCTCACACCTATAAAGATGAAGAGACACTAGTAATCTCACAGCGTCTGGCTGAAGAGGAGTTGGCTGGAAATGCTAAAGCCAAGGTGCTGAGAGAGAGTATATTGAAAGGAGATAATTACGAGGCCACAGGTGTCATCGGATTTACATAACGTCGACAAGAAGGACCTGGAGCTCTCTACTGGAAACAACGGCAGGCCTCTCTACTCGGCACAGCTGGCAATTTAATGTGTGGAGTGGAGCTGATGAGATTGAGATGATTGAGATTGATTTGATCCTAGGAAG
>NC_133379.1:25839722-26087770 GCF_049309525.1 Garra rufa
AGACTGCAGTATAATTTCTCAAAAACATACTTATATTGTATATCCAACAACAGATTTGGCCAGAAATTGAATAATTGTTGCAGCCCTACTTAAATTAAAAAGTTATATGAAATAATTCATATAATCACATGGTCTACTCACTTTCTCCCTCCTTCCTCTCTGTTCCAGTAGCCCCATCAGCAGGGCCTGAGGCTCCAGGTACGGCCAGCTCTGCCAGGGGTCCAGCTAGATTGTCTATGCTGCTGGCGGCAGACAGACAGGAAGGTGTTGATGTTGGAGAAATGACAGAGGCACTGACCACTGTAGCCTGGGGCTTGAAACAACTAGGCAACGCTTCAGGGGGCATGGCATCAATCAGCAGCGCCCGGATATCATCAGCCTGAAAATCAATACAAAAAAAATAAGTAAATGTCAAGAAATAAATCAATACGAGTATAAGAATTCTGTGTCTGATCAGTTTTAAATACAACTAGACCAATATAATATTCATGTTAGAGTACCAAGCCACATGGGCAAGAGGCTAAATTAGAAAGTAGCTGTACAAACAGCATTAGTTTGGCTTCTTGGTGTAGAATTGGACAATAAAAGCTGAGAACAGCTGTGTCATTAGCACCTGGCATGAACACGGCCACTGGAGCCCAATTACTAAAGGTTACGGCAGATTTGCCATTTGCTTCGCACAAGCCTGAACACAGGGGACGTGGGTTTAAACACCTCAGCTTATGTGTTTAGAAGATAAATGTCCCAATTTCTCAGGATAATCTATGCCACCTGAACCATATGAGACCTTACAACCAGAACAAATAGTCTTGTAAGGCACAAAACTTTTATAGAAGTTGGGTATAAACTGGGGAATGTCTATATATGCAAATGTGTAGCTCTGGTAAATGAATGGCAGTATGTAAATGTACATAAATGTAAAACCGTGTGAGAGGTATGCGTTTATTACTGTCGCTAAATCCAGTGGCGTCTGGCCCTCCTGGTTCTTCATGGTGGGGTCAGCCCCGTGGGCCAGCAGCAGAGCGCAGAGCTGTGTGCGGCCCTTCTGCGCAGCCTCATGGAGGGGTGTGAAGGCCCATTTATCAGTGGCATTTACACAGGTGTTATACTTGATCAGCAGGGCCGCGATGTCCACATGCTGGATGGGAAGACAGAGGCTTATTACTGACAAAATCATTCTACAACCTACAATCCTTAAAGCCTGGATGTTAAATAAATAAGAAGCATAGCTCTCTCTATAGCAGATCTGCTTTGGTGTAAAAGAGTGAGACTTCAGATGCTGGATTGTCACCACCACTAAGCGATATCTTTAGCGGTCCAAACAACTCTTCTGTAGCCATATGATAGCTTTGTGTCAGCAACACACTAAAAAAACCTTTGTTATTCACTGAAAACATTGAGTAGTATAAGTAGAATAAGAACTGGTAGCAATGTTACATTTGTGAATCAAATGACTCTGAGTAAATCAAATGTACGTAATTGTACATAAAATGAACAAAGAAATAGTAATAATGTTCCATTTGTGAATTAAATTACTTCTTTGAGTGAATCAAACGACTGATTCTTTTAAGTGAATCAAATGTACGTACATTTAACAAAGAAATAGTAGCAATGTTCAATTTGTGAATCAAAAGACCAGAATTGTACATACACGTACATAAGAAAATAGTATGAATGGTGCATTTGTAAATCAAATGACTCTTCTGAGTGAATTAAATAACTGATTCTTATAATTATTCTTTATTAATTTTTCTTTTCTCAGTGAATGAGAGGATAATATCAGTCTAAATTGTCTAAATGTTTATGATTTGGGCTAATACAATTTTCAATTTCACTGGTGGCAAGACTAGAGGGAAAGGTCCATTTGTGAATCAAATGACTTGTTTGAGTGAATCAAATGACTGATTCCTTTTGAGTTCATCAAATATACACAAATGTACATAAAATGTATATAAGGAAATATTAGCAATGTCCCATTTGAGAATCAAAAGAATCTCGAGTGAATCAAATGTTTATAATTGTACACAAAATGCACAAAGAAATAGTAGCAATGTTCACTTTATGAATCAAATTACTCTGAGTGAATCGAATGACTGAATCTTTGTGAGTGAAATTTACAAAATTGTACATAAAATGTAAATAAAGAAATAGTAGCAATGTTTGATTTGTGAATGAATCGTTTGAGTGAATCAAATTACTGATTTTACTGAGTGAATAAAAGGTGCAAAATTGTATATGAAATGTACATAAAGAAATAGAAATGTCCCATTTTTGAATCAAATGACTCGCTTGAGTGAATCAAATGACTGATTCCTTTGGGTGAATCAAATGACTCTTTCGAGTGAATCAAATGGCTGATTCGTTTGGGTGAATCAAATGTACATAATTGTACATAAAATGTACATAAAGAAATAATAGCAACGTTCCATTTGTGAATCAAATGACTCTTTTGAGTGAATTAACTGACCGATTCTTTTGAATGAATCAAATTATTTAAATTTTTTCCCCCACAACAAATCAAATGATAAAATCAGTCTAATATGTTTATGATTTTGGCTAATACAATTCTCAATTTCAAATCACTGGTGGCAGATGTTAACAGTTCACTAGAGGGGAAGATTATCAGTCAATACTGAATTTTGAATTGGCTTTTATTTTAAAAATTAAAATGAAACTGAATATCTACTTAAATCTACTGTGCTTTGTATGAGTTTGTTTAAAAAAAAATATAAATATGAATTTTAATGTACTAATGTATTTCATTTTTGTTTTATTTTTATTTTAATTAGTAATTTTAGTACTTATTTTTTAGTAGTTTCCAAGCATCAGTTATCAGTTTTTTTTGTCCATCTAATATTCATTTTTTGTTTTATTTCAGCTTTATTTCCATTAACAAAAAGGTTTACTGATTAACAAAAATAACACTAAGCATGACACCATGGGGATGAGTAAATAATGACAAAATGTTCATTTTTAGGTAGACTATTCCTTTAAATGACATTTGAGAACTCTTCTCATAAGCAACAGAGAGCACAGGGCAAAACAAGCCTGTTTTTGGCCAGCTGTTGAATTGTGGAGCACAGTGTGTGTGGCTGAGATGTCCTGAGTCGCCCTCCCATCAGCAGCAGTGACTGTATGGAACGGCGATCAGTTGGCTGTGTTTGCCGAGCGCTGACAGCCTCTACACAAACAGGCCGCAAATGAACAGAGGGAGGTGCACTCAAGGTCAGCCAGCATCGGCCGGCCGCCAGCTCTCCTCCAGCCAATCAGCAGAGCTCGGCCAACCTGACACTCCGATCACAGCCAATCAGAATCTCACAGCTCCTGTCACAGAGGTCTCGTTTCTTGGACGGCAACAGAGAGCGTATGCGAGTGTGGTCGAGGGCCGGAGTCTGGCTAGTTCTGATCCAACATGTTTATGTAACTGCAATCTGCTCTCATCCATCTGCATGGTCTAATCACATCGCTGTAGACCTCCAGAGGGCAGACACTGTTAAATACCTCCAACTACCATCACCTGAAATGGGTTTCCCTGAATTCGCTAGATTTGATTTCCAGAAAGAGTCAAATCCTGTATTAGAAGCGTGGATTAAGGCTCATCTGGGTTGTGGTGGCTTCATCCTGGCATCTGGGCTGTTTGCGAGTGGAAATGCAAGTGAAACCACCTGAAAGAATCATGAGCTGCGGCGACGCATTAAAAGTGCATAAGCCAAGGATCTGTTGGCAGAACAAATACAGATGTCCAAACACTTTTTGCATACAGTCACACGCTGATTTTCACAGGAAGTGAAAACAAAGTGCTGCATCAGAGCACAGAGGGGTTCAGGTGAAGGTTTACACTTGTTCTAAGAAGGAAAAAACTCAGTGTTTCATTTACAGGAGCAAATACATGGATTATTCAGCATCTACATCTGTTTGTGTGTGTCTAAGGTACCCGCAGCACAGTTTCCTGCCAGACCTGACATGACACCGGAGGCATGACATGTGTCAACTTAACAGATGTCTGCATGTAGTCCCAGTCTCAATGAAATATTCCTCCTTTTAATCAGCAATTGCACTCACCCCGTACGAGGCCGCGTTGTGGAGGGGAATAAGGCCACCTTTGTCCTGTGCGTTGACGTCTGCGCCATGCTCCAGTAAATACTCTGCTACCTCCAGATTGTTATAGCCAGCTGTGAAGAAAAGGATGCAGAGAAATGTGAATTCATCAGCCCACAAACCATCTGGTATCCAACACAAGCAACCAATCCATATCACATGTATTTTTGAAACTTTAAAAACTGAAGCGATTTTATGATAATAAAGTAACTTTGAGGAGATCCTTTAATAATAGGCATAAATTATTAAGTGGTTATCAGGAGTGTGCATTTGAGAATTATTACAAAGCTGAACACCGTGAAATGAATTTACATGAGGATGAGGATCACATTTAGATTTAAATGATAATGAATCTACATAGAACTCAACCCAAACCCCAAATCATCTCTATTCAGGCAGATTTACTGACTGGAAAGTGTTTGCAAACAAGTCATTGAATTATTTAAGTTAATAGTTGTGTAGTTTGCTCCTGTATTTTTTATATATATATATACTGCCCTACAAAACAAAAAGGCAGTAACTACGCAGAGTGCAGAACTGAGAAAAATGACTTTAAAGTTATCCTGTCATCCAGCCTGTTATCCAATGTTAAAACCGTCCCATGAGGATGCCGCGAAATCACACACATTTGAGATAAGATATTTTGTCACATAACAAAGGATGCCTTGAATGTCATGAAAATGATAATAACTCATTTTTGACCAAAAATGCAGTTACTGCCTTTTTGCTTTGTAGGGCAGTATATATATATATATATATATATATATATATATATATATATATATATATAAAACCAAATGCAAATTACAAGTTAACATAAAAATAAAAGGTAATATGTGTGTGTATGTGTATATTTGTAAGTGTTTGTGTGTATCGAAGCACATACAATTAAAACAAACTAAAATTAAAATGAAAACTGAAATTGTGAAATTACAAAAATAACTTAATTCAAAATATTAATAGTATACAAGTAGTAAAATCGCTACAACTACAGTTGAAATAAAAAATAATTAAAATATGGAAAAAAGACAAGCACAAAAGAAATGACTGAAACCAAAATATAAGTGAAAATATAAAAATAAAAGTTAATATGTGTGTGTGTGTGTGTGTGTGTGTGTGTGTGTAAAATGCTAAATAGAAATATTAAAAACAATGACAATTATCGAAGCACATACAATTATTAAAATAAACTTAAATGAAAATGAAAACTGAAATTGTGAAACAACAAAAATAACATAATTCAAAATATTAGTAGACATTAATAGTATTTAAGCATTAAAACCTTTGCAAATAAAACTAAAATAAAATATAGATAAAAAAACAAGCACAAAAGGAATTACTACTTTATTTAAAATATTAGTAAATATTAATAGTATATAAGTAGTACAATCTCTACAACAAAAAATGAATATATATATAAAAAAAGACAAGCAGAAAATGAATTGCTAAAACTAAAATTTAAAATCTGAAAACATAAAAATAAAGGCTAATTATTATTAAATATTAGTAAATATAATAATGGAAAAAAAATTCTCAGAATTGACCTTTTTTCTCCGGCAAAAAAAAATAAAAAAAATCTGGCTTTATAACATGCAATTGCAAGTTATTAAGTAAGAAATGTGAGACAAACTTTTTTTCCCCTCAAAATCTGACTTTATAACTTGCAACTGCGAGTTTATATCTCACAATTCTAAGGGAAAAAAGTCAGAATTGTGAGTTTGTATCACACAATTCTGACAAAAAAGTCAGAACTGTGAGATAAAAACCTTTTTTAATTTTTAATTCAGTGGCAGAAATGAGCTTCCATCCTTCTTAGACTTTATCCGATTTATTAATGGTTCCCAAGATCAGATCTTGGGTGCATTACATTGCCACAGTCTCTACGTAGGTCTACTAGAAATCCCATCATCACCATCTCAGAGAAATTTTATCTATTCCCATTTTCACAACTTAAACTCAATTAATTAAAATCTCTTTAGCCAGTGTTACTAAAACCTTACTCATCGTTACTCCTTGTAACTGCAATTATATTAATTGCTCGGTGCAAAGTGAAACCTAAGCACAGATTTGTGTCTTTCTTTTCCTTTTTTTGTTGGCTGCTCCAGCTGAGCTAAAAGACACTCAATCTGGCAGTCAACCTTTGGCATTGAACAAGCTGCTGCTGACCTTTACCCAAAAGCCCAGACACTACTATTTTCAGCTTTAACTGTCTTCTTCAGTTCCTTTAACTCTCTTTCTCACTCCAGACATACATGACTGCCTACAGCACCGTCACTAATTAAAGCCCTCATCATTACAGGCTGTAGCCCTCTAATAATGCACAAACCCAGCTTTGAGAACCGCACTAATGAGAACACGCTCTCTGTCTCACATGTACCCACTCCACCGTGTATGCCACACTCATCAAATGCTTCCTGCAGGTTCTTCTACATAAACTACAAGCATTTTTAGCAACGTTTCTCACTTCGTTCCCACGAATATCTCATCTGTCTGGCTGTACGGCTCTCGTTTCCTCTTCTTTAATAAAGCAGATTTACTCTCATTAACACCATGATAAGCATTAAGATTATAGTGAATAAAAAAAAAACTATTAGCGGTGTGGATACAGTGTCAGCAGCTGTTGTCCGTACATGAGAAAGTGTTGCAAAATAAACTCAACGCTAGACGCTAGAAAACATGCTGCATTTCTTAATGAGGTCATTACTGTACATATATGATTTTATGGATATATAAAATGGCCTTTTATTATTTTATACAGTACAGTTACACAGCCTTAAAGGGATAGTTCACTCAAAATGAAAATTACGCTATGATTAACCCACCCTCAAACAAGCAACTGATTTATTTCAGTCAAATACAGTTGGAGTTATATTAAAAAATGCTCTGGCTCTTTCAAGCTTTATAATGGCAGTGAATGGGTGTTAATATTCAATAGTCCAATAAAAGTCCATTCAAGAGCCATTCGACTTATCTCTTTTTTAGCAGATGAAATGTTTTAAATAAGTATATATTTCTTTCACAAATCACTGCAGAAGGCTTTTATTAACCCCCAGAGCCATGTGGAGCACTTTTTATGATGGACAGATGCACTTTATTGAATTTCAAAATCTCAAGAAGCTGTTCACTGCCATTTTTAAGCTTTAAAGAGCCAGGACAATTTTTTTTTATTATAACTCTGCGTGTATTTGTCTGAAAGAAGAAAGTCATATACACCTAGGATGGCTTGACGGTGAGAGTAAATCACAGGGTAATTTTCATTTTTGGGTGAACTATGTCTTTTAAACATGACTTACCAGTCATTAAAAAAATGCACCGAAAAGCATCTGGATTCTAATGCATGAGATCCTGCAAAGTCGGTCAGAACGAATGAATTCGTCTTACGATTCTCCCCGCAGGCAAACGGCAGACGAGTGGCGTGTTCTCTAGGCAGGGGTCACAACCGCCACGTTAGTCACAGCCCATTGCTCTCTGGTGGAAATGTCGAATGTGTGCTAGCTGGAGTAAAATCATGTGTCTATATCTCTGCCTGATGGTTAGGGCCGTCACCCACCTGCTGCTGGCCTGGCCTAGCAAGATAAGTGGACTGACCAGAGCGCTCACTCCATCTGTTCGGTGACATTTGCTGATCTGTGCTGTTCTGCACGCAGTATGAGTGCTGCTATGAGTCACTGGCATGGCTGTAGTGCAAATGAGGAACCCCTGAGCAGTGCTTCTGCTACTACTTAACTCAGATCTAACACCCTTAGACTTCTGGGTTATTCTATTTAGCTCGCAGTTATAGTTTTAAACTGATTTATCGTTATTAACAATAATATATTTGAAACTAATTGCCATGCTTGTAAAAATCCAACTGTACCTGCAAATATATTACTCTTCTTTTGTGTGTGTGGGTGTGTACATATTTATTATATGTTTATTAGAATACCAAATATTATCAACATCTTAATTATTAACCAAATTATTATTATTAATATATCTGAATTAAAAAATCAAAATACAGATGCAACTGTATATTAAGTGGGTGTGCACAAAAATAATTTGATTGTTTGCACAGGTGGATTATATACAAATGCAAAGGCACAAACTGATGCACAATTTGGTTGTTTGCAGAATTTTTTTTAACTTACGCAAACGAGTGATATACGCCACAATCGCATCTTTCAAATTAGTTGAAAAATTTCACGGCACATTGTTGCGCAAGCCAATCAGCGAAAAGAAACGTTTTTGACATGTCCGGTTATATCAGAAAATCTGAATCAGAAAGAGGAGAGCATTATGTGATGATTTTATTAGCGCGAGTGACGTGGAAAACATCTAGTAACGAGTAATCTACTAACGATTAAGCCAGACAGTAATGATATACGCCACAATCGCATCTTAAGCGCTAGTTAAAAATTTTCAACCCAAGTGGAAAATTTGCATAAAACGTTGTTGCATAAAAAGCTTATTGACATCGAGAGCATTATGAGATTATATGCACGGATGACACAAAAAAACATCCTCTGAGTAATTAAGCGTGCAACAATATATGCCACAATTGTGTCTTTCATGCTAGTTAAAAAACATTTCAACTGGAGCAAAAAATGTGCACAAAACGTTGTGCAAGCCAATCAGTGAAAAGTTTATTAACATTTGCACACATGACAAAAAAAAACATCCTTTGAGTGATCTAGTAAGGATTAAGTGAGTAATGGTATATGCCACAATTGCGTCTTTTGCACAAGGAAAATTCACACATCGTCACACAAGCCAATCAACAAAAAGAAAATGGAGGAGAGCGTTATGCAATGATTTTATTTGCGCGAGTGACATGAAAAACATCTTGCGAGTAATCTAGTAACAAGTGAGTAACAACATACGCCACAAACGTGTTTTTCACGCAAGTTGAAAAATTTCAACTTGAGCAGAAAATTCACATTACAAGATGTTCATGCTTTTCTTTCTTCAGTCATAAAGAAATTATGTTTTTTTTTTTGAGGAAAACATTTCAGGATTTTTCTTCATATGGTATACTTGAACGGTGCCCTGAGTTTGAACTTCCAAAATGCAGTTTAAATGCGGCTTCAATCGAACCCAAATGTGGTTGCAAACGATCCCGGGGGAAGAAGGGTCTTATCTAGTGAAATGATCTTATTTTTTTTTTTTACACAATTTATATACTTTTAAACCTCAAATGTTTTTTAACCTCAAACAGACTTGCTCTGCCTAAACTCTTGTTTAAGACAGTTAGGGTATGTTGAAAAACCCCCCATCTCATTTTCTCCCTTAACTTCAAAAACGTCCCTCATTGCTGTTTTACCTTTTTGGTTAAGGGTGTTTGATTTCCTTTGCATGTTCACTTTGCAAACACTGGGTCGGTACTTCGGCACCGATGTAGGAGTTTGGGCAGAGCAAGCGTTTAAGGTTAAAAAGTACATAAATTGTAATAAAAAAAATTATAATAATAACCGATCGTTTCGCTAGATAACACCCTTCTTCCTCGAGTGGGATCGTTTACAACCACATTTCGGATTGTTTGAAGCCGCATATAAACTGCATTTTGGAAGTTCAATCTGCACCATAGAAGTCCACTATATGGAGAAAAATCCTGAAATATTTTCCTCAAAAAAAAAAAAAATATTTACAACTGAAGAAAGAAAGACAAACATCATGGATGGCAAGGGGGTAAGTACATTATCTGTAAATATTAACTGTAAACGAGTAATCTAGAGCGATAATGCAATGCGTATTTCTATTGTTGTATTGTTTTGTTTAAAGTGCTGCATAAATAACGTTGACTTGATTATTTAAGTTTTATTTTTCACAAAAAAATTTTGCTCTAAAATGTCACAGAACAACCAATGCATACGGACGACTTTATATTCTAAAATATTATATTCTGACGAATACAAGAACATCCGTGAATAAGTTGGGGAAGGCTCACATAAACAGATTATTTTGAAAAGACTTTATCAGGGACATGAGCCATACGGAGAATATTGTTGTGCATGTAAATGTCGGTGACGGTACGAACAGCGTGGAAGTCTTAGACAGATTTAATATTTGGCAAGGAAGCCTTTGAATCTCCGCCTGGAAGCCAGGCTTACACAGCGCTCAGAAAGGGATGAGAGCCAAGATTTAATTCAACACGTCCCCCTTTCTTTCCTTCTGGGTTTCCTTGCCTCACCTCTGGGGTGGGATGATATCTCACACACAGCTTCAATGCTTTTGTAGAAACGCAATTCTCTGGATGGCGGTATAGCTTGATTTTTTCCATTTGAAAGAGAGAAGTGCTCTCAATTCTATGTTGAAAGCGAAAGCTCAGAAGGACGCAGAATGATTTTTCATTACCTGCCAGGTGCAGCGGAGTCGAGTTGCGTCCCTGTGTGTCTCTGCAGTTGATGTTCTCTAAGCTGCACAGTTTCTGGACCCGGGCCAGGCAGCCTTTTTTGGCTGCATCCAAAAGTGCTGCATCTCCTCTCAGCAAGTCCTGGATATCTGTGTCTCCCTCCTTCACCATGTCCAGTGGCGTGTTTCCATCCCGATTCTTCTTGGTGGGGTCTGCTCCATGCTGAAAGAGATAAGGACATCGAGAACAGATCCACAGAGAAGCCCAAAGGCTGACTTAGCACAGTTTATAACCCTCATCTAAGATCTTTCTGAGGATTTATGCATAAAATGATCATTGCTCAATTAGACAATATGACATATCTATGGTAAACTATATATGGTAACACTTCACAACAAGGTTGTCATTTGTTAACATTAGGCAATGTATTAACTAACATGAACAAACAATTAACAATATATTTATTACAGTATATGTTCATCTTTTTTAATGTTAGTTAATAAAAATACAATGTTCAATGTTAGTTCACAGTGCATTAACTAATGTTAACAAACACAATGTTGAAATGAATATTAACTAAAATTAATAACTGCTTAGTTCATATTAACTAAAGTAGTTTACTAATGTTAACTAAAGATCCTTATTGTAAAGTGTTACCATATACACAAACACAAAAAATTCATAATTTATTTTTTAAAAATCCAATCCAAAATATATCACATACATATTATAAGTAGGTACTGTGTATATTTATATTTATATTTATATTGAAATATATATTTATATTTATATATAGTATAAATCATATGTAAATATGACCACACACACACACACGCACACACGCACACGCACACGCGCACACGCACACACGCACACACGCACACACACACACACACACACACGCACGCACGCACGCACGCACGCACGCGCGCACACACACACACACATAAATATTTCTTAAATATATACGTATATGTATTTACATATACATATAAACATACAGTACACATATATAATGAAAACATAAACTTTTACTTTTCTTATGTTCTGTAAATATGATATTGTAGAATTATATACAAAATATAAAATTATTATTATTAATATCATTATAAATATTGTTTTGTAAATTATAAATAAAATTTATCTATCTATCTATCTATCTATCTATCTATCTATCTATCTATCTATCTATATACATACATACACACATATACATATATATATATATAGTATACATTTAAACAAACATTTACATTTATTTTTATTAGTATTTTACTTTGACAAAAATATGGCTTTTTGAAAATCAATTTGTTGAAAATGTGATATGCATATATATATATATATACACACACACAGACACACACACACACACACACACACACACACACACACACACACATACATACAATATTTACAGCACCTATTTATCAAATCACATTTTCAACAAATTGATTTTCAAAAAAGACATATTTTTGTCAAATAAAATACTAATAAAATAAATGTAAATGTTTGTTTAAATGTATACAATATAAATATGAATATATAATATTCATATACATATACATTTATATATATATTTTTTATTTCTATTTCTATTTTATTGTGACAAAATATGGCTGTTTTGTAAATTCAATATTAAGAATGTTTACTTTTAAGAAAACACTTTTGATCAAATTACACCTTTAGGCCACACGTATTGAATTTAATACTTGGGGTCCATTAATATTTTAGTTTTCCGTACAGCAACAGACCGAAGTAAATTGATTTGAATACACTGAAAATGAATTATTCCTAACTGAACTGATTTTGAATCAGAACCAGAATCAAATCAAATCAATTCTAAAACTTTGTGAATAAGAATACAATCTGATCAGGAAAATCATTTCCTTCAAAATCATTTTACAACAGCTCATACAGATTTAGACTCAGCGGATGAGAAAAGCACAAGTTTCTTTTCTGCAGTGTCTACCAAAGACAACTTGAGCAGTTCCACTTCAGGAACCAAAGTGACATGTTTGTTTGAAGGCTAATGTGCATATTCTTTACAGCTCTGAAGCTGAACTTCTCTGTGACAGTAACCTGAGGTACGATGAAAGCAGACAGCATTAAAACCGACGTCTGCTCAACGCCAATAAACCAGAAGCCTCTGCAGCAGTTTCACACTACATTTAAAAACTTTACAGAGTGATAAAAAGCATTAACAACTCCAGGCTGTCAGACGTCTACAGAAAGAGATACCTCAGATATAATTAACAAGTCAGTGTTGAGCCAGCAGGAGTAGAGATCACAGTACCTTCAGAAGCAGTTTGCAGATCTCGTATTTGCCCTTGGCCGCCGCTTCGTGCAGCGGAGTGAACTTCCACAGGTCGGCCACGTTGACAGACGCTCCGTGTCTGACCAGGAGCTCCGCCACTTCGTAATGTCCGTAAGAGCAGGCGTTATGCAGCGGCACCAAACCTCTGCCGGCAAACAGGGAATTCGAAAGAGATAAATAGTGACAATACGTTTATCTCTTGTTGCTGCCAACTCATGCGCTGACTGTTAATGAGGTTCTAGGGAGAGTTTCTGATGAAGAACCGCAAGAAGTCTCACCCTTTGTCTTTGGCGTGGACGTCGGCACCGTGGTGCAAGAGATACTCAACCACGGCTACGCGATTGTAACCGGCGGCAAAGTGGAGCGGCGTGGAGTGACGGCCCTCCAAGTCTCGACAGTTCACATTCTGAGGGGAGCAAAGTTGCTGTAGAAGACAAAACGAAATAATGTTAAACTAAATGCAAGATTTTATATTGCAAATGAGCTAGTTAACCTAAAAATTTTAATTCTGTCATTACTTTATCACCTTCATGTCATTCCAAACCCGTAAGACCTTGCTACTGTCTATGCAGGGTCAGAAAGCTCTCAGATTTGATTAAAAATATCTTTATTTGTCTTCCAAAGGTGAACAAAGGTCCTACGGGTTTGGAACGAAATGAGGCTGAGTAAGTAACAACAGAATTTTCTTTTTTGGGTGAACTATCCCTTTAAGTGATGAGTGTTTAAATACATCCAAGAATTAATTCCATTTGATCTGCTTTTACAGGGTACCAGGCCAGAATGATGGCAAGCGTCAGAAGAGATTCAGATTAATTGCCTGACAAAAGTCTAATTGGTGCTCTGATCTAATTACTTTACGCATAATGAGGCTTTGAGATAATGAGGATCTGATCGCATCAAAGGCATTCATCCATTCAGACATTTTTATCATCTGTTTCTAAATCACTATCTTTAGGCTCATACTACAAGCCAAAAAGTTTGAGGTTATAAAGCTTTTGATCTCAAAACTTAAGCTTCAATTATTCAAACCACTTTTGCAGACTAACACAAGTTGTATTTACATTAATAATAATTTATAAATGTATTAGCTTTAGTTTTAATTAGTGCGGGGCAACGATTATTTGCGATTAATCGCATCTAAAATGAAAGTTTTTGTTTATATAATATATGTGTGTGTACATGGTATATTTATTATGTATAGATAAAGACACACACATATAGTATACATTTTGAAAATATTTACATGTATATATTTATATTCATATAATTTATACTATATAAAAATATATGAAATATATAAACAACATTTTTCTTAAATACATACATGCATGTGTGTGTATTTATATAAATAATAAATATACACAGTACACATACACACACACATACATTATGTACACAAAAAAATATTTTGTATGCGATTAATTGCGATTAATTGTTGCCTGGCACTAATTTAAATTAATAATTTTGCAATATTAATAATATATACACTATAGTTCAAAAATATTTTTAATAAATTTTTAATCTTATGCTCACTAAGCAAGTATTAGATAAAAACTACAGTAATATTGCAAAAATATTGTTTTTTATTTTAACCGTTTTATATTTACTCCAGTGTCACATGATCCTTCAGAAATAATTCTAATATGCTAATTTGGTGTTCAAAAAACATGCTGAAAACATCTGTTCTGCTTAATATTTGACTAAAAACATATATTTTAAATACATGATATATTTTTCAAAAGCACAGTATTTATGTAAAATAAAAATCTTTTGTAACATTTTAAAATGTCTTTAATGTCACTTTTGAACAATGTAATGCGTCCTTCCTGAATAAAAGCATTCAGCAAGTTTAATAAAAGTTCTCTCTCTCTCTCTCTCTCAAAAAAAATTGACCAAGTGCAAATTTTTGAAGGACAGTGTATAGTATTGAAAAAAGTCTACACTTTAGAATGAAGTCTATGTAACAGGATCCTGCGGTTTTTGTGCATGCTGGCTCAGCGTTTCTCTCCAACACACAGTCGAAGGTGAGGTCTTCTTACATTTACCTTGGTCAAGGTCATGAGTATGGAACAAAACACATTTAAGAGCTGCAAGCTGTGTCCTTGGAAACTTTCATTGTCTGGGATATAAAAAAAAAACTAAACTCATTCAGGGTATTTTTGTACCAGACAAAAGCCTAAAGCCTATAAAAAAATTCAATATCCATAACTGCAGATATATTTTCATCTCCATATATCCTGGAGCTGCTTTGTAGCAGTACGCTAATGAAAACACATTATTACAAGTATCTCAGTATCTCAAATGAATTAAAGTTTATTACAAGAAAAAATAGTGGCCCAAATGTATCTTTCTAGAGAAAACAGTTTCATGTTATATCTTGGCTCCACCAGATCACCACAGATTTTTAAAGAGCAAGTAATATGGGTTTTCAAAAAATATCTCTTTTGCTGCTTGTAATGTAGCCATCCTTCAATGTAAACAATCTGCAAGGTTGTTAATCAAAAAGTGCATTATACATAAAGATATTGTCTCTCAAAAGTAAGAGTTGACTCTGAATTGCCTTAGCTAATCGTTATATTTTTAGAATCTTTTCAACGTCACTCTGTAACACATTAGCATAATCCTTGCCTGTCCGCGAAAATCGAACACTCTGACCTACCCCCAAACACTTCCACTAGTTAGTGTTTACATCATGTTGAGAAGACGCTGTGTTCCGCTCTGTGAAAGCAAGTTTGCTCAGATGACGATGTGAAGAATCCGTGGTTAAAATGTATTTTTCCACGATAGCACAGCAAAACAATTTAATCCTTTTGTTGTGGTATCGTGGAAAAAATACAATTTGCAATTTCCTACCTGTTTACCTTCACAGACATAATTGACAAAATATTTTCGTTTTTGTAACTAATGTGTGGTTTTAACATAAACTTGCGTGTATTTGAGTTTAAGCGCAATAAGACATGAACGATAACTTATTTTAGTACATGGATTCTAATTTTCTTTTTGGATTAACAAGCGTCTCCAAACGAAAACCTTTAAGTACGACTGATACGTTATGTGTACATTCTCAGTTGAGTGCTCAAAATGTGCTAATATGTAATGTATATCTAATGCAGCTTCAGGTTTCCAGATAAAGCACAATAATACTGTCTTGCTGAAATAGTTCTGATAATTCGCTGTGAACCCACTATTTCCTAAGAATGTGTCGATTAATGTATACTGTCGTTATTCTAATTACTTAGTTTAATAATAAAGAATGTAGTGTAGCGCATAGACTTTATAATCATTTTGAAATTGCTGTTTATTTTGCTGCAACGGCAGTTATAGGGTTATGTTTTTATGGGCATGATGTTTTTATGTCATTATTTTGAGAACGGACTGGAGCACTATTAATGTTTTATGTAAAGGTGCATACTAGGGTTGCCAGGTTGTCACAACAAAACCCACCCAATTGCGTTTCGAGGGGGGTCCCCCATTAAAAAATACAGTGTAAAATACACGCTTTTTGTCAGGGTTCCCCTGGTGAATTCGCATTCCAGGGACTAAATATGACGTTATTGGGGTCGCTTCAACCCGCAACACCAAAAACAACCGCAGACTAGGCAGATGGTAGCACTCGCTACCTTGCTAAAGTACTCCTCTCTATGCCAATCACAACAGGCTTGGCCAGCTGACCAATCAGGGCAGAGTAGGCAGATGGAAGAGAGGTGTCTACAGACATTACACTCGAAACCAATTTGAATGAACCATTTTGAAATCATGAACAAATGACTATGTATAAATGTATATTCTGGGAAAATTACAATGGTTTCTGATGATGCATTTAGGGGACTCCAACACATTATTAGGACACTTTAAAAAACCATATGACCTGCTCTTTAAAGGTGGCATGTCATGAAAATCTGACTTTTTCCATGTTTAAGTGCTTTAATCGGGTCCCCCATGCATCTACCAACCCAGAAAATGTAAAAAAGGACCACCCAGTAATTTTGTTTTGGTAAGCCTTTTTCTGCAAGCTTGTGAAAAATCAAGTTTTTTTAAGATTTTGCTCCACCCGTGAAGTCGAAAGGGGATCTTATTATAATATTATCACTTCTTAATCTGCACATGTACACCCACAGTGCAGCCATTGTTTTTTTTCCCGCAAGCTACTACGCTGTACTGGTTCTAACGCCATGGCAAAAGTTTGAGGAAAGCATGCTAACTGTCTTTGGCTGCACTAATGAGCACAGAACCTCAGAAGAGACAAGATTTGTTGATTTGCTGCCACACAGAGCTAATATAAACTTGCAATTTCTTTCCTACCTGTTTGCCTTCATAGACATAACATAAAATATTTTCATTTTTGTAACTCTTGTGTGGTTTTACCATAAACTTGTGTGTATTTGACAGTTTAAGCGCAATAAGACGTGAAAGAGAACTTAGTTTAGTACTCACATGCCATGTGACAGCTGCTTTCTGTGCACATGCTTTGGATGTGTGTGCTCAGAAATTCGTATATCAGAAGTTTAAAATGATATGGCTTTAAAACGCATGATAATCAAAACACACAGATGTTTTTTTGAAGTATGGGCTGTAAAAGTACAGCTTTATTCTGGAAAAGGGGGCGGGGAGCAGCAGCTCATTTGCATTTAAAGAGCCATGCTGCTAGACAACTAGTTGACTAGTTTGAAACCAATTTAAGGCATCCCTCACCTTCACAGTGTCCAAGTCTCCTGCTTTTGCGGCTTCTAGGAGTCTATAATCCACATCTGAATTCCTCACTGGAATGTTTTCTAACAGAGACAAGCATAAATTAACATGAATTTCCATAACTGTTAATGTATAACATCATAGCACAAATAAACAATCCCAGTATGTACCATTTAGGATCTGCTGTACAGCTTCATTGCCCATCTGTGCGGCTGTGAACCCCTGCAGGGAGACGATGGCGGGGTCGGCTCCATAACTCAAAAGAAGCCTGCAAGTCTGCAAGTGTCCAGCCAGAGCCGCTCGGTGCAATGCCGTCTGACCCAGCGTGTCAACAGCATTCATCTATAAACAAACAGAAAACAAGGATGGAAAGGAAGTGAGCAGACTGAAATCTCCTCCTCCTCACTGATCAGTGAAGAGCACATCTGAACGCAGCCCACAGAGCAAGACTGAGCTGTAAGCAAACTTGGCCTCTTTTGAAATGAACACAAATATGAATTAATCAGAGAAGCCCCTGGGAAACTTCCACGCTCCCTTCAAAGACTATCAACACTGCACAGCGAAGAAAGAAAGGGACCTGCTGCGTAAATGCGTGTGTGGTTTAGCATATGGCACGATTACAGTTCATTATTCTGTCTCAAACTTGTTACTTTTTGAAACTTAAACTCTCATCAAAATCATGCTTTACTGGAAGTGCGACTGTACATGATGCATTTTTCCATATCAAACATCACACATTGGCTTTGTTCACACCGCAACCAATTCTGATTTGTTAAAAAAAAATGTGACTGATAATAACACACAAACTTTAATGTTAAGAAAAAAAATGAAAATTAAATTTCATCAGTGAATGGATGCTTACATTACAGGGTTTACATGATTTCACATAGGCTTGCATTATGTCTTCTTCATCTTGGGGTTCACATCAGTAAGTTAAAGTTAGTGGTAATTTCGTTAACAAAAACTATGATGAAAATTGTTAAGTGATGAGCTTTTTTGCCCATGATTAAAATGAGATGACGAGATGACAAAAAAGTAAAAAAAAACAATAACTGACTATATCAGCAATATCGTAGACTAAAATGCATTTTAAACATTTTAAAAATATAAATCTCTTTTTATATCTGCCTTTTCAGATATCAAGAGTCCCCAAATCACAGCTTTCCTGTTAAAAGGATACATTTTCTGCCTAGTGTTTTGCTTCATTTTTGCAATCTGGCAACCGCAAGTGCCAATAATGATCTGAAATCATTGGCAAATAAGTTGTTTGGAGATTAGGGATTTCCATATGAGATGTTTGGCGTAAATGAAAGTGTCATTCAGCCTGTCTGCATTCTGTCATGAGATCTTGACTATATTGTTTGCGATTGTGGTTGCTCAATAAGTGCTCTCACTTATAACGGGTGTTGTTTTAATAGAGAAACATTATTGCAATTTGGAATTATTGGAATTACTATTAGCAGTGTTCGTACAGATACTGTAAAATGAAATTCCAGGACTTTTAAGGACTTTTCAAGCACTTATTTTTTGATGTTAAGGTCTTCAATCAAAGATCTCAAATATCAAACAATGTCTTCTTTCAAATTTTAAATTCCAAAGATAATAAATAAATCAAAATATGCTAATAAAAAACAGCAAAAATGAAGGGAAGCACATGCAAAGTATCACTACTAAAGTATTACAAATTATACTACACTTTCTTACTTTTATAGTAAAACTGTGGTTAATTATGGGATTTGTAATGGTCTATACTTTTTTTCTGTTTTGTTTTTATAACCGTACGGCTTTAGTTTTTTGATGTTTTCTACTGGGGGGAAAAAAAAGAAAAAAGAAAAATCACGAAATCGCTCTGAAATCTACAACTGAAACAATTGATTCGCCATATACGCTTTGAACTCTCGAGTTGAATCAAATGATTTTGTGTGTACTGAAGTCCCGATCTGAATAATGATTTACAAACCATTTCAGATCAGGTCTTAGAGCGCAGATCATGAATCATTTGACTTAATGATTCGTGATATGAAAAATTCTGATTAAATCAAATGATTCACGATACACAATTTGAAGTCTATACCTAAGTCAAATGATTCGCGAATTTGTTCATATATAATTAGCTTGATTTTATACATTTTATCCCCCCAAAAATGTTTTTTTGTCTGTTCAAAGTTTTTTCTGAATTATGGAGTGACAAAATGAGATACCCAAAATCCCTCCGTAAAAACATTTGACTCTAATATTTAAAAAAAAAAAATTTAACAAGAATTTTGAAACTGACTTGATCCAGTGTTTAGATTTTTGTACTAGAAATGTGTGCAAATTAGTGCATATTTCATTAAATAATGCCGTATTTGCATATTTAAACGTAATATTTTAGAAAACTTGTAATACAAAAAATGTTTGCAATTATCAATGTAATCAATCAACTGGGTAAGTAAGGTGAAAGCTCCTAGTTAATTTTTGTTTACCCTATTCACCTGCAGTGTCTTGCCTTAACACTGGTTAAAGTTCTGGCTTTTGTTCAGATTCTCTCTCAGATTCAACTGAAAATTGCATTTTATTGCATTTTTGAATAAAAATGTCCCATGGTCAAAATGTTTCTGCATCTTTACTATATACATTCATGATTTCATGATTATGACTACATACAGAGTTTGCAAACTATGAAAAAACTATTAAACCCAATATGACTTTTGAAAAGTTCTTTATGAATTTTTTTAATCATCACCGTTTCCACAAAAATATTAAGCAGCGCAACCATTTTCAACACTAATAGAAATAAGAAATGTTTCTTAAGCACCAAATGAATGATTTCTGAAGGATCATGTGACACTGAAGACTGGAGTAATGATGCTGAAAATTCAGCTTTGCATCACAGGAATAAATTTGATTTTAAAAATTTTATTAGAAAATAATATTTCACATATTTTGCAGCCTTGGTAAGAATAAGAGACCTCCTTTAAAAACACTTAAAAAATTTTACAGACCCCAAAGGTGAAATGTAAATTTTGGGCTGTCCTCAAAAACTGGCAAACAGATGATGATTGAACAGATTTCAGTCAATCAGCCTATACTAAAAACATTTTCCTGTCGGTTTGATCAAAAATCTAGATCTTCAGCTAATAAGCAGCTTCCACCGTCAGCTGGTTTTCTCAGTAACTGTGTTTACTTTAGACAGCTTTATTCTTCATGCTTCCTGCTCTTCTTATTAACACAATGCTTCTGCACCATCTGTTAACTAGTTTACACATGGTCTGTAAACACACACTAGCTACAATAGCCTCTTGTCTTTGAACCTCCAGCCTGACTAATTATCCAGTCCATTAATGTCACTTAAGTCTGGCCGCTGAATTTTGGCAGCGAGCTGGGTCGCAACACCAGTTAACGATCGGATGTGTTTCCGAGGGGTCGTACCGCAACAGATGGACGCAGATGATTGAATGATGGAATTCAGGTTATGGCGGGTCAGCCTCCGTTTATTTATCATGCAGAAGAGTCGGGATGCGAGCACAAGGGAGGTCGGCTTTGAAAATCAAGCTGCTCCAGGCAGCATAAAAGAGCCACACGGAATCAACGAAAAGGACCTCGGGATAATACAACCTTACGTGAAAGTAGGACACGCAAGTTTGATGAACGGGGAGGCCCTTTAGATACACTCTCGCCTCGAACAAAGACCGCAGACTGTGGATGAGATTATTTACAGGAGAATCGGCTCCCCTGGTCTCTCCGCTGAAGAATAGCTGATCAGCCCTGATGCTCTCAGCCAAGGCGGTAGCTGAATGCCTGATCAGTTAGTCGATGCTTATCTGATTTGGCTCTCTGAAAGAGCTCCATTGATTTGGAAGTCTTTTACCCCTCTCTGCTCTGGAGAGGTAATGACATGACTGATGTAGCTCGTAAACGTCCTCCACTTTCTCTGACACAATCCAGCTGTGAGACCGAGGCAGCAGGCTGTTAACTTATTCACTTTCACTACAAAACTCTGACACTACCTTTAAATGTAGAAGATTTGTCTTTTAAAAAGCATTACAGAAACCGAACTGGCTCACCATAGAGCGCTCTAAACAAAGAGCATAAATACAAATAAATACAGTAAATATTGTGAAATATTATTACAATTTAAACTTTTAGCCATTACTCCAGTTTTCAATGTCACGTGATCCTTCAGAAATCATTCTGATATGCTGATTTGCTGCTCAAGACAGATTTATCAGCACAGTTGAAAACAGTTGTGCTGGTTAACATATTTGTGGAAACCATTATATATATTTTTCATTATTTAATGAATATAAAGTTCACAACAGTATTTGTTTGTAATAGAAATCTTTTGTAACATTACAAATGTCTTTAAATGTCACTTCTGATCATTTAATGCATTCTTGCTGATTAAAAGTATTTACTCCAAATGTTTAACCGGTAATGTATATACAGAATACATTTAAATTCCTCAGCAGCCTGATGTGAAATAAAGCCATTTCAGGATGTACCAGAAAAACAAATAAGAATCCAAATGGTTTTAGGCAATACAATTCTCGAAGGAGCTTTGAACCTTTTCATGTTTTCAAATTTATTTCATCTAGCAACGGTGCTGTCTTCATTATCTCTTCTAAACCAAGTTTGGATTCAGTTTGTCTGTGAGGAATGTCAAATGAGGCAGGTCTGGAGAAAAAATGTAGAAGGCAACTTTCCACTATACACAAAGTGCTATATTATGAATTATGGGAAACAATAACAATAACAGGCTGGGTTTTGAAATTTGATTAGTTTCTGATTCACAAGATCGCAATTTGATTTGTTTTGGATATATCAGGTACAGTACATGCCAAATTTTTTCAAGGAAAAAAAACTCTTAACTAAGAAAATTATACATATGCCGCTCATAGTTTGGGAAGTTGCTTATGCTCATCAAAGTTCCATTTATTTGATCAAAAATACAGAAAAAAGTAATATGAAAAATTATTGCAATTCAAAATATTAGATTTTTTTCACTCCAGTCTTCAGTGTCACATAATCCTTCAGAAATCATTCCAATATACTGATTTATTACTTTTCTTATCAATGTTGGAAAGTGTTGTGCTGCTTCATTTTTTTTTTTTTGCAACCTGTGATACTTTTTTCAGGATTCTGATGAATAAAAAGTTAAAAAGAACAGGACATTTATTCAAAATAGAAATATTTTCTAATAATATAAGTCTTTACTATCACTTTATAAATTTAACACATCTTGCTGAATAAAAGTATTAATTTATTTCAAAGAAAGAAAGAAAAAAATTACTGACCCCAAACTTTGTGCTTGTTCCAAAAGTTCTATTTTAAATAAATGCTGTTCTAATGTTTTATTTATCAAAGAACACCGAAAAAAGTATCACAGATCACAAAAAAAATAAATATTAAGCAACACAACTGTTTCCAACACCGATAATAAATCAGCATATTAGAATGATTTTTTGAAGGATCATGTGACATGTGAATACTGGAGTAATGATGCTGAAATTTCAGCTTTAAATCACAGGAATAAATTAGACTTTAAAGTATATTAAACTAGAAAAACACTATATTAAATTGCATTAACATTTCCAAAATTACAGTTTTCTGTATTTGTAATCAAATTATACATGAGAGTCAGTCGGTACTACAATGCTATAATATTAAAGGTTAAAATATCTGATTTGTATATGAATGCTTAAATTACACTTAATGAAGTTTTTAAAATAATTAAGTTACAATTACATAATTATATATTTTTTTGAAATATAAACATTTAAATGGTGCTGTCATAAAAGCTTGACAGATCTATTTAAACATTAAAGAACAGTAAAAATTATAATGAATATGTTATATGGTGCATATATTTAGAAAATTCTCCTCTCTAAAGTTAATTTTTGTAGGATACAAAATTTACAAAAAAAAAATATCAGAAACAAAACCTAAAACTCAAGTGATTCCACTATTTAGAAAGCAACAAAACGAATGCAAAAAATGTTCTGAATCACAACAAGTTCATGACTCCAAACTGTACTGATCAGACTTCAAGTAGGAGACCAATCAGCTAAAGTCTCTTTGTGAACGGCGTGATGAATGTTTGGCAGTTAATTGGGAAGATGCTAGCAGATAAACACTTCCATACTGATGATGAGCTCTTCCATCTCAAAGCCAATTATCTTAACCACTGATAAGCAGGCAAATTACCCTGACAAAAAAACAAAAACTAGGAGGTGCAGTGTTAGCAATGCTCATTCTTCTCCTCGTACAGCAGGAACGTGATGACTCAACTCCACACAATAGTAGAGGTGACAGAAATGCTGCTCCACTGAACTGATTTTTCTCAACTCAGGTGAGAACAGACTAAAAAAGATGCAGCCATATTCTACATTTGTAGTGTTTTATTTTTCCCCAGAAGACCACCTATAATAACAGTCAATGGTTCTTGCACAAAAAACAATCATAATCTATTTTTAAATGACCAATTTCCTCCTTTCTTTGACCTGAGCTTTTGTTAAAGGAGAAGTTCACTTCCAGAACAAAAATCTACAGATAATTTACTCACCCTCTTGTCATCCATGTTCATGTCTTTCTACGCCGTAAAAAAATAAATAAATTGTTTTTTGAGGCAAACATTTCTAGATTTTTCCCCATATAGTGGACTTCTATGATCAACTTCCAAAATGCAGTTTAAAGGGATAATTCACCCAAAAATGAAAATTTGATGTTTATCTGCTTACCCCCAGGGCAGCCAAGATGTAGGTGACTTTGTTTCTTCAGCAGAACACAAACAAAGATTTTTAACTCAAACTACACATACAAAACCAAATTATAAATACTGTTCAGTTTCCTGCACAGACTGATCGTTATGTGTCTCAAGATCTCAATGTATCGTCACGAGCCGTAGGGTTTAATTTGATTTTGTCTGTGTATGTTTTTTTTTACTCTAAAAGATTTGGTAACCATTGACTGCCATTAAATGACTGACAGACTGCAATGGTTTGAGGTAAAAATCTTTGTGTTCCACTGAAAATACAAAGTCACCTACATCTTGGATGCCCTGGGGGTAAGCAGATAAACATCAAATTTTCATTTTTGGGTGAACTATTCCTTTAAATGCAGCTTCAAAGGGCTTTAAAAATCCCAGCCGAGGAAGAAGGGTCTTATCTAGTGAAACAATCGATTATTTTCTAAAAAACAATTACAATTTATATACTTTTTAACCTCAAATGCTCATCTTGTCTAGCTTTGCGTGAACTCTGTACATCCCATCTCATTTTCTCCTCTAACTTTAAAATCACCCTATATCGCTGCAGAAGTATAGACCCAGTGTTTACAAAGTGAATGTGCAAGGAGGGTCAAACACCCTTTACAAAAAAAAAGTAAAACAGCAAAGTAAGAAGATGGAGGAGAAAATTAGATGGGAGCTTTTCAACATACCCTAACTGTCTTGAACCAAAATACACAGAGTTCATGCAGAGCTGGACAAGATGAGCGTTTGAGGTTAAAAAGTTTACAAATCGTTAATGTTTTTGAAAATTAACCAATCGTTTCGCTAGATAAGATCCTTCTTCCTCCGCTGGAATCATTTAGAGTCCTCTGAAGCTACATTTTGGAAGTTCAAACTCGCGGGCACCATGGAAGTCCACTACATTCCTGAATTTTTTTTTAATTTTTTTATTTTTTTATCAAAAAACTATTTCTTTACGATTGAAGAAAGAAAGATATGAACATCTTGGAAGACAAGGGTGTGAGTAAATAATCTGTAAATTTCTGTTCTGGAAGTAAACCAAAATCTCCAAAAATATCATCTTTCCTCCCACAAAAAAAAATACAGCATACAGGTTTGCAATCACAAGACTATAAAAAATAAACACTGACAATTTTTCGGTGAACTATCCCTTTAGGGCAGACTATCCTGTGAGAGCTGGATGGTGAAAAAAGGTGGCAGGTGTGTAAATGTGTGCGTCGCAGCTCTGTAGGCACTTGAGAACACATGCGGTTATGAGGTGCCTGCTGACGCAGGAGCAGCTGTGTACCTTCGCCCCGTGTTTCTGCAGAACCTCCATGATGTCGTTGTGCGCCCGTTCTGCCGCCACATGGAGAGGCGTCATGAAGCTGCACATGGATGATAACAGAGAAGATAATGAGAAAGACAGACAGACCTTAGCATTAGTAAACATTTGGCATTGGATAAACACATGACAGGCACATTCACTCACTCTTTGTTCTTCTCATTGACATTGGCTCCTTTCCGTAGCAGCAGTTCAGAGACCTGTTTTCGTTTTGGGTGAGGTGAGGCGACAGCACAATGCTGAAACAAGATAGAGGTATTGTTAGTGTCTAAGTTCAGAGCAGTGTGTACATCCTGTCTTAATATCTTCTGTTGTGGTTAAAGGTACAGGCTTAGAATGACATGACAGGAATTTCACTTTTGGCCTCTCTCTTTAACATCTGCTTTCAAGTTTATGTCTGAGCTGGTGGTGCTTTGAAGTGAATCAGCAGGGGCTCACCAGTGCCGTCTCATGCGTCTGTGGGTGCTTGAAGTTGATGATCTCCAAAGCCAGGGTCTTCTTCACCTTGGTCATGTCTGCTTCCCGTGCCGCCTGAAGAAGAGAGTGGCCCTTAAACTCATCTGCGCCAGAGAAAAAAAGAGAATATTTAGAGAGGTGATGCAAGACGCTCTGACAGAAGCCGTTGGTAGACATAATTCATCAAGACAAAGCGTGAAAGAAGTAATTGAAGCTTCACAGCTACAATGCAATCTGGCTTCACGGCAGCAAAAATCTGAGTTAGGATATCTAAAATGTATGACTGAATCGTCTGACCTGATCGAATGAATTTTGCGCATTCAATTTGTTATGCTCCTGCTTCTAAGAACAGCAAAGAGGGAACATTATTTCATGAGACATGAGAGCTGTTTTACTAAACGAACACGGGTGGGATTCAGCCAATCTCGCTGATATTTAGCAAAACTATTAAAAAAAAAATTGCTATCATTTGCCAATAGTTAATGTGTAAAAAATTAATATCCACCTTTATACTGTACATACTGTTCATACTGTACATTATAATGTTTAAAATGCCTAACTTGAAGCATTTAAAACTTAAAACAATTAATGAACAACTGTATTTTTATTAACTAATGTTAACAAAGATGAATACTGTAATAAATGAATTTTTCATTGATGTTAGTTAATACATTAACTAATGTTAATGTTGAACTAAATATTGCATTTTATTTACTTATATGTGACCCTGGACCACAAAACCAGTCATAAGGTTAAATTTGTCAAAACTGAGATTTATACATCATATGAAAGCTCAATAAATAAGCTTTCTATTGATGTATGGTTTGTTAGGATAGGACAATATTTGGCTGAGATACATCTATTTGAAATCAGAAATCTGAGGATGCAAAAAAATCAAAAAGACTGAGAAAATCACCTTTAAAGTTGTCCAAATTAGGTTCTTAACAATGCATATTACAAATCAAAAATTACATTTTGATATGTTTACAGTAGGAATTTTACAAAAAATCTTCATGGAACATGAACTTTACTTAATTTCTTAATGATTTTTGGCATAAAAGAAAAATCAAAATTTTTGACCCATGCAATGTATTTTTGGCTATTGCTACAAATATACCCCAGCGACTTAAGACTGGTTTTGTGGTCCAGGGTCACATATACAGTTGAGGTCAAAAGTTCACATACACCTTGCAGAATCTGCAAAATGTTAATTATTTTACCAAAATAAGTGGAATGCATGATCTTTTTTAAGACCTGAATAAGATATCTCACATAAATGACCATAATATAGTAAAAAAATAAATATAGTCCACAAGAGAAAATAATAGTTGAATTTATAAACAAAACCCCCATTCAAAAGCTTACATACACTTGATTCTTAATGTTGATACCTGAATGATCCACAGCTGTGTTTTTTTTTTAGCGATAGTCGTTCATGAGTCCCTTGTTTGTCCTGAACAGTTAAACTGACAACTGTTCTTCAGAAAAGTCATTAATGTCCCACAAATTTTTTGGTTTTTCAACATTGTGTATTTGCACCCTTTTCAACAATGACTGTATGATTTTAAGATCCCTCTTTTCACACTGAGGACCAATGAGGGACTCATATGTAACTATTACAAAAGGTGCAAATGCTTACTGATGCTTTAGAAGGAAATAGGGCTGACATTTTTTTGAATTAGAAGGTCAAGGTAAATTTAACTTATTTTGTCTTCTGGGTAACATGTAAGTATCTTATTTAGATTCTAAAGGGCAGTACTAAATAAAAACAACAACATAATATTTAGGTAAAATAGGAAAAATGTAGACATCTTCATTCTGTTCAAAAGTTTTCACCCCCGGCTCTTAATGCATCATTTTTCCTTTTGGAGCATCAGTGACTGTTTTAACCTTTTGTAATACTTGCATAGTCCCTCAGTCGTCCTCAGTCTGAAAAAAAGCATACAGTCATTGTTGGAAAGGATTCAAATACACAAAAATGCTGAAAAACCAAAGAATTTGTGGGACCTGAAAGATTTTTCTGAAGAACAGCAGGCATTTTAACTGTTCAGGACAAACAAGAGACTCATGAACTATCACTAAACAAAACAAAAAAACAGCTGTGGATCATTCAGGTAACAGCACAGTATTAAGAATCAAGTGTATGTAAACTTTTGAACAGGGTCATTTCAACTATTATTTTCTCTTGTAGACTATATGTAAACGTCTTTTATGTGAAATATCTTATTCAGGTCAGTACTAAATAAAAAATAACATACATTTTGTACGATCGCTCGTATTTTGATAAAATACTTAACATTGTATGTAAACTTTTCACCACAACTATAATGTCAACAAACTAGTTTAGTTAACGTGAACTAAAAATGAACAATACTTCTACAGCATTTATTAACCTTAGGTAATGTTAACTACATTTACTAATGCATTAATAAAATTAAAAGTTGTACTTGTTTACATTAGTTAAAACTAACAATGAATGACTTTTTATTAACTAACATTACCAAAGATGAATAAATACTGAAATATATGTATTGTTCATTCATGTTAATTACTACATTAACTAATTTATATAATATTTAAATTTATCAGCAACTGTCAAAAGTGATTGGCAAATGAGGGATGTTACACAAGAGTTTGCAACCTAAAACACTCGCAGCTCAACTCCACATAAAGGAAAATCTTTACACAGCAAACTGTGTAAAGTTTCTGCATCACTCCACCCCTCACTGGGAGAAGCCAGATGGAGAATTCACAGGCAAAATATATAACAACGTCGCCTGCCAACCTCATCAGCAGACTGGAGCTCAGCCTCCACCGCGCTTGAATAATGCAGAACGAGAAGATTGTTTAAAGGCGTCTTTCTCTAAACCTTGATGTGTCTGTCTCTTTAACAGTGAGAATGTGGCAGGAACAATCAGAGCCAAGTTGCGTCTAGCTCACTTACACTTGCAAGGATAAACAAGCAGGATGAGTTTACCAGGCTTTGATGGCACTTACACTGAGCGATGGTGAAAAATCCCAGTATGTTGTCTTTAATTCACTCTTAAGCAATAAGGTATCATATAAACTCACATGTGAGCCTCTCTTTGAGTTCTGGAGTTGGGGCCATGTCCACAGCGCTCTTCCCGTGGCAGTTGACCAGCGTGGGATCGGCTCCGTGACTCAGCAGCAGGGAGCAGACCTCCACGCGATTCTTGGAGGCAGCCTCATGCAAAGGAGTGAACTGCCAGAGGTCCATGGCATTAACGCACGCCCCATGCTACAAAAAAAAAAAAAAAAAAAAAAACAGTCAGGGTGAGATCACACGGAAACGATGGCGCCAACTCTGGCAGCCCAGATTCATTTTCAAATACATCGAGAACATTATGCGGTTCCACTTGAGCAGTTAGAGCAGTTTTAGCATAGATTATGTATTTCTATCTATTAGGGAGTCTGCTATGCCCCAGAAGCCGAGTTAATAGCACTGAGGGAAAAGAATATCGAACACCATTTTTAGAAAATGGCAGTTTTCCAAAATGGAGACATCAACTTGCACTCAGACGCAGGGGGTAAACAGTATGAAACGATTAAATAAGGGATAGATCTCCTACAAATGCTTTTTCTTTACTCTTTCAATTTCCAATCTACCATCAAATGCTAAATAAAATTTTCGGCAAGAAGTTCACGCTGCTTTTTGCAGCACAATGGTTACCAGGACCTCATTAAAGAATTACTTCACTTTTAGAATTACTCACCCCTATGTCATCCAAGATGTTCTTGTTTCTTTCTTCAGTTGAAAAGAAATTACGATTTTTGAGAAAAACATCATTCATGTTTTTTTCTCCATATAGACCTTTTTCCTGAACACGGAAGTAAGTCCGACTCTTAACTGAAAGAATGCTTTGCATTTCCGGTCTGCATTGTTTCTAGTCAAATTAGGGTATATTCCGAGCTAATAAACTAATGTTAAACCTATTAAAATGTTTTTAAAAAGCACATGGCTCCATAGCGCCATCACTTGGCAATGTCGCAATGAGCGTCATTTGTCAGTGCCTCACTTTAATGAGTGTGTAGATGACACGAAGCAGCGGAAGGTAGCTACATTAAAAACAGATGGACGCTATTTGAATGGGTTCCTATGGAAACCGGAACAGAAAAGCATTCAATCTGACGTTAGAATTCGTAATGGCGGCGCTCATCGTTTACTCAGGAAAAAGGTCTATAGTGGACTTCAATGGGAGCCAATAGGTTGAAGGTCCAATTTGCAGTTTCAGTGCAGATATAAAAGGCTCTAAAGGTCTTGTCTAGCGAAATGATCATTCATTTTCTACAAAAAAAAAAATGCATCTATGACTTCACGCGTTATGTAATCACGCTGGAAACATGTTAGGTGGTTACTTTGGTTCAAAAAGGAGAAAAACTCTTCTTTTTTTTTTCTCCAACTTCAAATTAGTCCAACATCATTGTTTTACCATTTTTTGTAAAAGGCGTTTGTTTTTCTTTGCACGTTCACTTTGTAAACACTGGGTTGGTACTTCCACCTACGTCATGCGTGACCTTTCTAACGTGATTAGAAACCAGTGCAAGACGAGCATTTGTGGTTAAAAAGTACATACATTTTTATTTTCTTTACAAAATGACTGATTGTTTAATTACATAAGACCTTGTAGAGCCTTTTGAAGCTGCATTGAAACTGCAATTTGGACCCTCAACCCGTTGGCTCCCATTGAAGTCCTGGAATGTTTCCCTCAAAAATTTCGTTTCGACTAAATAAAGACAGACATGAACATCTTGGATGACCTACCAAGTAACCTACCAAGAAATTTTCATTCTGGAAGTAAACTAATGCTTTAAAACACAAAAACCAGTGACATCTGGTGCGACATGTTTTGACTGGCCATATTTAAATAGAGGTAAATATGAATGAGATTTGAGATCAGTGAAATTTCAATCTTTTCCTCACAAAGATCTAATGGATGGGTTCAAAGGACTTTTCCTTCAGACCACTTTGACGCTGTTTTTTAGAGCTTGACAGACTCCAGTTTCACTGTGGATGGAAAACATTCTGTTTCTCCTTTTGTGTGTCATGACGTGAGGTTGAATGAGAAAATCACTTTTGGCTGAATTATCCTTTTAAAGCTTTTTGAGCTGCAAGTAAGAGGAGTGAATCAAAAGCTCCCAAGGAACTCAGGAACATCAAGATAGCGTCAGGTGTTCACAATGCAACTGTGCATGATAAGAGGATTCTTAATTGTCTTTCTGATCATTGCACAGCACATTTAATCAAATATAATGATTGAGGGAGCTTAAGGAGATCTGGGGAGCTACTGATATTGTGATAAGCTCTCCTGAGGCCGGGAATACTCTGTTCTGCTGTGTATCAGACTCCAAACATTATTGTAGAGACAGATTGGCCGCTCCGCAGGACTCTGTTGACACAGTGAGCATGGGAGAACACACCGTGAGCATAGTGTTCCATATATCAGTTTTGTAAATAAACGAAGCTGGGCTTAAAGGCCATACTCTGTGGAACACCAAGCTCGAGAGAGTTTGTTAGCACTGAAACACTGATAGGAACTGAGTGAACTCTGATAGGATAGGACAAAAAAAATAGTAATATATAAATAATACTAAAATAACTTAAATATATAGTAAGCAAAGCAGGATTTTGAATCAGTGACAATATACTGTGAATGGGACTGTCCACTGTGAGTGGTTAGGATGATTAAAAGGTTGCATCGTTGCATTGTGCCTGATTAGGACAAGCTGCTTAACTGGAAACAGTTTTGTTTGTCACAGGTCTCGGTAAAATATACATGCACACCCATTCAGGTTTTTTGTCCTTACCTTTAGGAGTAGCTCTGTGACCTCGTAGTGTCCATATGAGCAGGCATTGTGTAGAGGGACAAGACCACTAGGGATTGCAAGAACAGAAAACACACACAAAAATCATTTACGCCCCAAATGTGCTTTTCCTTTAAGTAATATATGGTAAAGGAAGGCTAATGAACCAAAGCTTTTACCAGAGTGGAGAAAATGTGAAATAGCTCATAGAAACCAGCTTTATTCCATTGCGAAAAAAGAAAAGTAGGGAAAAAAGATCAAAAGGAGACATAAGCAGACCTACCCTTTATCTTTAGCATGAACATCAGCGCCGTGTTGCAGGAGAAGCTGAACAATTCGCACTCTGTTGTATCCGGCTGCCAGATGCAATGGAGTAGACTACAAGAAAGAAAAGAGGAAACACAGTTATGAAAAAAACTGTAAGATATAGGGGATTTATCGGCCGATTATCAGCGCCAATATTAAGCATTTTTATGGTTATCAGTATCAGTCATTTTCAAAACCGATTTGCTAATAAAATAATTTGATTTAAGCATGTACAGAAAGTTTTTGTCAGAGTCCTTGTTATTCTTAATTTTGACATAAACTTTCAGTTTTACACCAGATATATATAAATCAGTTCAAAATATCGGTTATCCATCTACTTGCTCTGTAATAATCGGTATCGTCAATAAAAATCGGTCGACCACTAGTAAGACACTATTGTTCAAAAGTGTGGGTCAGTAAGATTTTTTTAAAATTAATTTAATCATTTACGTTAAACAGAAAGCAGTTGTTTTATATTGTAATAATATTTTACTCAAAATATGATCAAATAAATGCAGTCTGGTCTGGTGACCATAAACGAATACTATTATTCTATTAAGAACTAGGGATGCACGATATAAATGTAAAATATCGGCATTGGCCCAATATGAAAAATTATGGTCAGCGCTGATAGCCTTATGGGCAGTGTGCTAACATACAGCGCCGTTGTGCTCCGGGTGTCCTGTGTTCGAGTCCGGACTTGAGGACCTTTCCCGATCCCACCCCCATCTCTCTCCCACTTCGCTTCCTGACAATTCTGATCAGATTCCTATTAAAATAAAGTTGTTGTTTTTTTATTAAAAAACATGAAAAATGATGCCGTTATTTCTTGCAGATAAGAGGAGTAGCTCATATGTGGGCCTACTTCTAATAAAATTAGAGTAAAATACACAAATAGCATTTAAACTGTGTTTCTAATCAAAAAAGCAGTAATTTCTGTCATAAATTCATAAATATGTTTTGATTTAAAAGTCAGAAGCTATAGCTTACATTACAAACAAAAATTACAAACATGACACTTACATGACTATACTGATTTATTAATTAATGTGTAATATGTTATATATTTTTTAAAGATTTTCATAATTTTCCCTCTTTTGCTTCAGACCATCTACAAATGTTAAAACGTTACCACTGAAAAAAATATTTTCAATGTTCTGTCATTATAAAAGAACTTCATTACTGTTTATTTAATTCTAACAAATTCATTCTTGTTAAAAACTAATAAAATATAAAAAAAAAATTAGCTTATAATTTCTACACAGGAGAGACTTTGTGTTGTTTCCAAACAAAAGGAAATAAATCGGTATTGGCATCGGTTATCGGCCAAAATGAATTGAAAATATCGGCATATCGGATATCGGCAAAAATCCAATATTGTGCATCGCTATTAAGATCATTGTACAAATCTTACTGACCTCAAACTTGTGAACAGTTATGTACACAGATCCAACAAAGCCTTGACAAAGCACCCCTCTGTAAAACAAAGCCAAGAACTACCTTTCTTTTCTTTATGTCTCTTTAAAAAGTATTAGCTTAGCCTTTTTTCTGAAATCGGGCTGCCTAGGGACCAAGGGAGGTCTTGGTTTGTCAAACAAGTGAGGAAAAACCCATGCTAGAGTTCTTCTCCTTTCTGAATTTTGCCGTAAGGAAGTCACACTTCATTGCAGCTCTGTGGCTTGTAAACCTGCCTGACAATCCAACCCTGTGCAAGTCTTCCTGTCTTACTGAGAATGATTTAGTGTTCAGGTATTGAAATACAGGCTAAGATATTCAACACTATGTATCTATGTACTGACGCACACAGCGGGGTATAACAACAGTTTTCTTAGCACAGCATGATCGTTGCAAAAACTCACATCGCCCATATTCTGATGACTGTTTGATGAACGGTATTTGTTACGAGAGCTAATTATAGACAGCGGCTGATATTTCCTTCAAGCCAACAAAAATGAAACAAGAATTTTAAATTAAGTTAAATTAAAAGGAAATATGAAGGCACTAATAATAAACAGTTCAAATGAGAAGCTAATCAAATTCTTAACTTTCAGGCATCAAGTCATTCATGCATCCAGAAACAAAACACAAACAAAAAGAAAAACGACAAGCCAACTGAAAACAATCAAACAAAATGAGGATCAGGTGGCACAAACAAAATCAAACCCCCATAAAAGTCTCCAATGAAATGCAACAAGGCACACAGTCGTAAACCATCACAGCCATGTATTGATGCAAGCAAAGCACAATGGGCAAACTCCACATGTTCCCACACGGTCTCCTGCGGTAAGCACGGATCATTCACCATACAGCCGAAAATGCACAAAACAATGAAAAATCAATCTAGACGAAATTGGAAAACTGAATTGTGCCCTTCAATTGCAAAATAACGATAACAATATGCAGTGACGAGCTTTCGTCTGCATGCACACCAGGGTGTTTGGAGGTTGTAAAAGACGAGAAAAAAAATGACTGAAAGTGTGAGTGCTGGGGTGGAAAGCTGTAGCAGTAGAGGAGATATATTTAAGCTCCTTTATCAAGCAGGTGGTGCACTACAACTCCTCTTTTGGACAGTTTTCATACCAGGTTTTACCCTCTAACACCTTCCCCCCAATCCACTGCATTCACAAAGCTGACGTAAGTGAACAAAAAACTAAATGGCCACATTGTGACAATCCAAAAAAAAAAAGAAAAATGTAAAAAATAAAATCCAACAGAGATTAAAATGAGTGCAATCAAGCATAAAATAAAAGAAACTTACCAGCATTTTTTGAGATGTCGACTGATAAGACAATGTCGCCAGAATGACGAATAAAACAAAAGAGAACAAAAACAAACAAACAAAAAACAAATAATGACATAATGATAGCATTATGTAATTCTGGCACACCCTCTAACAATTGTCTTTTGTCCTCTAACTTTACTTGGGACAAGCCAAACACACCACTCTGGCATCACTGCATTGTGACGGAGACTGAAAAGACATGATTTCAACACAGAGGATATGCAAACAGACCAAGCAGTCCATCATTCCTTTTACTATCCAGGGAGCTCGGGCTGACTTGACAGAAGAGTTGGTACTGATTCAGTGGCACTCAACCAAAACTCATTTCAGGCAGCTGTGACCGAGATATCGCACATGTGCTGCTGGTTTACGTGATTCATGCTGTGGCAGAACACTGTGGTCTGCTGACGTGTTCAGATTGTCCAGTGAATTTGTATTATCAGTTGTGAAAAACACCTTTTTTTTTACAGGGATGTACAAACAAAGGCTTTGTTCACTGCAGGACAAGAAAAAGTCAGTTTGTTTTCATTAAAGTAAATATAAATCAAGCTTTTGTCTAAAACTTCATTAATATTAATGTTTAAAGTACATGCAAGCTGGTGCTTCTATTCCTAGTAGATGACCATAAAAAATTGCATGCTTACCATCTGTTAACCAAAGCAACCATTTTAAGCTACAAGGAATAAGAGTATTTCACTAATACCATAAATGGGACCTTAGACCACAAAACCAGTCATAAGGCAGGACTCTATAGTGTGACCATTTTAGTCGCATTTGCAACTAAAAAAATTAATATGAAAAAATATTTAGGTCAGCGTTGATAGCCTCGTGGGCAGTGCATCAACATGCGTCCCGGCTCGCTGACCTTTCCCGATCCTGTTCCCCCTCTCTCTCCCACTTATCAATAAAAGGCAAGAACGCCAAAAATAAATCTTTAAAAAAAAAAAGAAAAAATATTTAGGAGCACCATGTGCGACTGACACGATCAGCATATTTGTGTTTGTGCTGAGGAGAGTGTCAAAGGTTTCTACGTGTTTTTGCAACGTTAAGTAATGTATCATAGACATATCTCACAAATCCTTAAAACAAAGTGTAGAGAGAGTGTAAATAAGAGATTCATTGTGCAGTGTAGAGAGAAATGTGATATTAATTTAATACAAGTGACATTGTCTGGCTATAACACTATTGCCTGATTTTGCTCTATTTCGTCATCAAAAATGGTCTGAAAGTCTGTGCATCTCCATTAAAACACAGCATTGTTTCGTTTATGATTCGTTTTTAAAACGAATCTAGTGAGTCAATGATTTAATTTCCCATTCATAAAAACAGTCACTTGCCGCCACCTACTGGCATATTTAGTTTCATTTTTAAAGCATCTGTTATTTAAGTCATTTAACATTTCTGTATTCAAAATTTCATATTTAAAATATCAATCTTAACAATTTATTCATCTGATTGCAGTCATTCCACCTCTGAGCCTCATTAAACATGAAAATACACCTACAAGCCACTTTTGTGTTCTTCTGTGCCACCTATGCAGTACAAATAAATTTTGTTAACGATTTTAATTTGATTGGTAACTTATTCTTATTCTATCGTTTTACTTAGAAATTTTAAAAAGATTAAAAATATTATTTTTTAAAAATTTAACAAAAGATGTTAAACAAAAATGCCATTACAAATTTTTCTTTGGGTGCAATGATTGACGCTGAAGTATCAGATGCTGTAGAATCTACATTTGTTATTGTATTTCTGATCTATTTTATCAGTAAAGAAATTCAAGTCATTACTATTTAACTGTACAGGAATATTTAGGTCGGGTGGCGTCTGGTTATTTGTTAATCTCGCCACTGTGCTAAATAAAAACCTTGGATTGTTGGTGGATATGCTTGGCTCTAGCAGCTTTTAAAGCCTGTCTATAGCTAGACATAATGTTTTACCATGCAATTCTAAAAACTTCCAAGTTAGTTTTTTTCCATTTACGCTCAAGATTACGGGTATACAAAATTCCCCTGTAAATCACTTTGTAATGGGAAGGAAAATTTTTGATCAGATTGTCTGATTATTGATTAGAAGTTGCTCCTGAAACTTTGACTGTGCTCCTACATTTTTTAAGTCAGGAGCACAAGCTCTGAAAAGAAAAGTAAGCGTAAAGCCATGTAAGGGCCAATTATTTTAAATTGAAAGATTAAATAAGCTTTCCACTGATGTATGGTTTGTTAGGATAGGACAATATTTGGCCGAGATACAACTATTTGAAAATCTGTAATTTGAGGGTGCAAAAAAATCTAAATCTAAAGCTGTCCAAATTCAATTCTTAGCAATGCATATTACTAATCAAAAGTTAAGTTTTGAAATATTTATGGTAGGAAATTTACAAAATATCTTCACGGGACATCTTTACTTAATATCCTAATGATTTTTGGCATTTAAAAAAAAAATCGATCATTTTGACCCATACAATGTATTGTTGCCTATTTTATTTCTACAAATATACCCGTGCTACTTACGACAGTTATTTTTTTTTTTTTATCCAGGTCACAAATGTAAATTTGACCCATTTTAAATAATGATAAACAGAAACACCCACCCATTTTTTCTATACCATAGCGTCTGCTTCAAATAGGGATTACTTGCAGAGAAAAGATTAGATTTTCAGAAAGATTAGATTCTCAATCTCATTTGGCACCACAGATCTGTTATAGTATCAAGGTCACTCTCAGACTGAAATGAATTAATCTGACATCATATCCACACTTGATCTACTTCCTAAAACGCTTTATGTTTAACAGTAACAGTAAATATAAGATGCCCCAAGACCGACCCTTGGGGAACACCTAGTTATTTTACCTTGTGGGAAACATTCATCAGAGGATTTTCTGAGCAACCTGCAATCTTGCACATGTAACGAGTTGGGAGGCTGGATCACCATGGCGACACAGTCATACGGTAGCCATGGCTACACTCAATCACTTTAACCCCTCCTGCCAATCTGTCCGCCCTACCCTAAGCAAACAGGACTAACAGGAAAGATGCATCTTGCAGAAAACACACAATTTCTTTTGTGCTCTCTGAAAAATGAAAAGTAAAAGACAAAAATATAATGCCAGCTTAACCGTAGGCTATTAAATCTGAGATCTTCCATCAATTTCTTTAAGGGCCCGACACACCAGCAGAACTGCCGTCTCACTCGAGAGCTGTTCCTATTGAATCATTTAAGATAAATGTGTTGCCTAAAGACGTACAGCTGGAAATATTACCCCCTACATACTTCAGATCGCAACACCCTGACACTGTTTAAAATGGGTGGAATGCTAAAATGAGCTTTTGCATTGGTTTTTAGGGGAATGGAATTCACAAATAATGAAATTCAGAGTACCCTCAGTGCATTTGGCTCTGTCACATTATGTCTTTCTGGTGCTGGCAGAAACAGCAGACAGGTGAACTAGAGCGAAGATCTGTGTCGATTCAGTTGGCTTCAAACAGAAAGCGACGGCAAAGCTATGTGGCAGGGTTGACCTTTTGCCAGCAGACCCTGAAGCGTGAGAGTGAGACGCGCAGTGCAGGTCATTCAGATGAGAAAGTGTTTGGGTTACTCTGCCCATTCAAACATTGGCTGCCAATAAGACAAATCACTGCACACGGAAGCCAGCCTTGTCTGCAACAACACTGAGCCACTCAAATTTGTTTTGTTCTTTTGTGCAAATTTCGCCCTAATGTCCTTCTAAACCCTTTAGGAATTTAATTTTTGGAACACAAATTAAAATATTTTTGATGAAAATCGAGAGCTTCTTGTCCTTGAATAGACATCAATGTAACCAAAACGTTCAAGGCCCAGAAAGGTAGTAAGGGCATCGTCAAAAGGGTCCATGTGACATCAATGGCTCAGCCTTGGAAAAATGACTTTATTCGACAATTTCTTCTCTTCCAGGTCAGTCCTCGGTGCACGTTCACAAGAATTATTGTGATAATTTTTTTTGTCCATATCTCCCAGCCCTATGTCACATGGACTATTTTATTGATGTCCTTACTACCTTTCTAGACCTTGAACATGGTAGTACAGTTGATGTCTATACAGGGTCACAAAAAGGTCTTACAGGTTTGGAATAACACGAGGATGAACTATCCCTTTAAAATACTTTATTTTATTCCAATTACCTTTTCCTGAGACAAGCATATATAATATACTTTACCATTACACACATTGTGAGGGTTTGTGATAAGGAGAGGAACAGTGTGAACTTTGGAGTAAATACAAGCAAACAAAATTAAAATCTCTGGAAAGGATTAGAAAGACTGTGAAACAGTTCTATGCTTTTCACAGATTAAATCTGCTCTGCTGGTCCTGTCTTAATCGACAAGAGAAAATGACCCAAGTAGGTACAATTCTATTTATCATTAAAGGGATAGTTCACCCAAAAATGAAACTTCTTTCATTAATTACTCACCCTCATGTCGTTCCAAACCCGTAAGATCAAAATCCAAGAGCTTTCTGACCCTGCATAAACAGCAACACAACTAGCACGTTCAAGGCCCAGAAAGGTAGCAAGAATATTGATAAAATAGCCCATGTGACACCAGTGGTTTAACCGTAATGTAATGAAGGTACAAGAATACTGGGTTTAAACTGACATAAGGGTAAGTAATTAATGACAGAATTTTCCTTTTTGGGTGAACTAACCCTTTAATGGTAAGGTTTTGAATGCATAAATGTGACCCTGGACCACGAAACCAGTCATAAGTCGCACAGGTATATTTGTAGCAATAGCCAAAAACATATTGTATCGGTCAAAATTATCGTTTTTTCTTTTATGCCAAAAATTATTAGGATGTTAAGTAAAGATCATGTTCCATGAAGATTTTTTGTAAATTTCCTACGTTAAATATATCAAAATTTGGACAACTCTAAAGGCGATTTGCCCAATTTTTTTTTTTTTTTTTGGACTATCTAATTCCAGATCTCAGCCGAATATTGTCCTATCCTAATAAACCACACACAGATGGAAAGCTTTATTCAGCTTTCAGATAAATTTAAATTGAGAAATATACCCTTATTACTGGTTTTGTGGTCCAGGGTCACAAATGTATGAACTTTGACATTTCTACTGTAAAATAAAACTAAAAAAAATGTATAAAGTTTACACAAAAATGTATTAATATTATATAAAACTAGTTTCAACATTGACGATAATACAAAATGTTTCTTTGGGACCAAATCAGCATATTAGAATGATTTATGAAGGACCATGTTAAAGGAGTAGCTCACTTCCAGAGCAAAACTTTACAGATAAAGTACTCCATTGTCATCCAAGATGTTCATGTCTTTCTTTCTTTCTTCGGTCGTATAGAAATTATGTTTTTTTAGGAAAACATTTCAGGAATTATCTCTGTATAGTAGGGTTGTCACGATACCATAAAAATGACTTGCGATACTATGCCAGCTGAAGTATCACGATACCAAGTAGTATCACGATACCATGCAGTACTCTGTGATGTAATGATGTAAATGAAAACAGACAAGATTTTTCTCTGAATACTAATGTAAACAAAACATCTTAGCACTGCACAGAAGCTGCATGGTATTTAGATGTGGTATTTATAAATAGACTGTATTTATAATTGCATAAATAATGTTATGAGATTAATGTTTTAAACACAAAACTTTGAATATAGAAATATGTTGGAAAAGAACATAATATGATGGGAAACAAAAACCGCCAGCGGGTGGCAGCAATATTCACGATTGAATCACTGAGTTGTTCAAACGATTCTTTCAAAACAGCTGAATCCTTCAGGAGTGAATCAAATGACTCGTTTTTATGAATGGCTTAGTGAATCAGTGATTCGCCCAAACCAACGCGGATTCGGATTCGAACACAGAAACGAAACAAAAACAGCACTTAACTCTTGCTCGTGTCATATTGCTGAACTATCAGGAGCATTTTTGCTCGCATATCTTGAAATTTCCAAGTTAGCAGCTGGAGTATTAAAACTTATTCATTCATAATGTAAATATATAATGATTGATAAGAACCAAAGTGCAAAGCGGCTATGTTCATGAATGGAATTGCATTCGTGATCGCAAAGATGTTTCCAGAAATGAATTATTACACCTGTTCATGGCAAATGAATAAAAATACTAAAAAATATATATATTTCTTGTAAAATAGTTGGATGTTGAATAATTGATTCTTGAGCTGCTATTTTAAATAACACCAGACGGTCTGAATCAGACCCTCTCTTCTGATAAACTGCAGCGTGAACAACGACGTGCGCGTGCAACTTCCCATTACAAATTGAACTGAAGCTTCGGGAAACACCGAATACCATATAAAGCGTATACACAGCCTGTATTACACAAATCACAGCAGAAAGACATTTTGGTAATCAACTTGTAATATTTCTGCTGGCGTGCATGTTCAAGTGAACGTTTTAAACAGTGTTCTGCCGTGCATACAACATATCTTACGGTGCTACCGTATGGACGATACTACCATTTCAAAATGCAGTGGCACCGCGGGTATTTTTAAGCTTTAGTATCGCGATACTACAGTAGTACCGGTATACCGTGCAACCCTACTGTATAGTGGACTTCTGCGGTGTCTGTGAGTTTGAACTTCCAAAATGCAGTTTAAACATAACTTCAAATGGCTCTAAATGATTCCAGCCGAGAAATAAGGGTCTTATCTAGCGAAAAGATCGGACATTTTCTAAAAAATAAAAAAATAATAATAATAAAATGGCAGATCGTTTCACTAGATATTGCTTGTTTCTCGACTGGGATTGTTTAGAGCCCGTTGAAGCTGCATTGAAACTGCATTTTGGAAGTTCAAACTCACAGACACCATAGAAGTCCGCTATATGGAGATAATTCCTGAAATGTTTTCCGCAAAAAACAATTTCTTTACGACTGAAAAAAAAACAAGACATGAACATCTTGGATGACAACGGAGTGAGTACATTATCTGTTCTGGAATTGAACTACTCCTTTAAAGCTGTAAATCAGCTTTGAAATCACAAGAATAAATGATATTTTAAAATATATTAAAATAGAAAATAGTTCTCATCATATTTTACATTAATACGTTTTTTCTTGTATTTTCATTAAAAAAATTCCAAGCTTTCCCCCTCTAACCTCAGCCGCACATCCTAAAATATATAATTTAGGAGTACTAATTTCACCTCATTTTTAGTGCTTCCTCATTTTCCCCTCAGAGTAGAAATATCCCTTTGTCCACGTCTTTCCCTTGTCTTGCCACGGAGGAATGGTGACCTGTAACCATGCCAACAGTGAGTGCTTCTCCACAGCTGTTGCCATGACTGCGGTACATGCTATAACTAGTGTGAAATCTGCACGGATGGAGCCTTTGAAAACAATGCGTTGCTTGGCTAAGTAACCCTTTAGTGCACCTCCGTTAGTGGAGATTTACACAAGGGAGCGTACAGAAGAGGGTCTCTCATCCCCGTGCACCGCTAAAGTAAACACCAGGTCCAGAGAGAGGCGTCATACTAGCTGCAAGCAAACAGCAGGAAGGGGCTACAGAGCACACTAATGCCAGTTACTCACTGTGAGGATCAATAAGACATTACCCCCTTTACCAGGCCCGCGAAACGGAAAAAATACAGCTCGCCGACTCCTATAGAAGCTTCTTAAGGCATACTGGGCTCTTTAATAAAGGAGTTCAAATCCCGAAGGGGGACGACGCCTGGTTCCTCCGTCCTAATCACAACACTCACCCCACCATTAAAGACAGTCCCAGCAGAGCGCTGAAGGCGTTAACGACCAGAGCGTCCAGCGGGATGCTATTTCGAATCATGTGCCGTCAAGGGCTCAAGTTTTCCCAGGAGTCTATTGCTGGAAAGCAGAGACAAATAGTCATGTGCGATAATTAACTGCAATGAAGTCTGTGTGTTATGAGAGAACGAGAAAGAGGGAAAAGAGATAAAGGCAGACGGGAAACACTACAAGCGTTCCACATAAGCAGCTGCTCCGTTTCTTCCATCCACCTACGATTCTACGGGGGCGCATCAGTGTGCAATGAGGGCCAGGAACAGACGCTTGGATAGACAAAATATTTGTTAATCTTCAGAAACATGGAAATGAAACAAAAAAAGTTGCAGCTGAATTAGCATATTCTCACCGGCAACCACTGCACAGATTGCACGCCGCTTGTTTTATCTCAGCCTGTGCAGCGAGGCTGCCTCAACTTGATACCTTATCAAAGATGCCAAGGCATATTCTGCCTTGTTCATTTTACAGTCTAAAGGGGGGGAAAAAACAAAAAAGCACTTCAGGTGACAGCAAGCTTCACCTGAAGTTTGAAAAAAAAGTGAAGACAACACTATCGAGACATCTGTGAATACACTACATGATAGCTAAGGAATCATTTCCAGGCTTTTTTATTCATAACATTTTTAGGAAGGGCACACTAAAATGATCAAAAGTGACAGTAAAGACATTAATGGTGTTACAAAAGATTTTAATAAATACTGTCCTAGTAGTGGCTGTTGAAAATAGTTTTTTCTTCACAGGAATAATTATATTTTAAAGTGTATTAAAATAGAAAACAGTCATTTTAAAGGCAAAAATTCTGTCATTAATTACTCACCCTCATGTCGTTCCAAACCTTTATTTTATATCTTTATAACACAAATTAAGATAACTTTGATGAAATCTGAGAGCTTTCTGATCCTCCATAGACAGCAACACAGCTACCACATTCAAGGAATCGAAACATTGATAAAACAGTCCATGTGACAACCTTAAATCAATCTTAATTTTATACAACTACAAGGATATTTTTTGTGCGCGAAGGAAACAAAATAATGACTTTATTCAGCAATTTCTTCTCTTCCGTTTCAGTCTTCAACGCACGTTCATGCGATTACAAAGACCGACACGGAAGAGAAGATATTGTTAAATGGTTATTTTTGTTTTCTTTGCAAAAAAAAATCTCTTTATAAAAAAAATATATATATGAACCACCACAGAGCTAGAGAGCTGTCTTGAGGAACCCTGAATCCAGAGTGCTGAGACTAGGTGAAAAGCAAATCTTTCCAGTATCCGTAATCTGTAAGCTAAAGCCTGCAATGTTAAGGCAAATGTTATCACACCATATAAACGGCTCTGTTTCACAAATTCCACCCAGAGCAATGATGAGGCAGTCAATGGAACACTGGCTTCGAAGTGCTGACATGGATGAGAGTGTCTTCATCATATCTTCTTAAAGCTATTTATTGTGTGGTTTAGCCAAAAAACATTAAAAGCTAAATGCCAAAAGCTAGAAGCCCATTTTCAACACTGAATAAAAAGTAAAGGTAATTGTGACTTTTTATTTCTCAATTCTGACTCACAACTGCGTGATACAAACTTGCGATTCTGACCTTTTCTCATAATTGTAATATAAACTCGCAATTGCAAGTTATAAAGTCAGAATAGCAAGTTATAAACTGGCAGTTGACTTTTCCTCAAAATTGTGTGATACAAACTCACAATTGTGAGAAAAACACTCAGATTTGCGAATAAATAGAATAAACTTGCAATTCTGACCTTTTTTCTTACAATACCGGCTTTTTCTCGCAAATGCGAGTTTATATCTTGCAATTCTGACTTTTTCCTCAAAGTTATGACTTTTTTTTCTCAGAATTATGAGATATAAACTAGCAAGAACATGTCAGTCTTTTTCACCCTTAGCACTGGACTTGCGAGATAGTCAGAATCGCAAGATATAACTCACATTTGCGAGAAACAAAGTCAGAATTGCAAGATCTAAACTCGGAATTGCAAAAAAAAAAAAGTCAGAATCGTGAGAAAAAAAGTCAGAATTGAAACTCGCATTTGTGAGAATTGTTAGATATAAACTCAGAATTGCAAGATATTAACTCACATTTGCGAGAAAAAAGTCAGAATTGCAAGATACAAACTCGCATTTGCGAGAGAAAAAAAATCAGAATTGGAAGATATAAACACATTTGCAAAAAAAGTCAGAATTGCAATATATAAACTCGCATTTGCTTGAAAAGAGTCAGAATTGCAAGATATAAACAAAAATGTGAGATAAACTCGCATTTGTGAGAAAAAAAGTCAGAATTGTGAGATAGAAACTCAGAATTGCGTGAAAAAAGTCAGAATTATGAGATAGAAACTCAGAATTACGTGAAAAAAAAGTCAGAATTGAAATATATAAACTCGCATTTGTGAGAATTGTTAGATATAAACTCAGAATTGCGTGAAAAAAAGTCAGAATTGCAAGATACAAACTCGCATTTGCGAGAGAAAAAAAATCGGAATTGGAAGATATAAACACATTTGCAAAAAAAGTCAGAATTGCAATATATAAACTCGCATTTGCTTGAAAAGAGTCAGAATTGCAAGATATAAACAAAAATGTGAGATAAACTCGCATTTGAGAGAAAAAAAGTCAGAATTGTGAGATAGAAACTCAGAATTGCGTGAAAAAAAGTTGCAAGATACAAACTCGCATTTGCGAGAGAAAAAAAAATCGGAATTGGAAGATATAAACACATTTGCAAAAAAAGTCAGAATTGCAATATATAAACTCGCATTTGCTTGAAAAGAGTCAGAATTGCAAGATATAAACAAAAATGTGAGATAAACTCGCATTTGTGAGAAAAAAAGTCAGAATTGTGAGATAGAAACTCAGAATTGCGTGAAAAAAGTCAGAATTATGAGATAGAAACTCAGAATTACGTGAAAAAAAAGTCAGAATTGCAAGATATAACTCACATTTGTGAGGAAAAAAAGTCAGAATTGCAAGATCTAAACTCAGAATTGCAAAAAAAAAAAAGTCAGAATCGCGAGAAAAAGTCAGAATTGAAATATATAAACTCGCATTTGTGAGAATTGTTAGATATAAACTCAGAATTGCGTGAAAAAAAGTCAGAATTGCAAGATACAAACTCGCATTTGCGAGAGAAAAAAAATCGGAATTGGAAGATATAAACACATTTGCAAAAAAAGTCAGAATTGCAATATATAAACTCGCATTTGCTTGAAAAGAGTCAGAATTGCAAGATATAAACAAAAATGTGAGATAAACTCGCATTTGAGAGAAAAAAAGTCAGAATTGTGAGATAGAAACTCAGAATTGTGCGAAAAAAGTCAGAATTATGAGATAGAAACTAAGAATTGCGTGAAAAAAAGTCAGAATTGCAAGATATAACTCACATTTGTGAGGAAAAAAAGTCAGAATTGCAAGATCTAAACTCAGAATTGCAAAAAAAAAAAAAAGTCAGAATCGCGAGAAAAAGTCAGAATTGAAATATATAAACTCGCATTTGTGAGAATTGTTAGATATAAACTCAGAATTGCGTGAAAAAAAGTCAGAATTGCAAGATACAAACTCGCATTTGCGAGAGAAAAAAAATCGGAATTGGAAGATATAAACACATTTGCAAAAAAAGTCAGAATTGCAATATATAAACTCGCATTTGCTTGAAAAGAGTCAGAATTGCAAGATATAAACAAAAATGTGAGATAAACTCGCATTTGCGACAAAAAAAAATTCAGAATTCGAAGATAAAAACTCACATTTGCAAAAAAAAATCTGAATTGCAAAATATAAACTCAATTGCGTGAAAAGTCAGAAATTGCAAGATACAAACTGGCATTTGCGAGAAAAAAAGTCAGAATCGGAAGATATAAACTCAGAATTGCAAAAAAACTATTCAGAATTGCAAGATCTAAACTCAGAATTGCAAAAAAAAAGAAGAAAAAAAAAAAAGAATTGTAAGATACAAACTCGCATTTGCAAGAACAGTCAGAATTACAAGATGGGCTTCCATAATGCACTGAAAGTCAGTGTTATCCAAACTATCACTGGGCTGGGCTTCACTGATTTTTAATTAAAAGTAAAATAATAGAGATGTTTTTCTAAATGTTTTCATTCCATAGAACAAAATCAGTTCAAGTTTGAAACGCCCTGAGGGTGAGTAAATAATGAAAGTTTTCAATTTTGTATGAACTGTATGCTCTTAAAGAAAATGGAATGGAATGGAATTTTATGGATCACTTGAGGAAACAAGATCAGATAAATAGAAAATAACAACAGCACGACTAACGAAAAAAAACAAGCTTTCTGCACAAGTTTAGTGTCATGGTTAAAAGTTCAGACGGGTTAAGCGGAACTGACTACAGTGTGTATTTAACATACAACAGAGCCCAGCTCAAAACTAATCTGAGAAAAAAAATCTGCAGTGGGAAAGAGCAAAAATGTGGAAAGAAAATGAAAAAGTCAATTGTTCACCATGGAACAACTGTGACATGATTGATGGGATCTGCGGTAGGCACATGGACACGGTAAGTGATTGTTTTTCCCTGAGCCCCTGTAGTAGGCATCTTGATAATGTGCTCCAGTGTGCTGTGTTAATAACGTCCTGCACTTCAGAGAGCTCCATCATTTTTAAACCCGGACCGTGGCAAATCTCACACACTGGAGTTCGCTTCCTGTTCTCTCTCACACACTCTCTCACAAGCATGGTTTTCAATCAGTGTTCAGAGACATTGTCTAAAGCTAGCATGGCACTGATAAATTCTTTTCCACTTCAAGAAAAAGAGTAAGGGCAAGCCATTCATCTCTGCTTTGATTTTACGCTGATTTCTCAGAGGTCAGAGGAGACCACAAGCAAGTTAAAGAACGCAAGCAGGTGAAGCTAATCTAGACCATTTTTCCAACTGACATCACATAAATACTAGAGGTCTGGTGTGGAACAGATCTCAACTGACCATAAAGCTCAGTTAGAGAGTCTGGATTTTGAGCCAATCTGAGTTGGGGTTTAAAAAAAAAATCAAGACATGAACTATGAATTATTGAAAACTTTCATTATTTACTCACCCTCAGGGCGTTTCAAACTTGAACTGATTTTGTTCTATGGAATGAAAACATTTAGAAAAACATCTCTATTATTTTACTTTTAATTAAAAATCAGTGAAGCCCAGTGATAGTTTGGATAACACTGACTTTCAGTGCATTATGGAAGCCCATCTTGTAATTCTGACTGTTCTTGCAAATGCGAGTTTGTATCTTACAATTCTGTTTTTTTTTTTTTTTTTTTTTTTTTTGCAATTCTGAGTTTAGATCTTGGAATTCTGAATAGTTTTTTTGCAATTCTGAGTTTATATCTTCCGATTCTGACTTTTTTTCTCGCAAATGCCAGTTTGTATCTTGCAATTTCTGACTTTTCACGCAATTGAGTTTATATTTTGCAATTCAGATTTTTTTTGCAAATGTGAGTTTTTATCTTCGAATTCTGATTTTTTTTGTCGCAAATGCAAGTTTATCTCACATTTTTGTTTATATCTTGCAATTCTGACGTTTTTCAAGCAAATGCGAGTTTATATATTGCAATTCTGACTTTTTTTGCAAATGTGTTTATATCTTCCAATTTCGATTTTTTTCTCTCGCAAATGCGAGTTTGTATCTTGCAACTTTTTTTCACGCAATTCTGAGTTTCTATCTCACAATTCTGACTTTTTTTCTCTCAAATGCGAGTTTATCTCACATTTTTGTTTATATCTTGCAATTCTGACTCTAATCATTAACATGAATTATTGATTTCAAGCTTGTGTTAAAACAGCATGAACTTCGCTAAATATCCCACCTACTTTCATGTAGCTTTATCACCTGGTAGTTTTACTTGCTCTCATGTAATGCTAATTTTGTTACTTTCTCAATATGCTAACTGTATATCACGATTTTAAAAAAAGCTCAAACCCTCGCTCTTTTGATGTCCACATAGTCAAGAAATGACAGTGACTGTAGTATCTGTCGCAAAGAAATGACCAAATATTAATGATTAAACAAAGGTTAGATTGCACAGTAAAGTGTAAAAACAATCAACAGGCCGTTGGCGCCCTCTACAGGTTTACATTACGTATTTTCACAATTTTGTTCGGTAAAACCATAATTACTTGCTTTTTCTCATCTATACACTATGAAAAACAATTAAAAAAAAAGGTAATTACGACCTTTTATCTCACAATTGTGAGTTTAGATCTCGCATTTCTGACTTTTTTCTCAGAATTGCAAGATACAAACTCGCAATTCTGTTGTCTTTTTTTTTTAAATTGTGACAAACTTGAAATTGTGAGTTGAAATAGTCAGAGTTGCGGGATATAAAGTTGCAAATCTGAGAAATAATGTCAGAATTGTGAGATATCAATTTGCAAATCTGAGAAATAGTCGCAATTCTAAGAAATAAAGTCAGAATTGTGAGATACCAATTTACAATTCTGAGAAATAGTCGTAATTCTAAGAAATAAAGTCAGAATTGTGAGATACCAATTTGCAATTCTGAGAAATAATGTCAGAATTGTGAGATATCAAGTTGCAAATCTGGGAAATAGTCGCAATTCTAAGAAATAATGTCAGAATTGTGAGATACCAATTTGCAATTCTGAGAAATAGTCGCAATTCTAAGAAATAATGTCAGAATTGTGAGATATCAAGTTGCAAATCTGGGAAATAGTCGCAATTCTTAGAAATAAAGTCAGAATTATGAGATAAAGTCGCAAATCTGAAAAAAAGTCGCAATTCTGAGAAATAAAGTCAGAATTGCATGATACAAACTCATAATTGTCTTTTATTCAGAAATGTGACAAGCTTGAAATTGTGAGTACAGTCAGAATTGTGAGACTTTTTCTCAGAATTGCATGATATAAACTCACAGTTGCGAAAAAAAAACAGAATTACGAGATAAAGTTGCAAATCTGAGAAATAGTTGCAATTCTAAGAAATAATGTCAGAATTGCGAGATCTAAAGTTGCAAATCTGAGAAATAATTTTAGAATTGTGAGATATAAAATTGCGAATCTGAGAAATAATGTCAGAATTGTAAGATATTAAGTTGCAAATCTAAGAAATAGTTGCAATTCAAAGAAATAAAGTCAGAATTGCAAGATATAAAGTCGCAAACTGAGAAAAAAAGTCTCAATTCTAAGAAATAAAGTGAGAATTGTTAGATATAAATTCACAATTCTGAGAACATATCAGTCTTTTGCCCCCCTCAGAGTTTTATAACTACTGACTCCTCTACAGGTTTATAATAGGCTACATTACATAATTTGACAGTTTTGTTTAGTAAAACCATATGATTATGATTACTTTTGATAATTTATTTGAACCAGTTATTATTGCTTCATTGCTATTATATATGTATTTTAAGCAATTTTAAAGCCTGTTGTTTTTATTACCTAAATAAATTTATCATAATTATCCGACTACTGGATTAATCAGAATAATCGACTGATTACTCGATTACCAAAATAATCATTAGTGACAGCCCTGCTGTCGTAACCAAAATATCTTTATTTTTGTTGAAAACAAAGTCTGCTGTACAAGCCTCTACTACACAAGATTTCATGTTTACGGATGACAGATATCAAGAGTTGAATTTCTTTGTTAAAAGGATGTATTTTTTCCCCTAATGTCATTCAAAATAGGTTTCACTTTCCTCTGGGTATTATAAAACAAGATATTCTAAATAATGTCTTATATAATGGTGATTTTTGTGTGTGCGTGTGTTGTTTTAGACCTCATTGACTTAGGACAAAAAAAGTAATGTTTCCAATGATATGATTTTCCTTTTTGGGTGAAGTATCCCTTTAAATCACTGGTCTCAAACTCAATTCCTGAAGGGCCACAGCTCTGCACATTTTCGCTCCAACCCTAATCAAACACACCTGATCCAGCTAATCAAGGTCTTCAGGATTACTAGAAACTCCAAGCAGGTGTGAGCTGGAGCTGGTTGGAGCTAAATTGGTTACAGCTTTGGCCCTCCATGAATTAAGTTTGAGACCTCTGCTTTAAATCAACCTAAATTTGGTTAGTATGGTATGTTATATAACATTATATACGTGGGTATTGATGCACTATATAACAGTCAGTAATTCACTTCTTCATTGCATTCACATTAAACAGAAACTGAAGTGGTTCACACTGAATTCCAGATGCACCTCTTTTCAGAACTACAAAGCTGAATGAAGTTAAGCTATAAAATACTTTACAGACTATCAAACCTTTCCAGCTTTGTAGTTTTTGAAAAGCAGCAGTTTGGAAAATCAGAGCCACTTCTGTTTGTGTCTAGTGTGAATGTAAATCAAGACTGTTGTCAAAACTGTTGTATTCTGCCGCAAAACACAGCATTTAGAGGTACTCTACAGATGAGAAAGATTGAGAATATCTTGACCAAATGTTTCAAATGTGAAAGCTACATTTAACATGGACTCTGAACTGACAGTATGTGACAAATCCTGATAGAATATCTAAAAGTATTCCCTCGTAAAACCTAGCCTTAATCAATCTGAACAAATTAGAGCAAAAATTCACTTCAAAATGTGCCACGGGGTTGTGATTTTTCAATTTTATTTTAGCAGTCATTCTGCTAACTGTGTGTGAACGTTCTCACATTTTGATGAAAAGCCTGTCCACTCATAGTGCCCTTGCCATGAAAAAGTGCCACTGCAAAGAGGGCCTTTTCAGCAAAGATGGAGCTCAGCTTTTAGTGTGGCCTTAAACGTATCATGATGAGCAGTGTCTCTGTCTTCCCTGACAACCTCTTCTCCAGACAGGAGACTAACGACTCTGCTTTTTCCATCGTTCAGACAGCTGCAACTATGGCGAAGCACTCCTTCCTTTCACACATTGACACTCCCTTTCTGTCTCCCCGGGCCAAACCACTGTCACCCTAAGTGACTTAACCCTCTTCACAGCCCAGTAAATGAGCCCTTTAATAAAGCCACAAGACACCAGCCATTCTGCGGCCTCAAGTCACCCTGGATTGCGGATAGCATCGGTAACTTCTTGAGGTGATAAGGAGATTATATGTATCCCTGAAGGGGAATGAGCTGTACTTCCATGCCTGAGCCACCACCAGCCCCCTTTGGAGAAAGCTCACCCTGTCCCTGTTACTGGTGTGCCTTGCAATGGATGCAAATGATGCCTTTGGTTGTGGAGAGCAGCTGCTCCGTGGGGATTGGAGCTCTTCATCAGTGCCCCTGGTCAAAGCGTGGTGTCTGATCTTGACGGGGAGTTGTTCTGGGCTCTGCCACACTGTGTGAGAGTGATGCTCACAGTGTTGAGAGGTTCAGAACTAATGATGAGAGTCTCAGAGTGTGATGGACAAGTCAGCAGGCCTCACACAGTGTCTCCTGGTTTCAATAGGCCAAGTGTTTAATCGCACATAGTTACCCATCAGCTACTGACTCCTGCACCTGCTGTCCACAATCTCCACAAAGGGGAGTTTTTCTTCAGCACGTAGGACTCAATCACCAACAATCTGTTTTTTGTATGATGCAACATACCAAACAAAAACATCTGTGACACTCAGAATGTTTTGCAACATTTAGAAATTAATTGAGAAAGCCTTTTAAATTTCAACTGTGCTAGCAAATGAGATGCAGCACTGCAATTCGATCTGAATGCAGGAAAGTTTCCAAATGGTTAATTTTTCACTAGAATCACAGTTTGTCTGGACAATCTTTGAAATCTTTGAAGCTTTGGGAAAAAAAAAGAAAATTATAAAAATGTAGAAAAAGACAGAAACAAAGAAAAATACAGAAAGAAAAACAGAAAAATTATGGAATGACAATAAACAACAGAACAATCAACAACAATTGATAGATAGATAGAATGATAGACATAGAACGATAGAACAATGATATATATAGAACGATAGAACGATAGATAGACAGAACGACAGATATACAGAGACAGACAGACAGACAGACAGACAGAGAGATAGATAAATAAATAGAATAAATAGATAAATAAATAAATAAATAATAAATAGAACGATAGAACGATAGAATGACACAACGATAGAATGATAGATAAAAAGAACGATAGATAGATAGAACGACAGATAGAATGATGGATAGAACAATGGAACAATAGATGGAACGATAGATGGAACGATGGATAGAACGATGGAACGATAGATGGAACGATAGATAGATAGACAGACAGACAGACAGATGACAGAAAGATAGAATGATAGATGATTTATAGAACAATAGATAGAATGACAGATAGATAGATAGATGGATAGATAGATAAAACAGAATGATTCAATAGAACAAAAGATTGATATAGAAAGAACGATAGAACGATAGAACGATAGATAGATAGATAGAAATGAAAGGTAGAATGATAGAAAGAATCACAGAATGATAGAAAGAATCACAGAATGATAGAAAGAATCATAGAATGATAGAAAGAATGATAGAATGATAGAATGACAGAATGACAGAATGAAAGGTAGAATAATAGAAAGAATCATAGAATGATAGATAGATAGAATGATAGAATGACAGAATGAAAGGTAGAATAATAGAAAGAATCATAGAATGATAGAAAGAATCATAGAATGATAGATAGATAGAATGAAAGGTAGAATGATAGAATCACAAAATGATAGAAAGAATCACAGAATGATAGAATGATAGAAAGAACGATAGAATGATAGATAAATAGATAGATAGATAGATAGATAGATAGATAGAATGACAGAATGACAGAATGAAAGGTAGAAAGATAGAAAGAATCATAGAATGATAGAAAGAATCACAGAATGACAGAAAGAATGATAGAACGATAGAACGATAGATAGATAGATAGATAGATAGAAATGAAAGGTAGAATGATAGAAAGAAATACAGAATAATAAAAAGAATGATAGAACGGAAGAATGATAGAATGAAAGAACAATAGAACAAAAGATGGATAGATAGATGGATGATAGATAGATAGATAGATAGATAGACATACAGACAGATAGATGATATATAGAACAATAGAACAGATAGATAGATGAATAGAGCGATAGACAGACCGATAGATAGCCAGACATACATACAGACAGATAGATAGATAGATAATAGAACGACAGAACCACTGAATAGAACGATAGATAGATAGAACGATGGATGGATAGATGGATTGATAGATAGCATTATGAGTGTCTATAGCAAGACCGGTGGTCTCTGTTTCCATACTCAAGACTGATTTGCAGGACAGTCACTTTTCATCCTTTGAATCACCACGGCTCTGCAGGGCATTGAATCCTCACAGGTTGTAGCAAATTGCAATATGAGAGCACCAACCACGTGCCTGGTTCATCACATGCAGGGAAAAGAGAGGCAGGCAGAGGCCCAACCTGAATACAAAGCAGTTCAAGGGGGTACATTTAACACGCTAACGCTTCGCTGAGCAGGAGCTCCTCCAGGGTCACAGCTGCCATGAAATGCTGAGACAACACGGCCAGCCAGAAAATATGACAGAAGAGAAAAAAATGCTGCGTTACATGATCTACATTTCTGAGGGAGCATTACAAATACCAATATAATAATACCAAAATACCAACCTGAGAAATCTATTTTACAAAAAGTAGTTGTGAACTTCTGAGAGCTGCCATACACCACACATAAAAATACATTTAAAGGGACAGTTCAGGACAAAATAGCATTATCATTTTCTCACCACTGTCATTTCAATTCTAACAGAATGACATTTATTTTAACCTGCTATTTTTATTCTATGGAAAAGGCAGCTTAGACATTGCACAAAAACATCATGACATTAGGATAGCAGAGGATGACAATGTAAATTTTTTAAGTGAATTGTCCCTTTAAATTCAGCCAGCCAACATGTGAACTTCTGAGATTACTAAAACACCATTACATTTCTTTAATAAAATTAACAAGAAAGCAAGCTACGGGTGCACTAACAACAGAAATGATTTCAAATTAATTATTTTAATCTGCTGAACGCTCTAATTTGAATAATTTACAATAATAAATGAGCAACACCTCATAAGAGATACTTGAGAGTAGATTGTAGCAGTAAATCTCACCACATGCTTGACGACTGCTGTCTTGAGAGACCTATTTAATCTGCAATAAATTGAAGAACAGATCTGTCAAGACCTTTAACTCCTACGCAACAAGAAGGCATTGTGGAAAAACTGGAAATAGAGAACTGTTAAGAAATCTGCACACAGTAAGCAGAGCAGAGTGGTAAAAACAACTAGAAAAAAATAAGAGTACAGCTTTAAAAGTAAGCCTTATTTTATAAGGAAGATATATAGAATGATATAAAGAATGACAGAACGATAGATAGAATGGAAGAACGATAGATAGATGGATAGATAGACTATAGATATCTGACTATGGACTGAAAGCACTTCTGCATAGTTGACTAGTTTGATTCCGAATAAATCTGACTGACATGAAAACAGGTTTCCACATTTGCAAAAATCGTTGGTTTTGCACAGATCTTGATTCCATGTAGCACGGTAAGAACACGGCGCTGCAATATATTTAGCAGTGCTAAAGAAATCTCAGTGCGTGATGAGGCCCTTCAAATAAAAAAAACAGGAAGCCCTAATTTCACAGCATGGGACCAGAGACGGGCTTTCAATATATCAGTGTTGGTACAACTACTCAAAGCTACTCAAATTGGTCAGCATCAAAACACTAACAACAGCGATACACAGGAAAGATGAATGTGAGGTAATTTGCAGGGTGCTGAGAGAGATGTCGGTCTGCGTGGCAAAGGCTGAGATGAGATTGAACCGGTGGAGAGCCTTGCATGCTCCCCCATCATCACCTCTCATTAGGATAGATGTTGGAAATGGCACAAGCCTCTAGCTTCATGCTGTTAGACTTAATAGATGTGGAAGAATAACCAAACACGGCACATTACGATTCTGTTTCAGCCTTGCCTGTTCGATTTTATACTAGGATGTAAATGGAGAGGACAAAAAAATTTAAATTGTGCTAAATTGTTAAAGGGATAGTTCACGAAAAAATAAAAAATTCTCTTATTACTCACCCTCATGTCATTTCAAACCTTTGTTCATCTTTAGAACACAAATAAGATATTTTTCATGAAATCCAAGAGCTTTCTTAATTTATAAAACCTAACTCAGAGTCATTAAGTCAGAATTGAGTGATATAAACTCATAATTCTAAAAACATAAGAGTATTTTTCCCCCTCAGAACAGGACTTTATAACTCGCAATTGCGAGTTTAATAATCACAATTCTGAGGAAAAAAGTCAGACATGCAAGAGTTAAACTCGTAATTGCGAGAAAGGTCTTGCTATTCTGACTTTATAACTCGCAATTATGAGATCATATCTCACCATTCTGAGAAAAAAGTCAGAATTGCTAGGAAAAAGCTAGAATTGCAAGACATAAACTCGCCATAGTGAAAAAAAGTCAGAATTGTGAGATAAACTTGAATTTGTGAGAAAAGTCAGAATTATTAGTTTTTATCTTGCTATTCTGACTTTATAACTCCAAATTGAGAATTTATATAGCAATTCTGATTTCATCGCAATTGCAAGTTTGTATTTCACAATTCTGAGAAAGTCACAATTGTGAGTTTGTAATATGCAATTCTCAGAAAAAGTCAGAATTTCTAGAAAAAAGTCAGAATTGCTAGAAAAAAGTCAGAATTGCGAGATATAAACTCGCAAGAAAAGTCAGAATTGTGAGTTTGTAATATGCAATTCTCAGAAAAAGTCAGAATTGCTAGAAAAAAGTCAGAATTGCGAGATATAAACTCGCGAGAAAAGTCAGAATTGTGAGTTTGTAATATGCAATTCTCAGAAAAAGTCAGAATTGTAAGCAAACTTGAATTTGTGAGAAAAAAGCCAAAACTACGAGTTTTTATCTTGCTATTCTGACTTTATAAGTTGAAATTGTGAATTTATCTTGCAATTCTGATTTTCTCACAGTTCTGAGAAAGAAAATCAGAACTGAGAGTTTGTAATATGCATTTCTCAGAAAAAGTCTGAATTGCAGGAAAAAAGTCAATAGCGAGATATAAACTCGCAATTGCGAGAAAAGTCAGAATTGTGTGTTTGTAATATGCAATTCTCAAAAAAAGTCAGAACTGCTTAAGCAAACTTGCATTTGTGAGAAAAAAGTCAAAAGTTACAGAGCTTCTTGATATTCTGACTTAATAACTAGCAATTATGAGTTTATATCATGCAATTCTGAGAAAAAAGGCAGAATTCCGAGCTTATATCGATTCAAAGAGAAAAAAAAGTCAGAATTGCTAGAAAAAAGTCAGAATTTCGAGATAATAAACTACAATTGCGAGAAAAGTTAGAATTGCAAAATAAACTGAAAAGTCTGAACTGCGAGTTTTTATCTCACAATTCTGTCGTTCCAAACCCATAAGACCTTTGTTCAACTTTGGAAGACAAATAAGATATTTTTGATGAAATCCAAGCGCTTTCTGACCCTACATAAACAGCAACCCAACTCACATGTTCAAGGCCCAGAAAGGTTGGAAGGACATTGTTAAAAAATAGTCAATGTGACATCAGTGGTTCAACCTTAATTTTATAAAGCTATGTGCGCAAAGAAAATGAGCAACTAAAAGTAGAGCTTTATTATAATTGCAGTTGAGGCAATTACGTAAAAGCAGTGCTGTTTCATAATAATTGCTATTGAACATTGCTGCGGTCTCGAAATTGGTTCCTTGAGAAAATCACTTGTATTGCTATCGACTACTGAAATGTTGCTGCCATCACAACCTTATTCTATACAATGGTTTCATGTGCTTGGAAACACAGGAAGGAAAAACACAACAACTAAATCAATATTATTTTATGAATGATGTGTCCTGTATAATCTAAAATCCCCAGAGAGGTGAAGTGTGTGGAAAACAGCAAGCAATAAATTGAGGGCCCAAGGCCATCTGTTACAGCATCCAGGGCTCAGAGCGTGATGGCCACTGAGGCAAACATATAATTACGAAATGAAAAGTGGTTCACTTGTAATGGAGAGCGGGTGAAAGTGCGTCACCGTACAGAAGTTGCTTGTGTCTGGCAGCCAAGTGCAGCGGAAGATATCATTCTGAATGGAGATATCTTGGCTAATTAAAGCACAGTGGAAAGCATTATCATGCTCCAGTCTGAGAATCAAAGCACTATGCATGACCGAGACAACTGTGGCGAAGCACCTTGTAGTGTAAGTATGGACAATATGCTGCAGCAGAGCTGGTGGACCTTCCTTACCAGCAAGGTGTTTTCGCTTACAGACTACACAAGGGTCATGTTTCTATTCTCAGTAAAAGAAAAAGCTGATCCAACCTGCTCGACTGAGTGTGTAGCTCGAAGGGACTGTTAAAAGCTCTATAAAATGAAAACGTAGCACTTAGGACAGTGTTATCAACACAAACATCCCACACTTTCAGAAACGAGAGTTGGACAAAACCTTTTGCTAAATGACTGTTGACTGTAAACATGTAAGTTGGGTAAAAGGAAGAAAAGCGGAGTATGGAAACCCATTTCAGCCACTGAATAAAACCTAAAAAAAAGTAATTGCATGCATTGCATGTTTACAATATGTAATTCTAATTTTATAACACATAATTGCGAGTTATTAAGTCACAATCGATAGATATAAACTGGCAATTATAAGAACCTTTCATTCTTTTTGTCCCCCTCAGAACTGGATGTTATAAATCACAATTGCAGGTTTATATCTCACAATTCTGAGAGAAAAAAAGTCAGAATTGCAAGTTTTTATCAAAGTTTTTATAAAATTAGCAACTGTTTAGTTTAGTTTAAGTTTCCCACTATTATCCCACTATTCTGACTTCATAACTCGCAATTGTGAGTTTATTTCACGCAATTCTGACTTTATAACTCAAAATTGTGAGTTTATATCATGCAATTTTGAGAAAAAAGTCAGAATTGTGAGATAAACTTGCATTTGCAAATAAAAAGTCAGAATTGCAAGTTTAATTATCTTGCTATCCTGACTTTATGACTTGCAATTATGAGTTTATTTCACACAATTCTGAGAAAAAAAACATCTGAATTGCTAAAAAAAAAAACAAGAATTTCGAGACAAACTCACAATTGTGAGAAAAGTCAGAATTGCGAGATAAACATGCATTTGCAAGAAAAACGTCAGAATGGCAAGTTTTTCTCAATTCTAAGAAAGAAAATCAGAATTGTGAGTTTGTAATATACAATTCTGAGAAAAAAGTCAGAATTGCTAGAAAAAAGTCAACTGCAAGAACTGCAAGTTTTTACCTCACTTTTCTGACTCAAAACTGTTTACATGACACAAATTTGAGGAAATTCTGAATTGAGTTTAAATTACAATTCTAAGAAAAAAAAATCACAATTGTAAGATATAAACTCGGAATTGTGAGAAAAGTCAAAATTGCGAGATAAACTTACATTTGCAAAAAAAAAAAAAAAAAAAAAAAGTCTAAATATCTTTCTATCCTGACTTTATAACTTGCAATTCTGAGTTTATATCTCACAATTCTGAAAAAGTCAGTCATACCTGCTTGAAAAAAAGTCAGAATTGTGAGATAAAATTGCATTTGCGAGAAAAAAGTTTTTAATCTAGCTATTGTGACTATATATAAAAATGCTCAAATAATTTCCAGTAGAAAAGCATGCCTTTACTTTTTTGCTCTCTCTCTCTTTCTCTATATAGAGAGAGAGAGAGCGAGAGGGGAGAAATTATTTTTACGATATTAAGATATGGCTTAAATGCATGTAAAATAATTATAAAAGGGGCTTTATGAAAAATAAATGTCAAAAATAATGCCAGTATTGCCTGTTCTAAAATATGAAGTTATAACAGCTTCAAATGGACCTAACTGGTATCCTGCAGTAAAACAACAGAAGTATTTACTGATCAAAAACATAATACAAACCAAACTGTGAGAAATCTGAACCGAAACACCCCCAGTTCTAACAGAACATTGAGTAGAACCACAACACACTGTTTGGCACGAAGACGTGTGGACAGAAGACTAAGGAAGTGCTTCTCTGTCTGAGCGCAGAATACATAATTCAACCATATGGGGGTTTGGCGGGGGTCCAGCTGAAATCTGCTCAGCGTTACAGGACGGGGGTGTTTTGTGGAGGAAGGCTCTGTCTCTAAACAGTGCTGGCGGTCGCTGTAACTCAAATCACTTTTCATGGTTGAGACTAGAGTATCAGGTGGATGAAATTGGCTATGAAATTAAAGGGACAGAGCTCTAAATAACACGCTTCCAAGGTCTTTCTCTTCACTGTACAGCGGAGAAGAAGGGAGAAAAAAAAACACGCAAACAGACAATAGAGAAACATCTCTCGGTGGATCTACGGAGAAGTATCCTCTGATTACATCAAACAAACAAAGGACTCGGGCTTTGCAACCTGACATGCTCCATTCTTTCTGTGGTGTCTTTCTATATCTAATGAAGTAGAGACCGCACCAAGGGTTGCATTCAGAAGCAACAAAAGGCAGGAGAGTGGCATCTCCGCGATTCAGCCAGAAGCCGCTATTGACATTAGCTTAGACTGATCTTTATACACTCATAAAGCCTGAGAGAGCAAAACAGCCAACTAAAGCAGATGGACCCAGAAAGAGCGGTTTTTCATTAAGTCCAAAAGAGCTAAAGATTATCCCGGGCATAATGCACACGCCAGCTCTTTGTGTTTGAATAAGCATCATCGAGATGACTGTCAAATACTTATGCATCATGAACCAAAATCTATTAAACACGATATTCACTGCCAATCTATTCTCTGAGTGAGTTAAATCCATTGAGATTCATTCGAGAGCGTACAGATCAGATGCATCTAAATACTGTAATCCCTTTACTAATGATAGTACCTCGCACAGAAACACTCTCTGAAATTACTAAGGTGACGAGCATCGGACTTTGTTAGAGGCGCTAACGCACAGGCGAGATATGGGCCCTTGGGTCGATAAAAGCCAATCTCAGGTACATCCTCAGTGAGCCTTTACTCCACTCACCTGTTTTAAGATGAATAGAGACCTTGTTAAACAAGTTCAGGGATGAATTTCAATCTAGGCTGTTTTAAAAATAACCCAGGGATGCTTAGCGCAATGAGAAATGGTCGACGTTCTGATCAAAAGGACAACATTTGTGTTGCGTTATAAATGTTGCAGAATAAACGGCAGTAAGAAGTGCAGAGACATTTTTAAACGTGCAGCGCTGCACTGCATTAAAATGTTCGGCACTCTGCTGGTTCGCTGTCTGGACTTCAATTGCATTCTCTAAAAGAGAACAGGAAACAAGCATCTCAAATAAGATTTGTTCATACACACGATACAAAACAGACACACTGATACAAGTGTGAGTAAATACAGCATATACTATCTATTGAAACCTTGTATGTAACTTCTAGGGCTTGGTTTTGAGACAAATACCACGATTCATTTTGAATTTTTACTCACAAGCTTGCGATTCGATGTCACCCTGGACCACAAAACCAGTCATAAAGGCCTGAAAGCTTTCCATTGATGTATGGTTTGTTAGGATAGGACCAGTGTTGTGTGACCAACACAAGTTACGTAATAATATTACTTTTTCCAAGTAACTAGTAAAGTAACGCATTACTTTTTAATTGACAAGAAAATATCTGGGTTACTTTTCCCCCCATTTATTGATTAAAAGCTCTCCTGTTCCTAATGTTGAGAGAAACTGTGAGTAAGAAGTTACTTTAGTTCTAGACTAAATGTGAACATGCATTAATTCAACTCACTCACTAAAAAGACAGATACAGTATTCATCAAAATGAATAAAAACTGTGAGATTCAACTCAAACCTGCAATAATTAAATATGTTAAAAAATACAAATATCCTTTGTGTATTTAATCCTATTTTATTAACCAATGTCTTTGCTGCCGACTTCAGATGATCCAATTCATTAATACTAATAAGCAAAATTACTCAAGATAATCTAACATTTGTTTTCCTTTTTGTTTTATTGCTGAAGAGTTGACATTTTTTCTTTCGCGGTCTACTGTATAGACGTGAATTTACTTTTCTCTAAGCCTGAGGCTTTTGGTGTAAAAAGGCTTTTACATTTGCCAAAAATAGAACTTTTTATATTAAAAACAAACAAGCAAGCCCTGCCCAGATTTAAAACTAACGCAAAAGTAACGTAACACTTTCCATAAAAAGTAACTAAGTAACATAATTAGTTACTTTTTTAGGGAGTAACTCAATATTGTAATGCATTACTTTTAAAAGTAACTTTCCCCAACACTGGATAGGACAATATTTTGGCTGAGATACAACTATTTGAAAATCTAGAATCTGAGGGTGCAAAAAAACAAACAAAAATAAGATATTGAGAAAATCGTTGTAAAGTTGTCCATATAAACTTCTTAGCAAGGCACATTACCAATAAAAAAATTAAGCTTCTATATATTTATGGTAGGAAATTTACAAAATATCTTCATGGAATATGATCTTAAAGAAAGAAAAATGGATCATTTTGACACATACAATGTATTTTTGGCTACTGCTACAAATATACCCATGCTACTAACAGTTTTGTGGCCCAGGGTCACATATTTCAGGTAAAGTACATGCCATAAGCTATTACTACATTATTGAAGGCTAAATAATTAACTGATGTGTATATAAATGCTTAAATTACACTCAATGAAGTTTTTTTTTATAATAAAAGATACAATTACATGTTTATATTTCATAAAACAAATTTGAGTGGAAAGTGCTGGCTGCCACAAAAACTTGACAAATTTATTCAAACATAAACATTAAAGAACTGTAAAAATTATAATGAATACATTATATATTATATTTAGCAAATTCTCCTCTGTAGAGTAAAATTTTCTTGCTGACTAACGAGTTTATAGTCACCAAATATGTTTCTCTGAGGTAAGTGTGACGTTACTTGACATATTGCTTACAAGCTGTTATATTGACGTCTAAAACACTAATTGAGCGATTACATAAGACAAGATATGAATTTCGGTAAGTTGTACTCTTTCTTTTAACATACCTTCGTTAGTTTATTCACGTTTATTTTGCGCTGAAATTGGTATTGAAGCCGAGGAAATTATCAGTTCATGTACACCTCCGACTGGCGGCTTCCACTTCTAGTGAACATTTCGCAATAAACAGTGGCCAAACGGCAATTATTGTTTGAGTACTGTACCAAAACGAACAGAATTTGAAAGCTTAGACTTTGTTTCATATCAAAAGTAACAAAGCACATTACTTATTGCAATTTATTGGATGGGGAGGAGCGCTAAAATAGCCTATTATTATATCATTAGGCCGAACTGAAAACAGACTAGACTAATCGATTCTCGGGATTTAAAGGGGTCATCGGGTACAAAACTAACTTTTAGATATTGTTTGAACATTAATGTGTGTTGGTAGTTTGTGTACACAACCACCCGACAACGATAAAAATCCACCCAGTGGTATTTTTTTAATCTTTAAAAGTAATATCCCCTTTTTAAAATCAGATCATTCTTAGCTTAACGAAATACATTTGATTGACATTAGCGTCTTACATTAGCCCCGCCCTCACCGAGTTGAAACTTTCCGAATATGATCCTCACTGTGTCGACTCGGGTGCAGAGGAAGACTCTAATTGAGCGATTGAGGTGTTCTGTTGTTGGATGTAATAATGAACACAGCAGTCCTCATTTACTCCCGACATCTGAGTCGCTGATAGGGTTGGGCATCGTTTTGATTTGAACGATTCTGATTCTGATTCTGATTCCGATTCTTCCTTTCGATTTAGGTTCTTTTCGATTCTCAATTCCGATTCTTTGTGGGCTGAGTCAAAACATGTCACAGGCTCATTTGATTTCACAGAGGATAATTTTATTTTGATTCAATATGAGTTTTAGTTTTAGGAGCTGCAGCCCATGTAGGAGAAAATTAGGAATGCCTCTGCACCAGCCCAAAAACAGATTTATATATGCAGAACTAGAACTTGCACCCTGGTCTGGACTCTCTGTGCATGACGAGACAGTGGACCTGCGCAGCACGTCAAACAGGCTACACCCCTTAATTTGTACATCATGCAGGCGTAGGTGTTTCGTTATATTCGTAGTGCATCCTCCCTTGCAAGATATCATTTTGTCACATGTGTTGAGCGCGCTCTCGCTGAACGCAATTTAGTCCATCGCTCTTTTACTTTGTGGATAGTAATTTTGAGTCGTTTGTTCCGCGGTTGTCCACAGCCTATCGTTAAACATGTCTATCGCATTTGTGGCATGAAATTTTTTGCGCAATCGTGCTGCTTGTATGAGGAGGTTTGCAAGGTACCAGCTGAAGTGCAGAAAGGACTTTGCAGCTTTGATTATGGACTATAAAAACGCTGATTACCTCGCAAAAACGCGACACGTGACGTGCAACGTTCTGTGCTCCAGCACGGTTAGCGCTCACACTGCATGTTAACCGCGCCCGAGTCCAACTTTACCGTCCCACCTCTTCCAAGCGGACCAGGGCCGGCTAAACGAGCACTCACACTAGTCAAACGAACCGCGCTTTGGTGGTCAAACGCACTTGGGCACGGTTCAAACTGCCTAGTGTGAGTACACCCTTAGTGTGAAATAAAGCCACACTTTTGAGCGCCGCTTACCGTGCTCCATAGCTGCAACTGAACAAGCGCGCGGCAAGCATTTCCAGAAATACGGTGGCCACAATGGAAACCAAAACTTGCGTGTTTGGAACTGATGATCGGAATCGAAAACAAGTTTTATAAACGATTCCAATGGCATCGTTATTTTTTAAACGGTTCCAAGTTGGAACCGGTTCTCGATGCCCAACCCTAGTCGCTGAAGATGCAGAGGTTTAACGTTACTTTCGTTTTTAAATGGAAAGCGCCAATCCCGATCTACATAAGCATCTATCTTCGTGCGAATCGTTCCTGATGCAGCTTCACCCACAGCAGAAGTGAGTATAAGGGGTTTTTTATGCATCTTTGCAAATGGCCTTTCTTAATAATGTGCTTGTTGGCAAATTTCGCCGATAAACGCGGCTAAATGCAGCTAAATGCGGCTAAAGTAAAAAATAATCCCAGAGAGGGGCGGGGCGAGCAGAGTTTGTGGCATTTAAAGGGGCCATGTCTTAAAATGAGCTGAAATTTTGCAGAGCTGATTTTGACAAGGTAAAAGGGTGTTTTTTTACACTACTATTGAGAATTTTTTTAATCAAAGCATATTAGAGACTTTCCATTAAGACCCTAAAGAATCATATGAACTTGTGGGAAATGGGCATCTGATGACCCCTTTAAGAATCAATATTGTTTCATAAAATCGAGAAATTGATATTTTTACCCAGTCCTAGTAACTGCAGTTAGTCATTCCGAGCCAAATCCTATGTTAAGTTGCATACAAATCTGCAGACATTCATAAGGTATAAAGTATTAAACATATCTATGAAATTAGAGGATTGGTACCTGACACACAAAAAGAAATCCATCCTGCAATTTCTTTAAAATGATTTAATAAAATGCCTTAGCTTGTAATCACAAGTGACAGTGATTTGTTAATCCCAACAAGCACTGAGAAAAAAAAAAACAACAACTGGCAAATCATCACAGCATCCTTCGGAGTGCTTATACATGCTGCATTTGCAATCTAAAATTACTGCCATATTCAAAATTAAAAGCAAATAGCTGAATTATGAAAATAATTATGCAATAAAGCACCAATCTTTGTTAAACACTTTTCAGTAATGTCACAGACAGTGCATATGAGCTGAGAGTGCATGTCTGCAGACAGACTCTTCTCAAAATGTTTACCAAAGCAGAGAGGAAAATAAAAAAAACATTTTGGGTAGCACACTTGGGAAATCAGTCAATATTCGATAAATATGCATGAGGACTACATGCAGAAGCGGCAGAGAGTAATTCCTCTAAATCAAGCCCTTGATCTCACTGAGAGATTAGGACACTTCTGCAACCATTTCACTGCTCCTATCTTGTCCTCAGTGACAAATATTGATGGAGAACTCGTTGTACGCAGTCTAACATGTGCTGCTGACAAAACTCAAACAAGTTTAGTTTAAAATAGATATATATGATCTGAAAGAAAAAGAAAACCCCATTTAAAGCTCATGTTAAACACAATCAAGTGTAAGCTCCTGCTGCAAGTAAACCGCAGTATATATTCATGAAAACCTGAGGGTTTGCTTTAATCTTTAAACCAAATGCAAGCAATATTTCTCTGAACCTAAAACTCTCCGATAAGTGAAATGTTGAGCCCTGAATTTCATGCGCAACAGCGACAGCAAAAACTAGTCTAATTAAACGCCAGTTCCACATAAATTACTTGAGTGATGTACTTGATTAAATACGAACCAATTAAATAACAATTCAGAGTGATGCTCCTCAGCTTTAGCTTTGAACCCAACCCTGCGCATTCGCTTTTACTTGTAATTTAATGATGATTACATATATTAAACTTATTTTCAGCTGCAAATAAGCTAATGCAAGGGGAAGTGAACAATGCCGCATTTCTCACAATGAAGCCTGGTAGACACCATATTTAATTAAATATGCAAATGAAGGCAATGTCTCAGTAGCTGACTTGAATCAACTCTGTTTTGTTTGGAATGATAAAATCCAAACAGGACAAAAGCAATATGTGAGTGTGACAAAAACTAAATATGATGCTCTTGCTAACAGAAATAAAAATATAACCTAATACAGCGGGGGAAAAACTAAATTTAAACTTGAACACATTTTCATAAGGGGTAAAACTGACCACAGAACAGTTATACTATAAATCCTTTATATTAAATATGAAAATGGCATTAGACTAGATAAAATAAGCCTAAAATAAACAAACTAGAAAACATTGGCGAAGAAAAACAAATTGAAAATAAAAAAACAACTCTATTACAACCCTGGACAGAAGTTGAATGAGACTAGGGTCATTATCTCTGCTGAGAGATGCTTACTAAATAATTCAGTTAAATATGCTATCTACCTTGACTCCGTTTTGGAGGTCTGTCAGATTGAGAATATTAACAGCTCTATGGAGTTTTCACCAAGAGTGGTCAAACGTTTATGGTACGGTGAATGTTCTTACCTTACGACCGTCGCTGGCATGGCAGTTGACGTTTAACGGCGTGAGCAGGGCCATGAGCTTCTCTTCATTTCCGCTCCTGAAGCAAAGCAGCAGTTTTTAAAGAACAAGAGGGAACAGTAAAACAAGAACAAGCTAACACAGTGAATTTCACAGAGAAGATGAGGAGTGAAGGGTAAAAGGACGGACAGGGGAATAAAACTCATAGTCAAAAAGAGGAGGAGTGCATAAGATGAGCAGCATCTATCGGTGGTTTACTTCACGGAACATAAAGTGTACCTTCAATATAAATTTATCACATGCCTAGGAGTGGTACTTGCGGATACCCTGTATAAAGTTTCCGCTGTAATTGGAGTGAGCCGTGGCCTGGAGCTCCAAAGGGTTGACTCATCAGCACCTGCCAGCAACTCCTTTACTTCTCGCCAACAACCCGAGCGTGACCAAGTATGACAGTGTTGGATTTACCAGGCCTGCCAAGGCTACGGCCAATACCTCACGCCATCTGGGATCAGAGATGGGCCTGATGCCACTCTAATCAAAAGGTGAACAATGGCAAAGAGACATAAGGGGCTATCACACCAGAGGAACCTTTCATAGTTCCTAGAACATTTGACGTGTTCGCACCGCGGGAACTAGGAATGGTATTTAGTTCTAGGATCTCCGTTTGGGGGAACTAAATTAGCTCCTACTTCAGAGTAGGGTCTAAAACAGTTCTGTAGGGTCTTTCGCACTGCATAGTTCTAAGAACTCAGTTCCAGGAACTAGCCAGCAAGGTGGTTCCTAGAGAACCAATTTCCCCCTTGGGTCTTTTCCTGGTTGCATTCACACAGGTAGCAGGAGCTCTGAAGAACCTTTATTCACTGCATTTACAAACGTCAACAACCAGTGAATGGAGGACACTGTGATCGAAGCTGTTTTTTGTTGCGCGTCGTGACTTTCATGATAACGGAGATGAAATATAAACGGAACTCAACAAAAACAGCTCTGATCATGGCGTCCTCCATTCACCGGTTTTTGGTGTTTGTAAATGCCACGAATAAAGAGGTCGCTGTCGGCCGCTTGAGAATTCCTGCTGCTGGTGCGAATGTTACCAGGAAAACAGCCTGGTTCTTTAGGAACCACCATGCTGGCTAGTTCCTAGAACTACACAAGGAGGAACCTTTTCAAAGTTCCTAGAACTATTGGCAGAAGTTCACGCTTTTTGGCGTGTTCGCACCACAGGAACTAGGAACTTATTAGGTGCTTTTGCACCACGTAGTTCTAAAAACTAGCCAGCATTCTGGTGTCTAGAGAACCTAGTTCTCCCTCAGGCCATTTTCCTGGTTGCATTCATTTTCCAGCTGTGTCGTGGGTTTCGTGATAACAGAGATGGAATGTTAACACAATTTACGTGACTGAAAAAGCATGAAAATATGACCAAATCTACCACAACAAATTCCAGTGTTTAAGAATATTAAGGCTGAGAAAAGAACAAAACACTGCAGACAACAGTTAGCTAAATGCCCTTATCGCTGTTTTCCATGTTCTTTAAAAAAAAAAAAAGGCGGGTAGCCTGTGTTTCATATGCGTTTGTCCAATCAGTGCACAATTATGCCCTGGTGGTTCATATACAACTGTTTTAGACCTAACTCTGAAGTAGGAGCTAATTAGGTTCTTCCAAAACATAATTCTTAGAATTAAATATGTTTAGATATTAAGATGCCAAGTGGTGCGAACACGCCAAAATGCGTGAACTTCCACCAATAGTTCTAGGAACTATGAAAAGGTTCCACCTGTGCAAAAGCCCCTTTAGCAACCTGCTGTCTGCAGAGTTGTGTTCTTTTCATCTAACACTGCAAGCTGTCATAGGATATTTAGTCAGATTTTAATGCTCTCTCAATCACGTAAATTTTTGTTTACATTACATCTCTGTTATCACGAAACCCAGACACAACAAAAACAGCTCTGATCACAGCATCCTCGATCCACTGGTTGGTGACGTTTGTAAATGCCGGCAATAAAGACGTCGCTGTTGGCCTTTTTAGAGTTCCTGCTGCCGGTGCGAATGCAACCAGGAAAGCAGTCTGATTCTCTAGGAACCACCATGCTGGCTAGTTCCTCGAACTTTGCGGTGCAAAAGCCCCAGTATTAGCTGCAGAACAATGTAGTGGAATGTGTCAACATCAAGTTTCCCATTTTTGGAAACTGTCAGGTTCTTGTAAGCAGACTCTTTGCTGTCATAGAGGAGCTTTCCTCAGGTCAAGCCTTGCCAAAACAGTAAGGTTTGTTCATCCCCAGTCGCTCTGGTCTCCTCCTGCCAGTAACTACAGATAACCAGCTTCAGTAAACAACACAAGATCCTTCATTTAAATGCACACTCTGCCACCGACATGGAAAAATAGGACTGGCTGGGAGATTACAACTGGGAAGAGAGGCTGAGAAATGGGAGGGTGTCATCAATCTTCTTGATGCGTTTGCAGATGCATCCTGGTCTTCGGGAGATTACCACTAAGAGGAGCGCAGGCCATAAGTCAAACTCGACTTTCTTGTGAATTGTTTGTGTGTCTATCGGCTTTGTCCATCTTCCATTCCGCAAGTCTCTACAAACAATTCTCAATTCATAGGGTTCCTCGTGCCGTCTTCGGGAGGTGGGGACCGAGATCAACTTAATTCCATAACAACGAAGCCTCCTGTGATCATATGTGTTCCTAATGATCTTTCTTCCTAACGGTGGAGAGAATTACAAGGCCTTTGTAGTTCCTTTCTCTCTTGATCATTAAAACAACAAGAGTCCTGATTTGTATCCATGCTGCGGGCTGTGCCTGAAGGCAGGGGTATAAAAAAGGGGGGCAAAGCCAATGGAGATGTAGACCAGAGTATGAAAAGGAACATCTTTTCTCAGTGACTGCTGGGATCGCAGACATGTCAGATGTTTCCAGAGGCGTTTTGTTTCAACGTGGCAATGCATCTCATGGTGACAATCAGGGCAAGGAGTTTCCTTGGACAACAGGTAGGATGTGAAGGTCTGTGTCTCTTTCGCATCCTCTTTCTCTGGTTTCAAATCATTAAAACCAAATTCATCACATAGAAAAAAGCATTCTGCCTATGGCATGCTGCTAAACGGAAAGTCTCAGGCTCCTCCAGGCCATCACATGTACATATGAGAGCGCATCTACTGAGTCAGAAATCCCCGGCCCTGATGGCACCTGCTCCAACACAAGCCTTAATTTACATCCATGTGCACAGACAAAAGAAAAACAGTGACTATGGAAACAGTACGAGGGAGGGAGGAAGAGAACGGAATCATGGGAGAGTGGGAAATGAGATGAGGAAAGGTTGAGAAGGCTTGTACTCACCTCGCAGCTTCCAGGAGTTCGTCCTTCTTGTATTCGCCTAAGTGATTACAAAAAATCATGGTGTCAGAGGCAGACAGGATGAAGGACGTACAGCAGCAGCAAGAAGCCAGAGTAACTAAGGAGCAGCGGACCGCCGGCAGACACGCTTAAACACACGCGCGCACAGGCATCAGTGCACCAACGCTGCCTCGCTTTTCTCTCGTTCTCTGCCTGGCTCTCTCTTCTGGTGGTGGTGTCGCCGAGCACCAACCCCGCTCGCCTGATGAAACCGTGACGTTGAGCAGATTGTGGACGCGGCATCGGCAGTGTCTTGGATACGACGGACGAACTGACGCATATCCCTGTTCACTCCACAAATTAAATGGCTCTCTTTCTCAGGCAGACAGAAAGCACACACACATATATACAAACACACACATACAGCCCTCCCCTTGTATACAGTGAGCCCAATACTTCCCTTCTACTGTCTATTTTATGTTTGTATAGGAGGAGCCGTTGCTGTGATAACACGAGATAAGGCAAAGGGGGGGAAATATGTAATAAACAAATGCCGCCCGCCCCGCTCTCTCTCTCCCACCCCCCTTACCCACAATACCCGGCCTCCCAGCCAATCAGAGAGACTCAACTAATTCAGCTGTGATTCCTCCCCACCCCCACATGTGCTCTCACTCGCTCTCTCTACCGAGGCTTGTGGAGACAAGAGAAGTGAGGAATAAGGGGGGAGGATGCAAAAAGACAGGGCGAATGAGGGAGGGAGCGGAAAAAGCAGTGGAAAGGCATGTGGAAATGTTGTGGAGAGGTGGATATCATGACATATGGGCTGCATGCAGGGGGTGTTTAAACATCAAAATGGCTAAAACAAAATGCTGCAAACAAGGCTTGCTTGCCGTTTTGTGCCAGGCGCAAACAAAAGGCTATGAATCACAAGCGGGGAAGGATGGTAATAAAGCAGAAAACAGCGTGTCTGGAAGACTCATTACATCCCTGCGTGCTCGTCAGGCCATCGGTTGCATGTTTTCACCGATAGGACGGCCAACCTTTGAGCCTGACGACCCCCAACTGAGAGATCCAAATGGAGTACGGCGCACAAAACACAAAAACACACATAGGGTCTAAAAATACGTTTTTGCCGACAGTAGGCCCGGGAATTTGTATTTTGCATAGTTTTTATAAAAATATACATATTTTTGTCCACAGGACAACTGGATTGTTTATCAAGTTTCCACATTAGCAACACATTTACAGTATTTTTAATTATGTTAAATGTTAATTTCAACATACTAATCAGGGGCTTTTTTTTTTTTTTTAGAGCAAGCAGGTGAGGCAGTGCCTCCTCAAAATATTGGATGAGAAAAAAAATAAGGCTGTTGTGATTCCTTGATTCAATTAAAGTACTCAATTTGGACAAATCTGTGTTGAGTAACAGGCAAAATACTGCACGCACGAGAATTCACACAAATTTCATTTACATGCGTAGAGCACATCAAACTCCATCTGCATATTGTTGTGAGTTTGGGTTTATTATAATGTTAATCTGGGATTGCAGCTTGTGCCATTTCATCAGATTTGTAGGGTAAATCATTTATAAACCTATGCAAACATATCAATACCTTCCTTCATATGCTAACAGTTAATCGTGGTTTCAAAATAAAAGTTTAAACCCTTTATACGCTTTGATGTCCACATATTCAAGAAATTACGGTGGCTGCAGTAGCATTTAATAAAGAAATAGCCAAATATTAAAGATAAAGTGGACATTTGAATTAAACATTGTTTAGTCAGTTTTAAACAAAGATTAGATTGTGCAGTAAAGTGTAAAAACAATCGTCAAAAGTCATTTGTTATAATGCATAATGTACATTAGCTTTATGTTTATAATACATCATGTATTTTAAGTTTTGATTAATAAAACCTTATGATTACTTGCTTTTGATACTTTATCTGAAATAATTGTTGCTTCACTGCTATTATATATGTGTTTTAAGTAATTTTAAAGACTATTGTTTGCTTAGATCTATTTTTATCACCTCAAACAAATGAATTATAATTAGTCGATTACTCGATTAATCGTCAAAATAATCGCCAGACTACTCAATTACCAACATAATCGTTAGTGGTAGCCCTAGAAAAAAAACTTGTAGCACACAAAATATGCCAGTATTACAAAATATAACATTAGAGTGTGTGAAACGAGGCAATGCCTCCATTGCATTATGATTGGATATGACTTGGCTTATCCAATGTTATGTTGGCTGCGATTGGTCCATGTGATAAATCCCACCTAGTGTGTTCCTGCGTGATCTGTGTTCGCAAATCAGTCTAAATGAACAACATAATGGTGATAATGGGACGACTAACTAAAAAAGTAGGTAAACAAGTCACACTTTGACATAACCACTTTGTCAAAACAAGATTTAAAATAGCATAAAAACAATCTGTGGGAGTTTTTAGTGAGTAATCAGCTTGGTGAAATTTAAAGTACATCTCTGTGTCTGTGAGCAGTATTTACTAAGCTTTGATGCCATTTAATGAAATTCAAAAATAGTGAAAACTATTTAACTTTGAGGACTTTGCCTCTTCATTTTAGAACACCACTGCACGCCGCTGGCTTACTGTTAGTTCACAATATCTAATGCATTAACTAATGTTAACTTAAATCAGAGAGGAGCACATTACCATTTTAATAGCATGACTTAGACCATGCAATGTTGCATTTTCTAATAAAAGTATTGATTACTAGCAAGCAACTGTTTTATTTAATCAAGAAAGTAACATTTTTAATGCATTTGGTGCTTGGATTGTGATCATTCTTGACTCTGCATGCATATACAGTGGTGGCCAAAATATTTTCACCAGCTATAAATTGTTTTAAATCAGTTATTTCTATCTTTTGCTGTAGCGTGTCAGTAGGAAATATCAGTTTACTTTCCAAACATTCATTTTCCATTAATTGTAATAATCTGACAAGGAATCTGACAACAGCCAGTGCTCCACACAGAGATCTGATCTCATCATCATCCAGTCTGTCCGGAATGACATAAAGAAACAGAACAAACTGAGACGCATAAACAGATTTTCATTGTCAGTTAACTTCTATTCACTAAATTAAATCAACATTTGGTGTGACCATCCCTTATGTTTAAAGCAACTTTTGCCCTAGGTACAGATAGTGCGCATAGTTTTTCAGGTAGCTTTGCAGGTAGGTCTCTTGAAGCATCTTAAAGACGCTGTATAAGTTCTTCTGGATTTAGTCTGTCACAGTCTGTTCTGTTTCTTCATGTCTTTCTAGATCTCAGATCTCTGTGTGGAGCACTGACTCCTTGTGCAAACAAAAATCTCACTGGATTATTACAATTAATGGCAAAATTAATGTTTGGAAATGTAAACTGATATTTCCTACAGCAAAATATAGAAATATAGATAGACTTAAAAACATTTTTTTAGCTGGAGAAATTAGTAGTGTTCTAATAACTTTGGCCCCACTCTATATAAACCGTTCTAAAGACCTTTTTGTGTCTGACTGTTGATTGGCGTAAAAACCATGAGAGATAGACTAAACGACCTGAGTTACAGAGCGTGTTTAATGGATATCATACATTTCACTGCGTGTTACAATCTAAAGCACGCCATGAGAGATGAAAACTGCGACTCTTGTTGACGGCAAAATAAACCAGGAGTGAAATCTTGTCACGTCCTGGTCTGGTATTCTGAGAGTTTTTCTTGCTTAGTCAGTATTAAACCACTGAATGTCCCCAGGACAAATCACCTCCAGAACGCTAAGTGACATTATTGACAGGAAGGAGAGCTTTAAGAAAAAAGAGAGAGAGAGAGAGAAAGAGAAGAAAACACCACAGATGGTGAGGCAGAAAATATGACGACTTCGGAGACTATTAACGAGCTGCCTGCCAAGTTTAGCAATCTTTCATAACAGCATCAGAGAGACTATTAGTCTAGTCGTACTGTTGCAGTCAGATGTCAGATGCTCTCTCTGCATGAAAAGGATGCATGTTTACCCAAATGCTAAATAGAAAACCTTCACAATAATAAAACGGTCCAGATTTATACATTATCTGAAGTACATGTAATGCAAAACTCACTAGCATAACATGGGAGTTGGACTGACTTTCTCATTCAGGTGTCCTGCTAAAGTGTTCAAAGTTGTTGCTAGGAAGTTACTAACTGTTCAAAAATATTCACTAGTCCATTCTAAATGCGACATGGACTTGTGTTTTCAAACTCTGCCGCCTCAATATATGAGTATGTGAACATATAAACATATTCTCTAGAGTCACTTCTAAGTTTCTTTTGAGAAAAACTATCATCATATCATATACAAAGAGAAACTTAAAGGACTTCACGGCAACACGCTAAAATAAAAGTTTGGTTTAACTTGAAGAAACTGTAACAGAAATATATTACTATATATATATTATTATTTTATCAGAAAAACTAAATACACATCAGTATTTAAAAAAAAGCAATAATAATATAGTTATAAAATCAATTATTACAGTTTAATGAAAGCATTCAATTCCAGAAAATCCAGAAAATGAATGGAAAACACATAATTTGGTACAAATAAAAATTAATTTCAGAAAAAAAAATCATAGGGCCTTAAAAATATTATTTTTTGTTAAACTTATTAAATTGGTGTAAAAATTGTGTATGTTTTATGATTTCAATTAATTAGACATGCTTTTTGATTCATATTTTTTTATTTTACTATTAAAACTGAGTCAGAGAAAAATTAAAACATGGAAAAAAATTAAATCCAGAAAAATTACAACAAATTTTGAAAAAAAAAAAAAAAAAAAAAAACAGAATTTGGAAAAAATAGGGATTTTATAGGGCCCTATATATATATATAAAATTAGGGCTGTCAATCGATTAAAATTTTTTTTTTATCGCGATTAATCGCATGGTTGTCATGAGTTAACTCGAAATTAATCGGATATTTTTATCTGTTCTAAATGTACCTTAAATTAATACTTTATATCAACTAATACTCTAATCAACATTGGCATGGACAAATATGGATGCTTTAAGCAAATGTGTTTATTATTAGTGAAACCATACTCGACATAGAGCATGAACACTAGACGTGTTTCAAAGGTCATAGATGTTTTTCAAATAACTTGTTCATGTCTATTCAACACATGGAGAGAAAAAAAAGAACATAGAAATACCAGGTTCCCATTACTTCTCTTTCTTTGCACTGAGCAATTTACTTACACAAGTCTGTTTATATTATTTGCAGAACAGGGCAGCTCACTTCTTCTGAACATGCAAAATGTACATTTATTACTACATTTGTTTGCCTCTCGGTGCCCACATACTGTCATTTGATGCAGCCAAGTTCTCAACAAAACTGTTTCCATTGTTATATTTTAGTGTTTCTGTTATCAGACAACCAAAGAAATATGAAATAATGACTGAAAAAAATCCTGAATTATGATCACGATTCAATCGCTGAAAAGAATCATTTACCGGCATCTGGACATAAGTCACTATTCCCTGCATTATTATGGTTGTTTTTAACTTCCTGTTTGAATGCTTTCACGATCCTTGGACTTTTTAGGAGTTTACCCGTTTAAAGTTATGTGATCGCAAAAACCTGCTTCTTTTATTTTTTTTAAGGTATTGTTTACGTTATAATGTACTGATTCGAGAGCCCGGTCTCATGAAAATACATACTAGTAGCACGATTTTCTGTTTCTATTTGGCGTGCTATTAATAAGCTGAAATTAACTTTGACGTGCATATAATACGCCATTTTCGCTTGCATACTCGTATGTGGCTTTACGCATCAACCCCACAGCACCAATCCTAACGCAGACCGACTCCGCTTGCATTCATTCAATATGGCAGAAGTGCCAGTACGCATGAAAGAGTGCAAGTACGCAAAAGGATAAAATACAGACGTGCCTGTGTACCGGCCCACTTCAAGCACTGGAAGCAACATAGCATCTGGTTTAACTGAAAGCGTTGCTCCTCTGCCGCTCGCTGAACAGAGCAGACGCAGATATGAAGAGAGGGAGGTGCGTGCGCATTGGGAGACCTCGCGCTCGTTCGGCAAAACCGGAGAGCCTCAGAAACTATATTAGGTTAGTCCAATTATGTGTTTATGTATTATTGCTAGACACTTTTCGCTAGGTTGGCAACACTGTGTATCCATTTCTTTAACTATGGGCTAGGTAATGGGTCAAACAGAAAATGCGTGCTGCATTAATCGCGCGTTAATAAAATCAGTGCCGTTAAAATGAATTTGCGTTAACGCGTAATTAATGCGTAATTTTGACAGCCCTATTTAGAGCCCGACCGATATATCGGCGGGCCGATATTAGGCATTTTCCAAACTATTCGGTATCGGCATTTATAATGGCCGATAAATGAATATTTAAAAAATAAAATAAAAATGGACGAAACACCCTTTAACCATGTCATGAGTGTTGGCGTTTGTATAGTTTGTCCACCAGAGGGCACTCTACACCGTCCCTGTTGGCAACACTCGTGTATAACGCGGGATTTCGGGGTTCTGATCCATAGTATTTTTGCGTGAAATTTCAAAATATTTGCATAGTTTTCAAAATGAATGTCCTGTGAGTGTTTATGCACATATGAGCACCAGCATAAACAGATTTAGTATCAAGCTTGTGCATAAAAGTTTGCTTTTCTTTTACACGTGTGTGAAATCCAATGACGCCAAGTGTGCGTTGCAGACTGTTGTTCAGCCGCGGCATTAACGAGTCACATAATGGATTTAGATCGCTAAATAGTAGGTTTTAGAAGGCAGGCAGCAACTGATGATTGAAAATGGTTTGATGTAGCTTGGTGGAAAGAATTTGAAAAGTGCAGGTAAAGGGATAAGCAAGCTGACATTGTAATTATAAGGTAGCTTATTTTTATACATTTTATTTATCAGAACTTTAATATATTTTGATGTTCCTCTGTTCTGTTGTGACAATAAAAGAAACAAGTTTCTTTTTAAAATGCATTATCATATTATGTTAGTTAAAACTCATAAATAACTACAAATTTAAAATTTGAAATCTGTTAATGTTTTGTTGCGCGTTTCTGAAATAAATAAAAAATATCGGCCAATATATCGGAATATCGGATTTTAAAACCAACAAATATTTGTATCGGTATCTGCCTTCAAAATCCTTTATCGGTCGGGCTCTAGCCCTAATATATATACATTTCCAACATTTATCAGGACATAAATAAAAATACAGAGCAGGAAATAATGTGCTGTGTATCAAACCCTCACTTTCATAAAACAACCCTGACTCAGACTCTAAACCAAATATGAAGGATTTTAATATTGAGGATATACAGAGCTGAGAGAAACCTCATAATACTAGAGGAAGCTGCACTTTAAACACTGAACACTCATTTTGACAATGACTTAATATTTTTGTTTGGGGTCCCAGAGTTCCCAAAGACATACAAGTATATAATAATAGAAGCCATTTTTAAATTAACCTCACATTTTCCTTTAGCTCTTTCAATATGTTCTTCTGAATCTAATCAAAACCCAGCAGGCAAATAATATTGATTGCTATGCCTGTATAGCAACACAGTAGACATGCTTTTTTAATTTTACCTTTTATTATAATTAGTTTTTAATTCATTCTTTTATTCAATAAAGATATATTAAATTGAGTCAGTGAAGACTTTTACACTGTCACAAAAAACTGTTTTTAAAAAAGTGCTGTTCCTTTAAACTTTCTACTCAAAGAATCCTGATAAAATATTAAAAAGGACAGATGTTTTCAACATTGATAAAAAGAAGAAATGTTTCTTGAAGTCCAAATCAGCATATTAGAATGATTTCTGAAGCATCATGTGACACTGAAGACTAGAGTAATGGCTATTGAAAATTTAGCAGGAATAAATGATATTTTAAAATATATTACAGGGCTCGAAATTAACTTTTTTACTTGGTAGCACTGGTGCTCCCAACTTTAAAAAGTTAGGAGCATCCCCAAAAATTTAGGAGCACCCAATTTCTTTTTAGTTATGCGCCGATCTTAATTCTTAATGGCCGATTCTGATTTACAGATTTTGATAGCCCCAAAATTAATTTACTAGCCCAAATTAAAAAAGATTTTTTTTTTTTTAATATAGAAAATCAGATAGGAGTCTAAATGTCAATCAAAAATGTTTTCAATACACAAATATAAACAAATATCAAGGAAGGAATTTTATTTCACCATTTAGTGTCGCTGCAGCATTTTAAAATATCGATTTAAGGCAATTCATGACCCTTTTTTTAAGAGCTGGGGTTGGACAACGTACGGTAGAATATTAAGCCATAAAATTACATGATTTGTAATTCAGATACAGACACAAAAACAAATATCTAATACAATGGCATTTCAACCTTTATACCATTATAAGGGATAAATCAAGCATATAATTTCTTATATTTATATAAGATATATAACATTAGTATTACTTAACTGTTTAGATTTTTAAAAGGCACATTAAATTCTTTCACATTTACACATGGATCGATAATTGCACTAATTTGACCATTAAAAGTTGAAAAAATGTATTACAAAATAAAAATTAATGTTTGTCACGAGGGGGCGCTTTAATAGCGCTGAAATAATACAGTTTCCATAGTAACAGCTGTACACAAATCAGCACTAACGCTGTTCTCAGACATGAATTGACAATGCAAACCACACGTTTCTGAGGACAGTCGGTTCCCTTCAGATACATTCATATAAAGACATCCGTGCTGCTTTTTGACTTAGAAACGTACAGCTTGCATATTTATTCAATGACATCATTGCCTTTTTGAAGATTTATCCAAACCTATCGCGATCGACTTTCTGTCTCTTAAACTTATACGTTAATCAAGACGTTTCTTATACCATTTTACATGTTTATAACTTTTTATGGCCTTGCATTTGATACAAATAAATTGAGGAGTTTTAAGGACCTGCAGAAGTCCTCTACTTCACGATAGTACGTCTGACAGTCCTGTGAAACATTCTGGTAGCCCGACTGGAAACACAAGAGCCCAGGGACGTCAGACTACCGATTTTACGAGCCCTGCCGGCTAATATCTCAAATCTGCATTTAAGGTAATAATGTGAAGATTAACTTAAATAGTTATGTAATGTTGGAGACATCGTCACTGTATCAGCTCACAGCAGTCTGTGCACTGCAGTAGTTAGGATAGCGACAGTTTTGAAATCGAGTAGCACCACACTCATTTCTCTCACTCGCACAAATGCTTCCAAATATAATTTGAGGTCGCACAGGTTCATTTAAATGGTCGCAATTTCGAGCCCTGTATTAGAAAAAAATAATACTTTTCAGTAATATATTTCACAATGTTACTGCATTTTTATCAAATAAATGCAGCCTTGGTAAGGACTTCATTCAAAAACTGAAAAACTAAATAAATAAAAATAATAATTTAAAAAAATGACTATACCGCAAAAGTCTAAAAAGAAAAGTACTTGAGTATTACAATGAAAATCAATGTTAAATTGTTACGTTTTGTTTCAATTATTTAGACATGCTTTTTGGTTCAAATTTTTTTAATTGTACTATTAAAATAGAGTCTAGAAAAAAATAAAACATGGGGGGAAAAAACGAAAACCAGAAAAATTAAAACTTTAAAAAAAAAAACTGAATTTAGGAAAAAATAGGGATTTCATAGGGCCCAATATATTAAAGAAAAAAGAATTTGTGAAAAAAATAGGGATTTCATAGGGCCCAATATATATACATTTTTATTTTACTATTAAAACAGAGTCTAGAAAAATTAAAACATGGGGGAAAAACAAAAAAAACAGAAAAAATAAAAATAAAAATAATAAAAATAAAGAAATTAAAGAAAAAATAATTTGGGGAAAAAAATAGGGATTTCATAGGGCCCAATATATATACATTTTTATTTTACTATTAAAACAGAGTCTAGAAAAATTAAAACATGGGGGGAAAAAGAAAACCAGAAAAATTAAAACAGGCGGGAAAAACGAAAACCAGAAAAATTAAAACTTAAAAAAAAAAAACTGAATTTGGGCCCAATATATATACATTTCCAGGACTTCATTTAAAAAATGAAAACCAAATAAATAAAAATAATAATTTAAAAAAATGACTAAACAGCAAACATCTAAAAAGAAAAGTCCTTGAGTATTACAATGAAAATCAAATGTTAAATTGTGAAGTTTTATCATTTCAATTATTTAGACATGATTTTTGGTTCATATTTTTATTTTACTATTAAAACAGAGTCTAGAAGAATTAAAACATGGGGGAAAAAGAAAACCAGAAAAATTAAAACTAAAAAAAAAAAAAAAAAAAAAAAACAGAATTTGGGGGGAAAAAAAACAGGAATTTCATAGGGCCCAATATATATACATTTCCGACATTTATCAGGACTTGAAAAACCAAATAAATAACAATAATAATTAAAAAAAATGTCTAAACAGCAAAAGTCTAAAAAGAAAAGTCCTTGAGTATTACAATGTAAATCCGGCATATGGTTCATGTAAAATTCACTGAAGGATTTATCTGGTTTTTATCTGTTGTTGTATCTCTACGAGTCTATCCCTTCAGGATGTGCACAAATGATCATTTCCTCCCTCTTCAAACACTGCCACTGAAGCAAGGCCTAATCGCCTCTCTGACTGAACCGTGAGTACACAGGTTGCTTGAATTTCAGTATATTTTTTGTGTGGGTGGGTGCGAGAGCAACAACTCAAAGCAAACATGCGCAGCCCGAGGACAAATGACCTGCCTTTGATTTCCGGGCCGACACACTGATAAAGTGCACTTGGCAAAGTGATAGAGTGCACTTCAGTCTCTTGCTGTGAAGGGAGTTGTGTGCGTGGTGCACGGCTGTGAGTGAGGAAAGGTTAGGGGGAACTGGCATGTGTGGTCCGGGCGACTGGACCCCTGCCTAGCTGTCTCAAAGAAAGAGGATTTAACAGGACGGGTAGGTGGTGTTGCATCGTAAAGGTGCTCTCCACGTAAGCCTATATACGGCTCCTTGACAAACACACTTTTGCTGAGATATGATGGGAAACGAAGGACAAATCCTGTTTGCTGCGCCGCACAATTTTCTTTCTGGAGCCAAAATAAACATTGGGAGATTAGCTTAATTTCCTCTTCCTACACCGTATTCATCAGCACACGTGTTTCGTAACACTGAGGAGTCTTTAAACCTCCTTATTCATTTTCTTTTTGAACGTTAAATGATTATCTGAATGTTTCTGTGACACTTTTAGCAGTTGTATGCAAAAAAATAGTACATTTATTCATTTCGCAGACTCTTTTATCCAAAGCGACTTACAAATGAGGACAATAGAAGCAATCAAACCAACAAAACAGCAATAATATGTAAGTGTTGTGACAAGTCACGGTTAGTGTAAAGCAGTACAAATAGCAAGGTTTATTTAAATAATAAATAAAAAGAAAACAAATACATAGAAAAAGAACAGAGAATGCTAGTGTTAGAGGGTACTTTTTTATGATAAATAAAAAGGAAACAAGCAGATAGAATAGAAATGTTTTAGAACAGAGAATGCTACTGTTAGAGGGTTATTTTTTAATAATAATAAAAAAAAGAAAAGTAGATAGAAGTGAAAAGAAATGTAGTATCCAGTGATAGAGGGTAGTTCTTTATGATAAATAAAAAGACAACAAGTAGATAGAATAAGAAAAATAATAGAGAACAGTCACAACAAGTGTTACAGGGTCAATTTTTTTGTTTTAAAAAAGAAAATAGAAAAATGATAGAGAACACTAGTGTCAGAGGGTCATTTTTCATGAAAACAAAAAACAAGTAGACATAATTGAAAAAGAACAGAGAACTCTAGTGTTAGAGGGTTAATTTTTTAATAACAAATAAAAAAAACCAAGTAGATAGAATTAAAAAAAGAATAGAGAACGCAAGAGTTAGAGGGTAATTTTAAATAAATAAAAAAACAAGTAGATAGAATAGAAAAGGAATAGAGAACGCAAGTGTTAAGGTGCGTTCACACCGGACGCGAATGAAGCGGCAAGCGCGAGTGATTTACATGTTAAGTCAATGCAAAGACGCGAATAGCCATCCTGCGGCGCGAAACGCGCGAATGAGGCGGCGCGAAACGCGCGAATAGCGCGAATGGCGCGGCGCGCATTGAGCGTTTCAAGCGACTGCCGCGCCATTCGCGCGAATCGCGCGAAACGCGCGAGTTCAAAAATCTGAACTTCGGCGGAATTCCGCGCCGCGGTAACCAATCAGGAGCTTACTCTAGTAGTGACGGAGGCAGAAATCCGAAACAACAATGGCGGACAAAATCACCGATGCTGTCTGTGGTTCCTCGGAGCTGTACGATACATCTTTGGACTTTTGTAGAAACAGGAATAAAAGGGATCTTGCTAGGAATAAAGTGAGTGAAGAGGTCGGACAATCTGGTTAGTTTTAAAAAACGCTCTTTACTCAATTTAACCTACATATACATACATATTGAGACTACAAGCAAGCTAAAGCTGGCAAATTGAGCTCATTCACCTATTTTACAACTACTTTCCTTCTGACGAGTGGCAGAAGCCCCTCCCTTGACGCGAATTCGCGTCTGTTGTGAAGAAAATGTCACGCGCGAATGACGCGAATTTTACCGCGCGAATGGCGCGAGTAAACTCAAATGTTCAAGCGTTCAACTACGCGCGAATAGCGCGTTTTTTCCGCGCAAGTCGCGTCCGGTGTGAACGCACCATTAGAGGGTAATTTTTCATAAAAATAAAAGAAAACAAGTTGATTGAACAGAAAATGAATATAGTATGCTAGTGATGGAGAGTAATTTATGATAAATAAAAAAAAGTAGATAGAATAAGAAAAATTATAGAGGACACTAGTGTTAGAGGGTAACTTTTTTAAGTTCATGAATAAAAAGAAAACAAGTAGACAGAATTGAAAAAGAATAGAGAACTCTAGTGTTAGAGGTTTAATAATAATAGGGTTAATAATAAATAAAAAGAAAACAAGTAGATAGAATAGAAAAGGAATATAGTATGCTAGTGATAGAGAGTAATTTTTATGAGAAATACAAAGAAAACAAGTAGATAGAATAGAAAAAGAACAGAAAACGCTAATGTTAGAGGGTCATTTTTTTAATTAATAAAAAGAAAACAAGTAGACAGAATAGAAAAAGAACAGAAAACGCTAGTGTTAGAGGGCATTTTTTGTCATAAAAATACAAGAAAACAAGTGAATAGAATAGAAAAGAAATAGTATGCTAGTGATAGAGGGTAATTTTTATGATAAATAAAAAGAAAACAAGTAGATAGAGAATATGAGAGTTACAGGGTCAATTTTTTATTAAAAAAGAAAGAAGATAAAATAAAAAATGATAGAGAACGCTAATGTTAGAGGGTCATTTTATCATAAAAATAAAGGAAAACAAGTAGATAGAATAGAAAAACAATAGAGAACACTACTGTTAGAGGGTCATTTTTTAATAAATAATAAAAAGAAAACAAGTAGATAGAATAGAAAAAGAACAGAGAACTCCAGTGTTAGAGGGTTATTTTTTAATAACAAATAAAAAATAGAATAGAGAACGCTACTGTTAGAAGGTCATTTGAAATAAATTAAAAAAAAAACAAGTAGATAGAATAAAAAGGGAATAGAGAACTCTAGTCTTAGAGGGTAATTTTTTATAATAAAATGAAAAAAATAGTTTGATTAGAAAATGAACAAAGAATGCTATGGGACATTTTTAAAAGATACACTAGAAATACATAGAGACCGCTAATGATAGAGGATTATTTGTTTAATAAATAAATAGTAGATAGAATAGAGATACTAGGGATGCAATTCGGTAAACAAAATTATTTGGCTAAAAATAGCACAAAAAAAGGCAGAACAAACGATACCGAACAATGACGTGACGCAATCATATAGAGCCATTACACTGTAAAAAATTTGCTGTAGTTCTGCAGCTGGTTGCCAGTAACTTACTGTAGATTTTTAATTTATGTTATTTACTGGCAACAGTTTGTTCAAAGTTAAATGAACATTAAACATTAACAAGTCTTTGTCTTTACAGAATAAAACTATAAAATAACAACCTACTGCAAAGCATTCTGGGAACCAGAAACCTTCATCAACCTTTTTCTGTTTTTTTCCTTCAGATTTTGGTTCCCAGAATGCTTTGCATGAGGCTGTTATTTTAGTTTTATTCTGTAAAGATAAAGACTTGTTAATGTTTAATGTTCAATTAACTTTGAACAAACTGTTGCCAGTAAATAGCATAAATTAAAATCTACAGTAAGTTACTGGCAACCAGCTGCCAGTAATACTGTAATTTCTACAGATTTTGTTTACAGTGTAGTTTAACATTCATACATGTTAGTATTGTAATTTTACTGTTGTTCTGTAAAAATAAAATAAAAAAAAGACAAAAATAATGATAATAATTACAACAGCTCTATTAAATGTATTATTACATTCACACAGTATTCAAATTAGGATCTGTAATATTTTCTAATGCTTTAAAAGAGCCTCTTCTGCTCAGGAAGGCTGCATTTATTTGTACATTAAAAATACATGACTGAATCAAGAAGGGGGTCTTAAAATGGCCTAAGAATATTATTTTACTAACTTTAATTTTAAGTTAAATTGTGCTTTGTTGGTATGCTACAATGTCCAATAGAATGTTAAAATGTTCAGTTTTAAGTAAATGTTTTTAATTTGTTGTAACTGATTTTTTTCTTTGAAAAGTTAGACAAAACTGTAAAAAGCAATTCAAAAGTAATTTATGCAATTGTGAAAAAAAAACATGTTTGGTATTCGGCCTTCGGCCCTCGGCCCAATGTTTCATTTTGTTCGGTTTCAGTCAAAAATTTTCATTACGGTGCATCTCTAAGAGATACAAGAGACACTAAAGTGACCTTTTTTATTAAAGAAAACAACCAGATAGAATAGAAAAGGAATAGCGAATGCTAGTGTTTGAGGGATATTTTTTTTTTAAATAAATGTAATAAATGTATAATAAATAAAAGAAAACAAGTAGAATAAAAAAAGAATAGAGAACGCAAGTGTTTGAGGGATATTTTTTATAATAAAGTCATAATAAATAAAAGAAAACAAGTAGATAAAACAGAAAAAGAATAGAGAACGCAAGTGTTTGAGGGACATTTTTTATAATAAATAAAAGAAAACAAGTAGATAAAACAGAAAAAGAATAGAGAACGCAAGTGTTTGAGGGACATTTTTTATAATAAATAAAAGAAAACAAGTAGATAAAACAGAAAAAGAATAGAGAACGCAAGTGTTTGAGGGACATTTTTTATAATAAAAGAAAACCAGTAGATAAAACAGAAATAGAAAAGAAAGTGCTAGTGTTAGAGGGCTAAGGCTTTTTTAATAAATAAAAAGTAGGTAGAATAGAAATAGAGGAGAGAGTGCAAGTGCTAAAGAAAAAAATCTCTCACTTTACAAGGTCTTTAGGACATATTTACTTTCTGCATTAAACTTTTATACAACATTCAGTTTAAATATGCCATATGCACTGATCTAATATCCAACCGCATTTCTAAGATATTTGCAACCATAAATGTAAATGTAAATGTATAAGCTAAATTCACTTTGCTGTATTAATCCATGAAATGAATTCCACCCATTTCATTATTCAAAGGTGACACTGAACGAGCCACTGAACTAACACTTATGTATAAACACACTGTCAGACAAAGATGTGGCTGTGATATAAAATAATTTCCTTCAAGGTTTTTTTGCACATCATTTGCATATATGTTTTCTTCATTTATCTCAGTCTATCAAGCTTTTGAGCTGTAAAAACTTGAGAGAGATTTACATATTTTTACAAAGTGCCTGATTTTTACAGCAGGGGTGGCCTTATGGATAATGTTTGTGTCGCTCTGAAAAGCATTAATGGGTTTAATGCTTCATTTCTACTGAAGGGAAAGAGCGTGAGACTGTAAAAAGATATCTCAGGCAGCACATTTAACTAAATAAATCTCATTTATAACAAATATAAACTAAATATACAGCCAAAGTATCATTCTTTCCACTGTGCTCTGTGATAAGCGCCCACAGCGTCGCACTAACCAGCAAACTCCTTCATTCCTCCCATTAACTGGCAAATGCGCAGCTCATTCCCAAAGCTGATTGAGGAAATAAACCATATTGAGAGGAGCTGCAATGTTCACCTTCTGTTAATATAACTCATGAGTCACAACTCAAGGCAAGAGAGACCCAAGTGCGCCAACACACAGCCGAAAGCAAAAGACTGATGATGCCTCTGACAAGACCTGCAACTCAAATGATTGCTTTGTGGGCTGCAATTTATATAAACACGGTGAAAAAACCCCTTCGGTTTTGGATCACTGACTCCAAATGGAAAGTTCTTGGGACTAGGCATTAAAAGATCAGAGCCCTGAGACATGGTCACAGTTTACTGACGGCGAAGTGGATCCCTTCTGCCAAACGGAGAGCTGGGAATTGGAACCTAAGCCACGGAAAACAATCCAGCTGAGCCCTCGCCTCTCCTCTGGCTACACCGGAGAATTTAGCTGTCAATCAAAACCTTGGCATACCCTGAATGAGCCATTAAAGAGAAAAATGTTTTAGGGTTTGAGCCGTGAGGTATCGCTTCCATTCAGTCAGGACATTAATTTCACATCCTCAATAGCGGGAAAACACAATTAAGTATAACCATAATTCGAAAATATCGCTTCTTCGGTAGCCTATGGCTTACTAAAGTAAATAAGCAGCACGGAAGCTAATAAGCTAACCTCAGAAAGTGTGTTTCTCAGACATCAAGAGCCTTAAAGGATTCTAGTGGGTCATGTACTGCTTGGATGGAATCTTAAGTAGTTTTTTCCCCATATTGGGATATCAGTTGCTCTCTGTGTGGTTTGCTAAGCAATAGATGTCAATGTTGGTCGATGTATAGCAACTGAGGCGTATCAAAGTCCATTTAGAGCATGTCGGTGCACTTGGCGGCCATTTTGGAAACATTCTCATGTAGCTATTTTCTACCTAGGCAAACAAATACACCTCCTACTTGAATACAGAGGAATGGGAAAGGTCATATAAGTTCAAAACATATATATTAAAGTCATTTCTTTCTTCAGTCGAAAAGACATTAAGGTTTTTTAGGAAAACATTGCAGGATCTTTGTCAATATAGTGGACTTCAATGGGGATCAGTGGGTTGAAGGTCCAAATTGCAGTTTCAAATCAGCTTTAAAGAGCTCTACACCAGGGTTCCCCAAATCTTACCCTGGAGGTCCAATGCACTGCAGAGTTTAGCTCCAACCCTGATCACACTCACCTACCTGTTATTCTCTAATGATCCTGAAGACCTTGATTAGCATGCTCAGGTGTGTTTGATTAGGGTAAGAGCTAGTCTCTGCAGGAAAATGGATCTCGAGGTCCAGATTTGATGATCCCTGCTCTACACGATCCCAGCCGAAGAATAAGGGTTTCCAACAATTGGAAAGGTCACTTGTTTAGTTCTTCGCCTGGGCACTCCCGTTCAAAAAGGTAGGGTAGGGTGAAAAAAATCAAATTTTCTCCTTAAACTTCAAAATCGTCTAACATCGGACCTTTGACCTTTTTTGTAAAGGGTGTTTGACTTTTTGTGCATGTTCATTTTGTAAACATGTGTGACCTTTCCAATGTGACTACATAATGCATGAAGTCGAACCAGTGCAAGACGAGCATTTGTGGTTAAAAGGTACATACTTTTTTTTTTTTTTTTTAGAAAATGATTGATTGTTTCGCTAGACAAGACCCTTATTCTTTGGCTAGGATTGTGTAAAGCCCCTTGAAGCTGTACTGAAACTGCAATTTGGACCTTCATTGAAATCCAATATATGAAGAAAAATCCTGGAATGTTTTTCTCAAAAACCTTAATTTCTTTTCGACTGAAGAAAGAAAGACATGAACATCTTGGATGACATAGGAATGAGCAAATTATCAAGAATTTTTGATTCTGGAGTGAACTAATCCTTCAATTTAAGTTAAGTTGAAATGACTTATACAGTTGATTGTACTTAAAAATTTAAGCAGCAATAAAAAAATTATAATAAAATAATTAAATTTTTTAGAGCTAAAAATAAACTTTTTAAAAAAAATTGAGAAAATATTATTTAAATATTTTTATATTTATCTCATTTAATAATAATATATTTGATATAAATTACATAAAATATATTGAAATAAACATTCAACTGATCAAAAGTGACAGTAAAAACTATTTCAAATGAATCCTGTTTTTTTAGAACTTTCGATTTAAGTAACACTTTTTACGAAATTATTAAGCAGCACATTGATGATAATAAGCAATGTTACTTGAGTTACAAACCAACATATGGTTTCTAAAGGACTATGTGACACTAGAGTAGAATAATGGCTACTGAAAATTCAGCTTTGCCACAATAGGAAGAAATTACATTTTAAAATAAATTAAAGTCAACATGAAATCAACATTGAATTTTTTCGGTTTTAATATGAATATGTTAGCCTTAAGGGTTATCTGTAAGCTAGTGTGCTCCAAAACAATGACAAAATTCGCATTTAGAAGATATACGCATTCAAAGTTTAGTCACTAACTTCCACCAATATGGATCAAAGATGCACTACCTTGCACTTCAGCTTCTCAACAAACTTTCTGTCCAATCGAACGCTCTCTAGAGTCCCACCCCTACACTATAAACAGACACTGAAGCTGCAGCTGAAATCGGTCACTTGTTAACAGAATTAGTATTTTCTGTACTGTGAATGGCACGTAGTGCACTATATAGGTGATAAGGAATGATTCAGACAGTGTAAATATGCTTTCCATTGGGGCGAAAAAAGTCTTGAACCGTGGTCCAGAGATGCGATAACATGGAGCGGATCATATGTGCGAATCGGCGCAGACCACAAAACGTATCAGACCCATTTGAATTCTACAGAGAATAGTATATTTTATAGCGATATGGATGAGATTGTGGCTGTAATATGATGTCAAATGCATCTTTTACTCAGTTAAATGGCTCTGGCACATATACAAGTGAAACATTATTTAAAAAAGGAGGCGGGACTGCTTGATATATCCCGCCCTGTCTTCCTGTTTCAGTTGAAATTATATCAACACGTAGAATAATGTGCGTGTTTCAAAGCACTTCAGTGGACCTTTAAAGGTCCCATATTGTACACATTTCTGGAGGTTTATTTTAGTTGTTGATGTCCTTAAGAATATATATTTGCGGTATAAGTGCCAAAATCCATCTCAATATATTTTTACAGCTCCTTTTTTAGGAGCTCTGTCAAAAACAGGTCGATTTTGGCCCATCTAATTAATATTCATGAGCCTCTCTTCTGATTGGCCTGTTGTTTTCTGAGTGACGCACAGCCAGGCCAATCACAAGTAACTACGGTCATGTATCGTTGTAGCCGAACCCAGAGCCATAGCGAGAGCCTAGCCTGCTGATACTCAACAAGATATTTCAGAATGATCATTAATGTTTTTTCTTTTTCAAACACTGAATGCAGTAAGCTACATAACTGTTGCTTTAGTAAAGCCCCTTTCACAATGCGCACTGATTCTGGAAAATTACGGGAACGAGCGCTGTGTGAACAAAAGCTAGAACCATAAAGGCAGTGTTGTAGTGATGATGCACGTTACCCTGCGACTCTTCAAGACAAAAAAAATATGTGCAAAGTGGAATGAAGTGGCGATCGGGCAGAGCCAGCTCCTCACTATCAGCGCTGAAGCACAGTTTGTTCAGGTTAGTTTCAGTTTAGTGAAACGTATGCGTCGCATTACATCTCACATCCAAACGTCACATGTCTTTATGGGTTGTGTGTAAAGCACGCACAGATTCCGGAAAACAACTGTGAATGAACCAAATCAAACAACTCCGGAACAAATCATGGGACACATTATCCGTGTATTTACCGGAATCACTGTGTGAAAGAGGCTGAAGTTGACGTGACAGTGGTCTCTTATATTCACGTTGTTCTGAAGTAGGGCTGCAACTAACGACTATTTTAATAGTCGACTAGTCACCGACTATTGAAACGATTAGTCGACTAATCGGATAATTATTCAATTTTTCTCAAATTTAGCATGAGATTGCTTTAATTATGTGGAAAATTATAGTAAGCACAAGAAAGAAGGGGGTACTTCAATAAAAAATTCATATTTTGCTGCTGATAGGCCAATTCATACTAAAAGTAAATAAAAATGCCCTGTCTAAAACCAATTAGGCACAGTGCTCGGTCAGTACAGACATAAATGCATAAATTAAGAAACTCTATAATTTTTTTAATGGACAGGCACATTTGTTTTATAAGAAAAAATAAATTAAAATCAAGTAAACATGTTCTTCCTGTAAACCATCAGCAGCAATAAAACAGTAAACAAAAATGTATATCCAAAACAAAACGTATTGGCTTCCATGTTATTTAAATCTTACCGAGGCCAGCCAAACTCCGTTTCATTCAACTGTCCGACGTGCTTTCTCTTTAAATGTTCGTGCATCACAGAGGTGCTGCCGTGATGCGCAAGGACTGCTTTACAAACCATGCAGGTAATATTTTAATTCGCCGTAGCAGGCTAAAATGCTCCCAAACTTTACTCCTGTTTCATACATACTCAGTCTGCAGTGCGTCTACAGTCCGTGTGCGTTACGTATGCGGTGCAGAAGAAGCACAGACTCGTTTTGCTTTCACACAGAACGCGTTTGCAGTCCGTACATTGTGAACGTTCTAATCCGTTAACATGGGTGTGGAAAAAAAAACGCACTCTGCAGACGGAGTATGTGTGAAACGGGCGTGTTTTGGTACGCGCAGCTGCTGCGTTGGACGCCGCCATTTCTGTATGTTATCGCTCAGCGTAGAAGCTGCGTATGTGCGACTCTCGGCAGAAAGATGCCTCACTCGGTTGTCTGGCGACAACATCGACAATGAAATTCATTGTCGACTATTTCTATTATCGATTTTTGTCGACAACGTCGACGAATCGTTGCAGCCCTATTCTGAAGCCTGTGCAATGATTCGACATCTATAGACTGAACAGGGTTTTCTCGACTTGTTTTCGTGTTGTTGTTGCTTAGCAATGTTATGGACGCAATGTTGTCTGGGTTTGACAAAAGGAGGGTGGGACGGTGGTTGGTGCTCGGGGCGGTGACTGAGTAGATCGGACGTCACATCTGTACGGAAGTCACAGCGGCTTGTGAAAATGAACAGCTACTTTAAGCAGGCTGTGTGCAGTTTACTGTGGATTGACTGTTTTGAAACTCATATGTCAGTTACATAGCCCCTTGACCTCAGTTATCATGAAAAAAGCCAGGAAATTTCGATTTTGACAATATGGGACCTTTAAAGCATAACAATATTTCACAATATTACTGTTTTTACTATATCTTTGATTAAATGCAGCCTTTAGAACATTTAAAAAAAAAAAAACTAAAATTAAATGATTTTAACACAACGTTCACTCAAAATTGACTACAACTGTGTTCAACACTAGAATATATGCATTATTCATTATTCATTGACAATGCTGCTGGTAGATTTTGGAACGGACACGAGGGAGAGCTAACACGGCTGTTAATTAGACAATATCGCTCTATCACTGCTGGTTACCCACTGCAGGAACTGCCATTTCACAGCAGGTCAACAATTAGAGATAGCTGTCTACACCGGCAAAAAACTCTAAACCCAACATTATGACTATGCTGTTGCATCACTGCCAAAAACTCAACCCGGCCAATCATAAGAACCTAAACCTCTCAAGAGAGCTCAAACAACCCTGAGTAAATCAGGACGTGCTGCGGCCCCCACTCTCCTTCAGTTGTTTTATCCTGCATCTGGAGAGTTTGATAACTAAGCTCATTATTTCTGTTTCTCTTCTCCCCATGTCTTCTGTATTTCTGCCTACCATCTTATTACAGGCAGGCCGGGCGGCTGCTCAGCCATGTGTAAAAACCAGGGAATTACAGCTCGGTGATAATAGCGACCATGGGCAACAGATAGCCTGGGAAGATGAATCGCTTTCTTCTCCATCATGGGACAGGAAAACATCAGCTAGACCAATTGGCAAAACGTCTGATCTCCCGATGATTTTCATTGTCAGGCTTTCGGAGCCATTATCCGTGTGGGCTGATTTGTCATTTCAAGAAAAACGCTGCAAAATAGTTGCCCCCGTCACTGAAAAGAAAGCGAAACGGATAGGTGACAGCCAACGGTGCGTGGCGGAATTTGCATGTTCTCATGGTAACCCTTCTGAGTAATGCTCTGGTGGATAAAGACAAATGAAAACTGGGGAGGGTGGATCTCAGGGCTGCGAGAATTCATCAGGGAGCCGATCGAAAGGCAGCACACCACGGTAATCAATGAGCTGTCAGGGATGGAGGGTAGGCTTGTCACCGAGGAGAACAAAGTGATGGAGCTCTTGCTGGGCCATGAGCATCTAACAGTAAGTGAAAATGGGTGGCCCTTAAAATATATATTCAATTGGAAAGTCCATTAGCCAGTTTATTTACAGGCCCTATCAAATAACACCTTCACATAGTGGTAAAAACCATATAGAACATTGGGCAAAATATTACACCTGTCGGTATTTTGTTTGTGGGGTTTGGAGCTTTGAAGGGATAGTTCATCAAAAAAATGAAAATTCTGTTCTTACTCATCTTCATGTCATTCCAAACTTGTTCATTCAACTTTGAAACTCAAATAAAGATTACTGCAGTGAAACATGAGATTAGGGCTGCAACAACGAATCGATAAAATCGATAAAAATCGATTACTAAAAGCGTTGGCAACGAATTTCATAATCGATTCGTTGTGTCACGCGACGCAGAGACATTTGGTTATTATTATATATATTTAAAAAAAATTGAGCGCAGAGCGGAGTGGACACATTCGGTCTCTCTCCCGCACTGATGCCAGCAGAGTTCGGCACCTCATAAGCTGTGTTTCCATCCAAAAATGCGAATTTAACTTATGCGCAAAACTGGAACATTTGAGCATAAAGCACCGTTTCTACATTATATATATATGCTGCCCCGATTTATATCAAACATGTTTGATATTTAAGCCTACTTTGGCTAGCGTACTTTCACAGCAGCCAATGCTCGATCGCAAAACAGCTGCTGTACGGGTCGTTGGATAGTGGAGATGGAGAAAACTACTTCTATAGTTTTTGTAACACTGTCTGTCTGTATAATGTGTCGAAAACATACCACAACCGTAAGGAGAAAGAGGAGCTCTGCTGAGGTGAAATCGTCTCAGTTTTGAATAGGGCTGTGACGGTGGCACGTTGTTTTTTTATATAGCCTACACTTCAGTCAGCGAACAAGCAGCCTAAAAACGCTAAAATAAATCAAAGAAATAATATATTTAATTAAGAAAGTAGCCTAAGAATATTATATAGGTTATTAAACAAACATTCCTTGTAAAAATGTCCGACAGCTCATCAATTTTTGGCCGACTGAATTTCCAGTCCGACTGTCTTTTTTTCTCTTTCTCTTCCTCATTACACAGCTGCTGTTTTAATAGCAAAGTGATTACATTTATTTTCGTTCCTTTAGTTTATAAAGTTAATTTAGAGATATATTTGGAACACTTTTTGTTTGTTAAATTCAAGTTTTTGTTTTTTAAAGTTATACCTAGCAAACAGCGGCAGACAGATCAAAAGCCTGCTTAATCCATTGCGATTTAAATTAAAATCCATTGATATAAAAAACTTAAAACATATCACACTATTAGTTTAATCATTCAATTAATATAAATCCAAAGTTTGTGCGGAGAGAAGCGCGCTTTGCAGCGCATGGAGACGCCAGTGCAATGTGGAATTTCTTTTTTGCTCATAAAGGTAAGAGTAATTTACCACCCGGGCCGGAACTGTAAAGGGTCTACCTTAGTTTGTGTGTACTCACAGTATCAACAAAATGTGCTCTTAAAGAAAACAAACAGAATACGCTTGATATCTTTGGTTTAAACAGGAGCGCTTCACAATAATTAACCGAAACCCAGGTAATTGCCTCACAAACACAATATCTATAGAAAGCTTTAAATTATTATTTTACTATAAAACGAAATAATTAAAATCGAAAACAAAACTCTTTCATTAGCTAATCCATAAAGATGCATTAGGCATTAATGAGCAGATGGCAGGATCGTCAATTTCATCTTTGCAACACTGAATCAGAAAATACTAGTTTATTAATAAGTAATTCGAATATTTTCTTAATTTTTGCCTTGACACATTCATGGTAATTACTTTTGCTGGGGCTTTGAGGCCAGTTTTGCGTGCATTTGAATGCGGAACTCTTCCAGCTGGTCGCTGCTGATGGCAGGACACTAAACACCGCCATGGCAGAATGAATGTAGCAGAAAGTTAGTCAAGTTATCCCGTTCCAGCGTGCAAAGTCACATGACTTTTTTAATGCGCACTGAGGAATTTAATTTGAGAGGCTTCTTGATGGGAAATGCAGCATGTACACCACAGCAAGCCGCTGTCTTGACGGATAGTAATTTTAGTTTATTTAGTCTATATATTTGGCAGATGTAAAGCATACATGTGTATGTTTTTTGTGTTAGTCCATTTTTATTTTATTATTATTATTATAACAGTTCAAGGAGCAACACGTTCGTGCACTTTCTAAAGATTTTAGTTCTGTTTTTGAATAAAGGGTTGTAAATCCCTTGTTTTTTTTATCCGATTCATCGATTAATCGAAAAAATAATCGACAGATTAATCGATTATTAAAATAATCGTTAGTTGCAGCCCTACATGAGATTACTGCTCCTCCATTCAAAACATTCAAGAAGTACAAAAAACACCATCCATAAAACAGAACGCCTTCATCCAAGTCTTCTGAAAAGACAATCACTTTACATGAAGAAAAGATTTAATTTAGGTCAATCAAATAAGGTTGAGCTTCCATATTTACCATATTTGATGAGCTCTATGTATTAGTGGTCAACCGATGTGTTTGTCAGGGCCGATGCCTAAAGTGATACTGATTATTACAAATGACCAATAACTGATATTTTGAATCAAAATATATATGTCTGAAAAAAATAAGCTCTATAAAATAAAACTCTTTTTAATTTTTTTTTTTTTAAATAACTTTAAATCGGCAAATCGGTTTTGAAAATTTACAATATCGATAACCATAAAAATCCTTGACATCAGCGTCGATAATCAGCCAGGTGATAATCGGTCGACCCCTACTATGTATATATTTTCACATATGAATAAAATCCTAAATTAAATCTGTCAGAACACTTAAACTGATTAAACTGTTATTTATTCAATTATTTAATGTCTTGAAGGGATAGTTGACCCAAGAATGAAAATTCTGTCATTATCTTATATCATATCATATCATATCTTAATTTGTGTTGAAACGGCATGAGGGTGAGTAATTAAAGACAGAATTTTCATTTTTGGATGATCAAACTTTTAGAAAAAGAAAGGAGAAACCGGATCACCGGGTTCGTACAGATACTGTAAAATTAAATTCCCGGACTTTCAAGGACTTTTCAAACACTACTTTTTTGATTTGAGGACTTCAGAGATCTCACTTATCAAACAATGTTTTCTATTTCAAATTCTAAAAAAAGACAAATAGATAAATAAAAATATACAAAAAAAAAAAGGCAAAAATAAAGTGAAGCACATGCAAAGTATTACTACTAAGGTGTTATAAAGAATATTTGTATTTGTGTATACATTCTTTCTTTTTTCTTTGTTTGCACAGCTTTAATGGTTTGACGTTTCCGACAGTTTAAGATTTAAAAAAAAAAAAGATCCGCAAAATCGCTCTAAAATCCTGATATGAAACAAATGATTTGCAAACCCGCAATCCGTGCTCCGAAGTTCTGATCTAAAGCAAAAGATTTGCAAACCCGCTCTGAAGTTTAGATTTAAATCAAAGGATTTGCGATGCACACTCTGAAATCGTGATCTAAATAATGATTTGCAAACCATCCTGTCAGATAAGGACTTGGATGTGAATCATTTTATTCGAATCATTCAATTCGCAAAGTGATTTAACTGATTTGGAGTTTCGAAAATCTTCGCTTCACCCACCACTACTTTTTTTTTTTTTTATCATTACCAGCGATGTTGAAATTCAAAAATGAATGGCTCTTTTAATTTGGTCTAGTTTTTGTTAGTGAATCGCTTGAAATGAGTCACGAGTTTCAATCAATCGAAGCGGTTCCAGCGTAAATAACTCAATTGATTTGGTTCACCTGTTCCTCTTTTCGCATCTTCAGCCATAATTACACGACACTGTCAATACTAGTACTTGCTTAGCTTTATTGTTTTCTGACATTAACTGTAATAAGCAAAAAAGATATGTTTTTTGAAAAAAATGTGCTTATTGATAAAATTAAACATTTCAGAGATACATTGTCTTTCAATAATTCATGCACTTTACCTCGTCAGGAATATTGCTATTTGCAAGGGTTTTCTAGGCCTTGCATTTCAAAAAGTCAAATTCAAGTACTTTAAAGGTCCCATATTGTACACATTTCTGGAGGTTTATTTTAGTTGTTGATGTCCTTAAGAATGTATATTTGCGGTATAAGTGCCAAAATCCATCTCAATATATTTTTACAGCTCCTTTTTTAGGAGCTCTGTCAAAAACAGGTCGATTTTGGCCCATCTAATTAATATTCATGAGCCTCTCTTCTGATTGGCCTGTTGTTTTCTGAGTGACGCACAGCCAGGCCAATCACAGGTAACTACGGTCATGTATCGTTGTAGCCGAACCCAGAGCCATAGAGAGAGCCTAGCTTGCTGATACTCAACAGGATATTTCAGAATGATCATTAATGTTTTTTCTTTTTCAAACACTGAATGCAGTAAGCTACATAACTGTTGCTTTAGTAAAGCCCCTTTCACAATGCGCGCTGATTCTGGAAAATTACGGGAACGAGCGCTGTGTGAACAAAAGCCAGAACCATAAAGGCAGTGTTGTAGTGATGATGCACGTTACCCTGCGACTCTTCACGACAAAAAAATACGTGCAAAGTGGAACGAAGCGGCGATCGGGCAGAGCCAGCTCCTCACTATCAGCGCTGAAGCACAGTTTGTTCAGGTTAGTTTCAGTTTAGCGAAACGTACGCGTCGCATTACATCTCACATCCAAACGTCACGTCTTTATGGGTTGTGTGTAAAGCACGCACAGATTCCGGAAAACAACTGTGAATGAACCAAATTAAACAATTCCGGAACAAATAATGGGAAACATTATCCGCGTATTTACCGGAATGGCTGTGTGAAAGAGGCTGAAGTTGACGTGCCACTGGTCTCTTATATTCACGTTGTTCTGAAGCCTGTGCAATGATTCGACATCTATAGACTGAACAGGGTTTTCTTGACTTGTTTTCGTGTTGTTGTTGCTTAGCAATGTTATGGACGCGATGTTGTCTGGGTTTGACAAAAGGAGGGTGGGACGGTGGTTGGTGCTCGGGGTGGTGACTGAGTAGATCGGACGTCACATCTGTACGGAAGTCACAGCGGCTTGTGAAAATGAACAGCTACTTTAAGCAGGCTGTGTGCAGTTTACTGTGGATTGACTGTTTTGAAACTCATATGTCAGTTACATAGCCCCTTGACCTCAGTTATCATGAAAAAAGCCAGGAAATTTCGATTTTGACAATATGGGACCTTTAAGCACCTGGTATGAACCCTGGTATTAGTATGCATGCAGGACTCAAACCTGCGTTGCCCACCTGAGCAGCAAGGCTGCATAAAAACCACTGCACCACAGCTCCAAACTAAATGTTTTAACAAAATACAGACAAACAAACAGCTCAGTAATTTTCAGAGCATCTAAGACCCTGAATAAGTCTCTGAATCATGCGAATATTGGATTTCACGCATTTCTAGTTCTGAAACCCAGTTAAATCATTTGATACCGGGTTGAATATATCAAATAAAGTGTTTCAGGTTTCTCCCCCCCCCCATGATTGTGGAACGTGGGAGTTTCCTGGTGCCCTACACAGTCACAGATGTATCTGCTCCACTTCTGGTGTGTAATATACTTTCACTGTGGGCATGCAAAAGGGATTATGTTCCTGCCGCAATAAGAGGTTTATCCTCCTCATACTGGGTATAAGAAAGGACTTAGTGAAAAACCCACCAAATGAGGAATAAAGCAATAGGAGAGGGTGGAAAGAAGGTGCAGAAAATCTTCCTTAATAAAATGGGTCATTAAAAAAAAAAAAAGCACCACACCAACACTGACGTCGCCTTCGCGTTTCAATTGATCTCCCTGAATAAACGCGCCAACGATACTTCAAAAGATCATTTGCTGGAGACACTCTGAAAGGCGAAAGTGAGCTATGACCTTTTCGGCTTAAACCCCTCCGCTACCAATTCCATTCAGATCCGACTTTCTCTTCATTTGCACAGCCCCCGCTTCTTCTTCTGACGGGTTTTTAGCTTGTTTACTGCTGACAGCTTTGTGAACCGGTGTACGAAGGCGATCTGGCCCTGACACCGCTGTGGGCACAGAGGACCTATTTAATGTTTCTGGCTTTAAGGAGCCTCTCTGCATAAGGCCGGCTGGCTATACGCGCTACGCTGCTTGCTAATCTGTTCGTTGCTCCTCAGAACTGTCAGGGAAGCCAACAGCACCTGCCCGGAAACAGGCAGCTTTCCCAGAACGGCCAATACGTGTCCGGCACCCTCAAATACGCTGCAGACTCTGTGTGTATGTGAGGCGAGTGCGAGCTCAAGAAACTGAACCAGCACCTCCCTCTGGGAGCTAATCATAATAACAATGCGAACACTTACTGGGCTATGACTTCCTTAAGAGATGCCATTTGTATGCAGGGCTACAGACATCTCATTTAAGGCTTTGCATTTAAGGCCTCAACCATGGAATTACACAAAAGCAAGGAAGCAAATTGTGTTTTGAACATCTGTGCGTCATCATTATATCTGGTTCGACACCATCCTAATAGATTTAGCAGAAAAAGCACTAAATGAAAGCAAACCGATGGAGTGCTGTGCATCGAGTCTGGCGACAGGAACCAGCAGGATACAATTTGTGAGCATGTTGCCCAAGCCTTTTGTTTTGTCAGCCTGATATTTGTCCAAAAGCTCACGCTGAGACTTACCCACAGGGGGGCAGTGTGAGTCCCACGATGCACGTCTCTCTGCCACACTAACGCTCTTTAATTCTCCCGTTTTACATAGACTCGAGCTGGCAAAAACACACGGCATTCCCACTGGTTCCTTTTGTGAACACGGCAAGAACCTGATTTTAGTTCACTGGGTAATTACTGCTAGAACTTGGAAATGAAAATCAAAGTCTGTGCAACATCTGACAGTAAACTCTGTTTTCCTTATGTAAGATAAGAAATACTGCAGTATGTGGGTTACAGTAATGTGAACTGGCAAGACTGGGTTTTTTATGTTACTGATATCCTCGCAGATCTATAACTGACCTTGGCTAATCTGGACATCAAATGAGATCTGGGCTACACAAGCATGTACTGTCACGATCAATAAGACTCTGCACGTATATAAGCCTAAACTGGGCTAATCTAGCAGAAATCTGCAGGAAGACGAAGATAAAAGACTGCAGTGGAAGAAATCCAGGTACAGAAGGAAATCTGAAATGTGGAAAATGGGAGCGGAAATCGTTAGGCACCTCAAGACATGTCAATTTGTCCTGGAACGGCAAAGAGGAGGTTCTGCATAAAATCCGTACTGAAGTGCTAGGTGTCTGCACTGAGTTAACAATAAACAGGCGTTTTTGTGTCTCAGAGTGGATTGTTATTTTGTCATATAAAGTTCACAATAAAGATGTCTATGCTATGCCTTCATTGTTCATTTTCATTACTTTTCAGGTTTTTTTTAAGTTTAAATAGTGTACATTTAAATTTGATGTATCTATAGACTGATATCTTGCCATGTCCCAGACCCAGAATTTCAAGAAGAAACAAAAAAGTAAACAACAAATGCCACCCTGGACAAAACCAGTCATAAGGATATATTTTGTGAAATTGAGAATTATACATCATCTGAAAACTGAATAAATAGGCTTTCCATTTATGTATGGTTTGCTAGGATAGGACAATATTTGGCTGAGATATCTGAATCGGATCTGGAATGTGAGGGTGCAAATATTGAAAAAATCGTCTTTAAAGTTGTCCAAATGAAGTTCTTAGCAACGCATAATACTCATAAAAATCAGTTCTGATATATTTACAGTAGGAAATTTACAAAATATCTTCATGGAACATGATCTTTACCTAATATCCTAATGATTTTTGTCATAAAAGAAAAATTGATACCTGTGCTACTTTTGACTGGTTTTTGAGGTCCAGGGTCGCAAATATAAATTACACTTATACATACAATTTGTTATGCTTAATTTAATATAAAGTACAATTTTAAATGACCAAAATAGGGCAAATGCTAATGCTAGCTTGATTTAATTACCTTTGAAAATACATTTTATTCCAAAAATTTTTAAATGTAATTATTTCTACTATTTTCACTGCAATCATAAAATTCTAATTAATATTAAATATAATTAAAACTCATAAATTTGACTGCAATGATCATGATATTTACATATACATCTATATATTGTTTATACCGCTTTCTATGTATTTTTTTTAAATGAAATTTATTCATTTGACGGCAAACTGATTTGTCTTATGATCCTTCAGAAAACATTTTAAAATAAAGTTGCATTCATTTGATCAAAAACACAGAAAAAAACAGTAATATTACTAAAAATTATTGCAATTTAAAATAGTGGTTTACCATTTTAATATACTTTAAAACAATTTAATCTGAATAATTCGGAATTCCGAATAAATGATGTTTCAAAGTGTATTAAAATGGTAAACTAGTATTTTGAATTGAAATAATATTTATAATATAATAGTATTTAAAAATACTGGTTCACCATTTTATTATACTTTAAAACATAATTTATGCCTGTGATGCAAAGCTGAATTTTCAGCATCATTACTCCAGTCTTCAGTGTTACATGATCCTTTTTTATCCTTTTTGATGCTTATTATTTTTGGAAACTGTGTACTTTTTTCAGGATTCTTAGATTCATAAAAAAAAATGTTAAAAAAGAACCGCATTTATTTAATAAAGAAATCTTTTGTAATAATATACACAACTGTTTAAATGTTTTTTTTGTTTTTTTTGTTTTTAAGAAATTAATATTTTTAAGCAATAAAAAATCAAACTTAATAAAATGTGACAGTAAAGACATTGTTAAAAAGGATTTCTATTTTGAATAAATGCAGTTTTTTTACTTTTATTCATCAAAAAATATTAAGCAGTAAAAACTTTCCGACATTGTTAATAAATCAGCATATTGTTAATAAATCAGAATGATTTCTGAAGGATCATGTCACACAGAGGAATGAAGTAATGGATGATGAAAATTCAGCTTTGCACCACATGAACATATTATATTTTATAGTATATTGAAATAGAAAACAGTTATATTAAATTGTAATAATATTTGACATTATTACTGTTTTTTCTGTATGTTTTAACAAATAAATGCATCCTTGATGAGCAGAAAAATTGTCTTGAAAAATCATTAAAAAAAAATCTTACTGATCCCAAACTTTTGAATGGCAGTGCATATATATTCACAGTTGCAATCGAAATTATTCAACCCCCTAGTTACTGCAGTACTTTGACTTGACAACCAAATCTGACTTTTGCGGGTTGAATAATTTTGAACATGAATGTTTAGAGTCAATTTGATTTTTGATTTTTTTCATTATTCGTCAACTTCTTAGAACTACTCAAATGTGTATCAGTAAACTCTCTCTAACAGTGTACTGATGTCCTTTTTCAATTGTTTTCATAAAAGTATGTTCTCTGCAGCAAAATGTCTTGCAGGTGAAGGAGGTTGAATAATTTCGATTGCATATATATATATAGAGAGAGAGAGAGAGAGAGAGAGAGAGAGAGAGAGAGAGACAGAATAGAAAGCTTACAAGAACATATGAAGCTGTAATCATTTTTTGTATATAAAATCTTTACTAATCACAATTAATCAAAAAATGTTAAAAAAAAATACAATTAATTTCTATAATAGCAGATTAATCAAACTACTAAGAGTATGTTCAAACAGGGAACTATAGTCTAAAGGTCACAGATCCACAAGTCTCCAATGTTAAATAAACACCCAGAAATAGTAATAACTAATAGTAATAACCAGTAATAACTTAGCATCAGAAGTGGCTGTGTAAATAATCGGATTTTTTAATTATTAAACATTCTTGTTATGAATTCACAGCTCTGATACCATATAAGAGTCGCAATGCTTCACAGATCAGTTTTGAGGATCGATTCCTCTCCTACATCTTGCAAAAAGAAGTCGCTGCAGTGCCTTAGCAGAATCTAAAGGTAGACAGCGAACAAATCTTTGCCTGCACGATGATAAAATCTTAATAGGAATAGAAAAATGGCAACTCTGAGACTTATTAGGCACCAGTTTGGCCCAGTAAGACAGAGGGGCTGATTACACTGATTTAACAGCCCAGTGTCCAGTGAAGAGGATTGATCAGCTTTATACGCCCACAAGCAAGCTCTGACCATTAAGCTAAGTAATTAATTGAAGTTAATGTTGCCTCAGATATCCCTCTTTGTAAAATGGTTCTGTGAACTCCCATTATCGAAGCTCCTCTGGGTGCTTTATCAGCAAAAAATAATGAGTTTTCCTTTTTTATTCTTTTTTTCCCTAAAGAGAGCTACAGGAAATGCGTTTTGTTATCAAAGAATATCTAGCAGCTGTAAAACACTAGAGAGAGAAAAAAAACAAATGGTATAAATGGACCTGGGAGAGTATATTCATGCTAAATATACCAACATGCATTTGTTAGTGCATTAAAAGTATATACATGGGAATCGAACCCACAACCGTAGTGTTTCCCAGTGCCTTGGTTTACCCGTTGAGCTGTAATTTAACTTTTAAGATCCTCACTAGAGGTTGAATAAAATTCAGATCAATGATAGTTTAAATGTTCAGGTCTTTGCACAAAGCATCTAAGCATAATGAAAGCGAGTGGCTGTAAGCAGCGTGCTGTTGAGCTGCATACAAAACAAGGTCTTTGCATTGTGTTAGAAGCATTGAAGGGGAAAAAAAGAAGGTGTACAAGGAAAATAATAAATGTGGATTTCAGTCCATGTGAGGAGCTTTGTGACTGGGCTTCTGTATACTGCAGACAGGACTGGATAATTCAGGAGAGCATTAATTATTCAGAGATAAACAGAGACTCCCTTGATCTGAAGCTCCACAGGTGGGCTGAAAAAAGATCTCACGCTGGTCCTTGAGCTCTTGGGTAAAAATGGCCTCAGATCAATGAGATATGTCTCAGCCTGAGGCACACATCAAATTCCCAATTTACAAACGGTTCGGTTGAAGGAACTCCCTCAAAATACGGGTCTAGTCACCAGTTCCTAGGGTTCAAATGATTTGGAACGGTTCACGCCTGCTTTCGGAAATTGATGGCATTTATGACTTTCAGTTGCAACAGTGTGTGAAGGCGAATTTTTTTCCGATATAGATGAAACATACTAAAATACTCAACTGAATCTACTGTATGACCACTGTAGTTCAATTTATGACTGAATGACTCCATTAGGTCTTTTTCGTGAAAGAAAGACAGAAAAACAAATAAATAACTAAAAATAAAATTAATTATTATTATAATAAATAAAACATTTAAAAAATGAATTAAAAACAAATTAATATATGGGTAAACACAATTATTATTATTAGAAGAAAGAAAGGAAAGGAAGGAAAAATATATTAAAATAAAAATTATAACAGTAATATAAAAGAAAAAGAAAGAAAATATGTATATAAATATATATAGAAGCAACTGTTGTATAAATATTATACACATATACATTAAATATATATTATTAATAAAATTAAATAAATATAAAATAATATTATTATTATTAAATGTGCGTTATTATTATTATTATAAAAAAATAATAAATTAAACTTAAAATAATACATTAAAACACAAATAAATATAGGTATAGATAAAAATATATAATAATATTAAGAAAGAGAGAAAGAAAAAGAAAACATGTATTTAATTAGTATCATATATAGAAGTAACTTGTATGCATATTGTATACATACATTAAATGTATAACATTATTATTAAAATAAATATTTAAAGTGTAATATTAAATGTATATTATTATTATTATTATTAATAGTAACTTAAACATTTAAATACATAAAAATAAATATTACAAAGATAGATACATAAATATATTAAATTAAAATAACAGTAATATAAAAGAAAAAAGACAAATATGTATATAATAAATATTATATATAGATGTAAATATATTATTAAATGTATATTATTAAAAAATTTAAAATAATATATTAAAAACAAATAAATGTAAAAAATATTATTATTATAAAAAGAAAAAAATATATAATAAATATTATATATAGAAGTAACTGTTGTATAAATATTATACACAAATACATTAAATGTGTAAAATTAATATTAAAATATATAACCATAAAAGTAACAGTAAGTGCTTTTTATTATTATTATTAAACAGTTTAAAAATAATAAATAACAAACAAATAAATATATAGGTAAATAATCAAATATTTTTATTAAAGAAAGAAAGAAAAACAAATATTAAAAATAAAAATGATAACAGTAATATAGAATAAATATTATAGAAGTAACTGTTTTATAAATATTAAACACATTAAATGTATAATATTATTCAAATAAAACATGAACAAAAAAATATAAAATATATTAAATGTATATTATTATAATAAATTAACATTTGAAAAAATAATACATTAAAAAAACAAATATAAAAATATTATTATTACAAAGAAAAATATGTGTATAATAAATGTTAAGTAAATATACACATATATGTTAAATATATAATTATTATTTTTAAAATAAAATATGAACATAAAAATATAAAATATATTATTAAATGTATATGTAAAAAATTACATTTGGAAAATGCATATTATTTTTTATTTTTATTAAATATGTAAAAATAAAATTACAAATTTTTTTTTTTTTTTACAAAAAGAAAGAAAGAAAAACAAATATTAAAAATAAAAATTCTATCAGTAATATAGAATAAATATTATGGAAGTAACTGTTGTATAAATATTATAAACATGCACACATTAAATGTATAATATTATTATTAAAATAAAACAGGAGTGCAAAATATAAAATATAATATTACATGTATATTATTAATTGTTATTATTATTAAAAGACAGTTCCTCTGCACACTACAAATATGGTACGGTCACTAGGGGTGCACCGATCCGATATTAGGATCGGATATCGGCCCCGATACTGAAAAAATAGCTGGATCGGGGATCAGAAAAATAAACAGATGTATAAAATACATATATATATATATATATATATATATAAAATACATATGTTATTTTTAAACCCAGTGAATGCAACACTGCACTCCTTTGGGTCCACAGCAAAAATCGATTGAATTAACTGTTCTCGACATAATAAAAATGCAAAGACAGACACACAGAGATTCCTGCCTTTATTAGATAGAAGAATATGTTTAGCCCCTCCTTCCGAAGCTTTGAATATTCGGTATTGATTACTACCAAAGATTTGAAGCTCAAAAAATGGTATTCGGACCAGCCCTATTCAATACATTACATCTGTTTTGTCATAGTTAGGAAAGTAATGTTTAGTTAGGAAAGTTTGGTGCCTTTAGTTTCTTCTACATGGTGGAAGGAAGGTATAAGGTAGAAGTTATGCAGTTTATTATTAATTCAACAATGGTATCGGATCGGTATCGGGTATCGACAGATATACAAAGCCCATGCATCGGAACTGGAAAAGTCGGATCGGTGCATCCCTAATGGTCACTAAGGTCAACTGAAATGAACTACCATCCAAACACTAAAACTGTTGTGAATATCAGATAGTGTGCTCCGCACAGGGCAAAGGTCACAACTTTGCCTAGAGTTTCACAATTTACAATTCTTAACATAACCAAACACAACCTGAAAGGTCTTAGCGGCAGACATACGCAGAGGATAAAAGGGATTATCTGACCCACCCAGCGGGACACAAGCTATGGATCAGTTGCTAGATCTAATTGACTGGGAAGCGACTGCCTGCCTGCAATGAAAAAAGTAAATCGTATAAATAAAACTGCAGCCAGTTTTATTTTCCTGCTTAAATCCTGACGGGGGAGAGGCAGGATACTATGCTGAATAGATTAAGCAAACAACCCCTCTTTACTTTGGTGCTGAGAGCTTTTCAAGATGTTTGCACTACAGATTTTTGGAGTTGCAACATATCACAGGGCTCTTAAAACAGCTTGAGAAATTCGCAATTCACTTTGGGAAAAATATGTTCATAATAGCGTGAAAGCAAAGTCAGGCGAACGAGGAGCCCTAAAACTCAGAGCCTGGAAATATATAAAAGAAAAACAATCAAACAGGATTTATCTTGGATTTGATACCGAAATTGAAGAGAGCTGGAAGGAGTTGAAAGCACATCGCTAAGAAAATAAACAAAGGAATTTGTTCTGCTCTCTCTCTCAAAAAGCAAAGCAACACCTGATCTTCTCACACACTTCAACCTGGATTGGGCGCAACGGTATGGTATAGATTGGAAATGAATCCCCAAAAATCTATTATATATTAGATAATCATGTTAATGCCCATTTCTGGTACAGCATCTCTTTTTTTGCAACTTGGAGGTAAACCAAAAGGTATGATTATCCACACACAAAAAAAGGAAAAACTAAGTTCGAGAACACATTTTGAAGTTGGCTTCAGAAAGCATGTTTTATCATCATTAGAATTTTGCTAACATGACTAACATGTTGCTAGCATGTTTCTAACATCATTAACGTGTTTACAGAATGATTTGCATGTTGTTAGCACGTTTTTAATGATTTACATGTTGTTAGCATGTTTTTAACATGTTTAGCATGTTGATATTTTGTAACCATTTTTGTAATGTAAATGTTTTTTGTAAAATGTTGCTAACATTTTTAACATGATTAACATGTTGCTAGCATGATTAGAATGTTAACATGTTGCTATCATGTTTCTAACATCATTAATGTGTTTATAGAATGATTTGCATGTTGTTAGCACGTTTTTAATATGATTTACATGTTAGCATGTTTCTAACATGATTAGCATGTTAACATGTTTTTAATATAATTAACATGTTATGTTTTTAGTATGATTAGCATGTTGTTCACATTTTTGTAACATGATTAACATGTTGACAACGTGTTTTAACACGATTAGCATGTTGTTAGCATGTTTCTACCATGATTATTATGTAGCTGGGCATGTTTCTAACATGATTAGCATTTTGCTAGTATGTTTCTGACATGATTAGCATGTTAGTTGTAAACATGTTTTAACATAAGGATGTTGCTAACATGATTAGAATGTTAACATGTTGCTAGCATGTTTCTAACATCATTAACGTGTTTATAGAATGATTTTCGTGTTGTTAGCACATTTTTATTGTGATTAACAGGTTGTCAGCATCTTGTTTGATGATTAGCATGTTAGCATGTTTTTAATTTAATTAACATGTTATTACCATGTTTCTTGTATAATTAGCACGTTGTTAGCATGTTTCTAGCATGATTATCATGTTGATGGACATGTTTCTAACATTTTGCATTTTGCTAATATGTTTCTGACATAATTAGCATTTTAACATTTTGTAACCATGTTTCTAATGTAAACATGTTAACATGTTTTTTTTTTGTAAAATGATACTAACGTGTTTTTAACATGACTAGAAATTTGTTAGCATGTTGGTAAAAAGTTTTAGTGTGGTTAACACGTTAACATTTTGCTACTATATTTCTAACATAACTAAAATGTTGTTAGCCTGTTGCTAACATGTTTCTAGCTTGATTGACATGTTTATAGCATGGTTGACATGTTGTAAGCATGCTGTAACATGTTTCTAGAACGATTAGCATACTGCTATCATTATATAGCTTTTTTTGTTAGTATGTTTTTAACATGATGCTAGCATGTTTAACATTATTAACTTGTTTTGAACATGTTGCTAATGTTTGTAACAGAATTAGCATGTTAACTTTTGTAACCATGTTTCTAATGTAAACATTTTATCGTGTTTCTTTCGTAAACCTGTTGCGAGAATATTTTTAACAATTAACCTTCTGTCAGCATGTTTCTATCATGACTAGCATGTTCTTAACAGGTTTAACTTGATTAGCAGATTGCTAACTTGTTCCTAACATGTTTATAACATGATAAGCATGTTGTTAGCATGTGGCCACCATGTTTTTAACATGTTGGCATGTTTTTAAGCATGATTACATATTGCCAGTATGTTTCTAACATAATTAAGGTTGGTTTAGATGTTTTAGTATGTTGTCCTAGCATAGTCATGAAGCTTTGCTAGTGATAAACAGCTTAAACACTCTTACCCCCGGTTTCACAGGCAAGGCTTAAGCCTAGCCCTAGACTAAAAGTCTGAGCTATTTCAACTGAAATAATTTTCCACTAATTGATCTTAAAATACATCAGTGCCTTTGATTTGTCTCAAGATGAACACCGGTAAAGTTTTTTAAGCACGTTTATAAAAATTACTTAAATGTCCTAATTGAACTATGGCCTAATCCTGGCTTAATCTAAGCACTGTCTGTGAAACTGGGCCTTAAAGTCTTATTGTACAAAAGTTTTGACGCCTTCAATAAAAGCCTATAGGTTAGGGGTGGCACGGTACATGAAAAACAACCGAACCGTTCGGTTCGCTTGTCTCGGTTCGGTGCGTGTGTGCGTCGCACGGTTCAACGGTTCAACGCATGCGCAATGTAGCCTCGTGAGTGTCCTTTTTGCGCGAAATAAGAGCTGTGTGTAGACATAGAGACAGTAAAAGTGGAGTGCTGCAGTTTACATCACGTGTAGAAATGGCAAGTGGGAGAGATAATGAAGACTGCCCGGAGTTGGAGGATGCGCCAGCTATGATACGCTGTTCATCCAACTTGGCTGTGCTTTCAATTTTATTAAAGGAAAGGATGAAGCTGATTGGTTGGTTGAAAAGTTGAGATGTTTTTATCTCGATGCGGCGCGCTCGCGCCTGGGAAAAACGAGCGTGTCGCACCGCGTCGCTTCCATTACGAGCGCGCATACCACGCGTCAACATTTGAAATAACAAACTTGAGCGCGCAAAAGAGGCTTCATGTGATCGGCCCCTTAGCCAGGTCAGTTGTGTGGGAACATTTTGGATTTCATGTTACCTATGATGAAGACGGGAATAAAAGAATAGATCGAACTGAGACTGTGTGCAAGCATTGTGGAAAATGCATATAATATGCTAACGGCAACACTTCTAATTTGTCAGTTCATCTGAGAAGACATCACACCAGTGTGTTGGTAGACATGCAAGTTAATTCTTCAGTTCAATCTTTATGTGCTAAAAAGGCACATCAATTCCTGTGGAGATACACATTGTCCTGTTTTTGCCAAATAAATGAAAAGCATGTCATCAATGTCTTCTCTATTGCTGTATCAAATCTCCCCTAGCTTTCCTCAGAGATGGTCTCAATAATGTGCTTCAAGTCAAGTCCAATTCAGTTTGTGCATGATTACATGATAAAACTTTTTTTTAATAATGTATCCTAAATTGTGGATAATCAAGCTACATTTCATATGCCAAAACAAACTTCTGGAGTGTTAAAGATTAAAATAAAAAAAATTGAAAACAAGAACCGTACAGAACCGAAAACCGTGACCTAAAACCGAGATGTGAACCGAACTGTGGGTTTTGTGAACCGTGCCACCCCTACTATAGGTGGTTAAAACCTTTGGTGGTTTGATAGTCTGGTTTTCAATAACCATATGCCGGATCAGTTAGGAAAGACACAGCAACCCAAGTCAGACCAGCCTGAAGGGCTGTAGCTTGAAAGATACATTTAAAAATGTAGTCTCAACTTAAGTGTGGCATCAACACAAAAATAGCTTCATGTTATATAACCCAGAAAACAAATACATTTGAAAAATGTCTGAATGAGCGGTCATAAAATACCAGTCAAGACATTTCTGCGATTGCAATGTACCATCGTCATCTCACCCAGCCCTACCTGGTGATCATCAGCTGAGCAGTGGAACAAAAATGATGTCCTGACAAGCTGTAAAAATGGCTGAGGTTGTTTATGAGAAGCCAAGCAGCAGTTCAAACCAGCCATCTGTCCTCTCCAAGTGGAGACCAGGCTGGACGTCAAGACATCATGCAAAGAAGCAGAAGGTTCTCAAAGACAAAAATCAAGCAGTGGTGCAGAACCAGGCCTATTTCTGCTTTATTGTGTTCTGCATTGATACTCCGGATCCTGAGTAATGAGCAGTCAAGCTGTCTGCTGTGAGATAGGTGGACAGATAATTATGTGACAGTGCATCTATCCCTCTGTTGTTCAGGGAGGAGAATTGACATGAAATACTTCTGGGAAGTTGACAAATACTGCAGCGTGACATGATATACAACAGCATTTTGTAATTAGATCACGCAGCCTTTATGGCCTCCTATTATTTGAAAGCTTGCATGAATTAAGCCTGGTGCAGACTACTTGATTTTAGCCCAATTTTGGCTCAATCTGCTTGACGTAGGGGGTCGTGGGGATTCGTAAACGTCAATGGGCGTTAGAGATTCAAGCCTTTCATCCATGTCCACGACGATTCTGTCACATCAGTGACACTGGCCAATAGGAGCACAGAAGCACCTTTGATATGCTTTCAAACAAGCTGAAACGAAAGAGAGCCAATGGTATTGAAAGGAAATTTCTAGGTGGAATTTCACAATGGAGGACGGTTTGGGCTTTTCTGACAACAAGACAGAGCAAATTTTGACTCCTAAAATCTTGTTGGACTAGACAGAAAGTGACATGAGGGAAATAAACAATGGCTAGCAAACAGCGTGTAGCCATTGTTTGTTTCCCTCATGTCACTTTCTGTCAAGTCCAACAAGATTTTAGGAGTCAAAATTGCATTATCTGACACAGGGCTGGAGAGTTAATCGAAAAGTAATCAAAACCAAAATTCAGAACCTAACAGTCTCTAACCGACATCATTTTCCCATTTTTTTTTAAATCCTGTTAATAATTTCCCATTAAAAACATAGTATCGCGTGTGTAGTTGGAGCTATACGGACTTGAAATACCGTTGCGCTCGCGAGTGCCGTGTTTAAGAAGCTGTCTTTAACAGAATTTAAACTTTAACACGCAGCGCTGCTCATCAATGTCAGTTCAAAAACATTGAACCAATCAGGAGACCACAGATGCGGGGCAAGCATTGCAAGCTTTTGTTTACAGTAGCAGGTTGGCTTGGCAACTTTTGTATTTGACAGCAACATGCCGAAGTAGGCATTCTCCGCCGTTTTTATGTTGTTGTTTTTAAAGAATTCCTAAACGCTGCGTCTCACTTCATAGACACAAAGACATGTTCTGTGTGAATGGCCAGTAAGAACTTAAAGTAAATACACATTTAGAGCAAAAATGAAAATAGTAAAATCAAAAATTGCTCATTAATCAAAATCAAGTTAAAATGCTCAATTAATTGAGATTTAGATTTTAGAACATATCATCCAGCCCTAATATGACGCAGTAACTGTCCTAACCGACAAAAAATATTGTGTAGTCTGAACCAGGCTTAGTTGTAATTTGAAAAATTTATTTTTCGGCCACAGAACCATTTAAATTTATTGGCAAAAGTAAAAAATGAAAAATAAAAGACCAGCCTCAGAATCCAAGACATTTTCTTTAATCTGTATTATTTTTACCTAAAATTTTATGTGAATAAAGTCTGTTTTCATCTACAGTACCTGTTTAAAGTTTGAGGTCAGTAAGGCCTTTAAATTTAAATAAATGTAAAATTTAAATGCATTAAAGTGATCAAAAACAAGATGGGAAAGACATTTATAGTGCTACAAAATAGCTTTATTTCAAATAAATGATGTTCCCATCAACCTTTTAACCAAAAAATATTCCTGTGTGGGTCAAAAGTGTGGGTGAAAAGTTTACATCCACCTTGCAGAATCTGTAAAATGTTAATTATTTTACTAAAATAAGAGGGATCATACAAAATGCATGCTATTTATTTTTTAACTGACCTGAATTCACATAAAAGACACATATAGTCCATAAGAAAAAATAATAGTTGAATTTATAAAAATTATCCCGTTCAAAAGTTTACATACACTTAATATTCTTAATACTGTGTTGTTACCTGAATGATCCACAGCTGTGTTTTTTTGCGTAATAGTTGTTCATGAGTCCCTTATTTGTCCTGAACAGTTAAACTGCCTGCTGTTCTTCCGAAAACTCCTTCAAGTACCACAAATTCTTTGGCTTTTCAGCATTTTTGTGTATTTTAACCCTTTCCAACAATGACTGTATGATTCTGAGATCCATCCTCTGACACTGAGGACAACCTTACAGAAGGTTCAAACGCTCACTGATGCTTCAGAAGGAAAAACAATGCATTAAGAGTCAGGGGTGTAAACTTTTGAACAGAATAATTTTTTTATGCTATATCTTGATTTTCAAAATTATTTTTAACATTAATAATACTAGAGTACCGACTGGACGGAAATCCAACTTTGCCATGATAAATCCCTTTCTTTTTTAAATATTAAAATAGAAAAAAAATTCATTTGTAAATATATTTTCTCAATACTACTTTTTACACTGTATTCTTGATCAAATAAATGCAGGCTTAGTGAGCATAAGACACTTTCAAAAATAATGAAACAGACCCCAAACATTTGAACAGTATTTTATCTGAAATAATTAAAAAAATAAAAAGAATAACAACAATCACATGATAAAGATGAAAACAAATGATATAAGTATACTGTATTTTAATAAACTAAAGCTTCTTATAGGTTAGGCAAAAACAATGTTTCTTTAAAGTCTTGATTTCATTTATATGAACTAATTAGTAAAATGCAACTAAAAAGCAAAAGCCAAATGAAAACTATCTTGTTAAATCTTTGAATAATGGAACTAATCTATAAAATAGATTAATAGAAAATAGACGTAACACTACTACAGTTTCCTAAGGGTGAGAGCAGTCAGAATTACGAGATTCCAGAGAGAAAGCAGTGAGCCCGATGGAGCACACAGATCCACGGACGCATCAATAACCCGACTGATGTGGGACTATCGGCACTTCATTAAACTTGCTATAATGCGATTTAACCTCACTTTCTTGGTGCTGAAGGTCAGAGGCATTAGTTTCGCCTTCACAGGATTAAAACCGACTACATTTACAACAGATTCCATGTAAAGAAAGACAGTGTTTGATAATAGCTGGAAAACTAGAGTATTGCTTTTCGTTTTTTGGTAACAGATCAATCTAAATGAGACAACAGTTGGATCTGTCATAGCTTAAGAATGCTAATTTATTTAAATCTATGCATACCCACATATTCACCTAGGGTAACACACATGATGAACAAAATCTCTGCGGTCATTCAAATTAGAGTGAAAAATACAAGCTATTGGTCTCATATGGGGAAGAAATTGGCAAGAACATCAAATGAATTATTTTTTCTATTGGCTTAAGAAAGTAAATAAGTAAAAAAGACTTTGTTTGGCTGGCAAACAGCCTACTCCTTCCTTAGTCCTACAATATTTAAAATGACACAGAAGGGAGTAAGTCTGGGTTTTCAAAGATCGTCTAGGGCACGGGTGCGCTGCTATAAGACGAATCTTCTCCCGCTCACTTGAAAAACATTAAGTTTTAAAGCAGACCATGAATGTAATTTTGCAGATGATTTCAAAGGCAAAATATTTTTTATTCTTTTTCTGTTCAGTGTGATGAAAGTCTAAATGGATATTCAAAGCAATGTGTGGCTTGCAAAGTGACTTCACTGGGGTAAAAACAAAAATGACATAGTTAATAGCTGCTCTGCAGAATAAACAAAATGTATTTAAATAATTCACCATTTATGGAAATGCTAAACTTGAAAAAACTTTTTTCTATCTATACTTTTTTCCCCCCTCAAGTTCCAGAAATACTTCCCTCAGAAAACACCATCCGAGGTCCTCTGTGACTTTGTATTCCCCTTGACATTTTCCATTTCAGACTCTATATTTCTCAGAGTAATATGACCAACATAAATCCATTTTTAGATGGAAAGGAACACACACGGAAAAAGAGAATAAAGAACCCACAATAGCGAGCAATATAAAAGCTCAGAGGTTCTAGTCCCTGGGAAAGACGTTCTGAAAGCATGCAAGAAATAAAAGTTAAAAGGGCTCTTTTTGAAGCCGTGCAGCAGTCCACTAGCTTACCGATTCAGGTCTATATCTCATAAGAACATTTACTCTGCTTTCTTGCACTGTTTTTGTGCTGGAGGGCACTCGCACTTCAAACATCTTTCCATTACACACATAAATGTCAGAGTCATCGTTCAGACGCCTCACCGTGGGACTCGCTCTTTAAGGAGAAGGTTTTTTGTTTGTCTGTCAAATTGAACTTGTATCGATTCAAAATAACTTTGTTTTTATCACGGGAAGTGGGGCTTAATGAATAGCACCTCTTGAAAGTCAATTAAGCAAAACTAAATGAACAGCGTTCTGCCTAACATGGCAAGAGGATGATACGCCAGCGGCTATTTGATTGCTCCATTCTGAAGTGTTATGAACTAATCTCCGCAAAACGAACAAGCTGAGCAAATTGGATTCATCAAGGCTGGAACAATAGAGAAATTTACTCACATCTGATTACAATACAACAGCAGGGATGAGGTGAACTTTGACGTTTGAGAATGGCAAATCAAAACTGATTTAGTTAACAAATGCAATCTCATGCTTCAATTTTAGAATAAACCTACACATGAAATGTATACCTCACTTAACAAGCCTTAACTAGGTTTGCGTGTCTTTTCCATGTCTCATATTAGAAGTTTCAGATCTTTAATCCCTTCTATCTTAGGCAATTTTCCTATACTCAACATACATTTAATAGCACTTAAGACAGTAGTGTTGTGCCAAAAATATTTGCTGTTTTGCACTGGCAGTTTTTGTGCAATTCCTGCACTTTTTGTTTCACACTGGCCTACAGAAAATCACAGACACTCAGCTAAAGTGTGTGGTTCACAAATACATTGGCATACAAAATCAAGCTAATAGCTTCCCTATCTGAACTATCAGTGTTATGGCAAGAATAAAACGGCTTATGATTCATATAAATCCATTAGCCTTTAAATAAATGAAAAAAAGATACTTGCAAAAAGATGAAATGAATCAGAGTGTGTGCTACTACTGTAGTAATTAATCATTTCACAAAAAGCTACACTGCAAGTGTGTCTAAAGCAACTTAAAGGAACATTTTGTCTTGGTAAGGACATCATATGATGGCAGAAGTATTACCACATGATCAAAGTCAAGCTCAAGGTCCTTTAAAATCTGTCATTCCATAGAGGCGCTGGCTTCACATGGGTGCTATTTATGTGTCAAATATAGGCATGAATCAAACTGTCTACTCTGGTGGTCTCTGAAAGCTAGTGTTTTTAACCAAGGATCCGTGAAGACAACATATGAAGCAATGAATACGAATGACATTCCTTACTGAATGAACATTAGCTGTTAATCTGTTAAGCATTATATAAGATAATATATATAAAAGATAACAGCCCTAATGAAAGCCATTATTTACAGGGTTCGTACAGATACTTTAAAAGAAAATTCCTTGAATTTCAAAGACTTTTCAAGCACTACTATTTAGATTTCCAAGGACTTCAAACTGAGAGCTTATCAATGTTTTTAAATGATAAAAAAGATGAATGGATAAATAAAATTATACTAATAAAACATAATGGCAAACATAAAACGAAGCAAAGAGTAAACCACAAATTAACCACGTTTTTCCTACACTAACCACATGCTATTTGCTATAGATGCCTGTTTTTTGTCTCAGAATTGTGAGATATCAACTCACAATTCTGAGTTATAAAGTCAGAATTGCGAGTTCTTGAAATCCTGACTTTAAAGGTTGTATCAGCGATTTCTAGCCTAAAACATAAAGTGTCAATTTCAGCTGACCTTTCTTCACGATCCGCTCGCTGCTTGCCCCATAAATTGTCTGTGAAAAAAAACGCGTCTCTCTGGTCAGCCTAGGGTCCGAGATATGCCAAAAAAAACAATCAGCGTCAGGGGTTTGGTGTTGTGGACTTTCCTACTGGTGCAGGGATGTGAGGGAGGCGGAGCGAAAGTCCACAACACCAAACCCCTGACGCTGATTGGTTGGAACACTGTTTGTTTATCTGTGGAAAGGTTGGTAGTGGCGATTGTTTTTTTGGCATATCTCGGACCCTAGGCTGACCAGAGAGACGCGTTTTTTTCACAGACAATTTATGGGGCAGGCAGCGAGCGGATCGTGATGAAAGGTCAGCTGAATTTGACACTTTATGTTTCAGGCTAGAAATCGCTGATACAACCTTTAAAACTCGCAACTGTGAGTTTATATCTCACAATTCTGAGGAAAAAAAGTCAGAATTGCATGACATAAACTTGCAATTGCGAGTTATAAAGTCAGAATTCCAAGAAAACGCAATTCTGTGAACATATCTGTCTTTTTTCTCCTCAGAACTGGACTTTATAATTTGCAACTGCGAGCTTGTATCTTGTAAAAAAAGTCAGAATTGTGAGATACAGTCGCAATATCAAGAAAAAAAGTCAAAATTGCAGAATTATATCTCGCAATTCTGACTTTATTTCTCACAATCAGGGCCGCTGCTGGCCAAATGGGTGCCCTAAGCAGAAATTTACTTTTGTGCCCCCTCCCCCAAATATTACGGAAGTTATTTTTGGTCAAAAAGGTAAATAAAGAGCGAAATAGCAAGATCAAGAGCAAGAGTTTTATCAACAAAAAAAGAGTTACCTCCAATGGCTATGATTTTATTAATACAGTTGTCTGATTGATTTAATAATCTCAGAATCATAAAAAAGGAAATTAAGTAGTTTTACTATGATAAAAACCATGGTTATCTGCCTTTTTATCTATCTTTCTATCATATCCATGCTTGTAAATTGTGTTTTATAGAATATATAATATTTGTATTTGTCTGTATTTTTTTAAATATATTTTTATTCTGTGTTTTCACCTGTACATGCACTGTACATGTGGCAGTTTTGACAATAAAGCAGACAAGGGTTATGATGTCTACATATTTTTGTTGAGGAAATGATAGGAAAGATTATGTGGACATTTTAATTAAATGTTTGGTCAATATTAAACAAGGAATTCGATCATCATGTAAGTGTAACAACTGCATTTACCAGGCCTTTGGTGCTCTTTTCAGGCATTTCTATTAAAATTGTAATGTAAACTGTTAATTTTGTATTAGATTATGTATTTTAACACTGTTATTTAATGGCACCATATGGTCATTATTAATCAATAATCATTATTGCCTCAGTGTTTTAATATAATGCATTTTAAGTCATTTTGTTTACTTAGATCTGCTTGTATTCATATTAAGAAAGATGCGTTAGTCGTGAAATTATTACCGACATTAAAACACTATTAACGTCGACAGAATAAAATAAAGTTTCACAGGATTATGAACGTACCTAAGTGATGCACAGGCTTCATCTTGGGCTTTTTTTCTTTCGTTTCTCGGCGCCGGACTGTTGATGTCTCTTTCCAGGACCAGCCATATTGTTCATCAATTATTATCATCATTTTTGGCCAAATAGGCAGCCGTAAACAGAGGTAAAGGCGCGTCGCTGCGCGTAATCACGTGTGCTTACTAGCCTACTCTGCGTTCACAGAAAATGCAATATTTACGTTTATATTTTTGTTTATTTGTATATGTATATTATTAATATTAATTTATTATTATAATAGGCTATATAAAAAACTAAAATAAATAATAATAAAAATAATAAAAATATTTTTTTGAGCAGCTGGGATGGTGCCCCCCTGGGAGTTGGTGCCCTACGCAGACTGCGTACTCTGCGTATAGGGAGCGGCGGTACTGCTCACAATTGTGGGTTTATATCCCGCAACTCTGACTTTATTTATATCATTTATATCCCACAGTTCTGAGGGGAAAAAAAAAGTCAGAATAGCAAGATGCAAACTCAAACTTGCGAGAGAAAAAAAATCAGAATTGTGAGATAAAGTCGCAATTTCCTTTTTTTTTTAATAAGTGGTGGAAACGGGCTTCCATAATTTGCAGTAAAACTGTTGTTATACAAAAAAAAACAGTTACTACACTTTTACCACAGTAAAGCCACAGTTAATTTTCTAAAAAGATTTGTGTATTTGTTTACTTTCATTCCTTTTTCTTCGTTTTGTTTTTTAACAGTACTGCCTTAATTATTTGTCGTCTCCTACTGTTTAATAAAAAAAAAAGTAGTAAAATATTCACAAACCTGCTCCAAAGTTCCAAACCGAATTAAATTACTTGCGATCTGCGCTCCAAAGTTCCAATCTGAATCAAAACAACCAGCACGAAAGTCTCGATCTGAATCAAAAGATTTGTGATCCACGCTTCGAAGTTCCAATCTGAAATCAAAAGATTTGCGCCCGCTCCAAAGTTCCGATTTGAATCAAATGATTCGTGATCTGAAGCCCAGATCTGAATAAGGGTTTACAAGCCATCATTTCAGATCAGAACTCAAAGCTTGAGGGTGAGTAAATCATGAGGTTATTTTCATTTTTGGGTGAACTGTCCTTTTAACTAGTTGCTTATTATCATGCAAACAACTACTACCTCGCGTACTATCAATAAGCAACAAATTAGGAGTTTAACGAGCGAAAACTCTTCTGAATATGTTCCCTAATCTAAAGTGTTACAGAAAGAACAGCATTTATTGCAAATACAAATCTCTATTAAACACAAAAGCCTTTACTGTCACTTTTGATCAAGTTGATGCGTCCTTGTTGAATAAAAGCATTCATTTTTCATTTCGGAAAAAAAAAATCAAATCTGACTGTAAACTTTTGTGTTGTTAAACACCACAGCAAGTAATGATCATGCATTCTCTTTTTAATTACTTACTCATTTATTCATCAATTACACTCCTAAAATCTTAAATAAAGATATTTTAGTATAAATGTAGCAGAATGGAAATGGTTGGTGTGATGCTCCTGTTAGTGTGTTTTTTGTCATGCATCATTAACCAGACCCACAAAACAAGACCAAAGGCAAGACATGTTTACACCAAATCATGTTTCCTCATAAAAAAAAAAAAAAAAAAAAAAAAAAATCTGAACTGTAATGTTTCTGTAATGTTTACAAAGCACCCCTCTGGCGACAGTGCAAAAACTTTTGCCACCACTCAAGAAAATACACAAGGGATGTTGAAAATTAATTATTAGTAGCTAAAATCTTTCACAATTTCTTGCAATAGACGATAAAAACATTTGGCTTAATCGTCCAGACTCCATTTTTAAATTACACTCAACAGACTGTTTATTGGAAAGCCTCCATCCAACAACAAACCCAAACAGGATGCTCAAACAAATTAAGCAGCTGATAAGCAGCTTCACAGCACCAAACTCTTGTGAAAGTGCAATAAATAGCCAATCGTAGAGCTGAACTGACCCAGACGAGTTAATATGCGATCATTAAGCTGTTACAACAAGACAGAATTGATGACCCGAAGGTTTATTCTGAAGCTGTTTGAAGAAAAAGTAGCTACGCTTACAGATGGTTGGACAGCATTAGACCTCTCACGTCTCGCCTTTTGGCAACCGTGATGCAAAGCGGCTAATTCGCAATGTAATTTGTGCGAGCAACATTCAAATTAGCAGAACGAAAGTGAGAGGAGAGGAATTCGCCTAGAGCAAATAAACAAAAACGTGAATAACTCTGTTCACGTTGCTCAGCTTCTAAGTGAATATTTCAGTTAGTAATTAGGGGTTAGCTTGGTGAAAAAGCTGTATGTTGTGTACTGTAGTCTGGGGCAGTATAGCTAGCCAAGCATGATTAAGAATGAAATGAATACTGCACTTCAATATTTCTAGACAGATGATGGGAGGCTCGACAGGCAGGGTCAGGTAGCCGGGCAGGAAAAGCGGATCTATAACAATTATCTGAAATACTCGAGAGACTGGAGCTCTGCCTCCTGCTCTATTTATACACACAAAACCAAACACATCACCTCTGTCACTCATACCATGAGCTGCCATTTATACCTTATCACCTTCTTTCTGATTTGTTAGACTGAGAAGTGGATGGAAAACAGGTTTTCATGGCAAATCTCATGATTTACATATCATTTCTCACGCATGCCGCAGTTGCATGGCATTTTAAGTAGTTCTATAACATAAGCACATTACACACTCCTAGAAATAAATGCTCCAAAAGAGCATTTTTGGCTTTGCAAAAAGAACCTTCCGCTGAACAGTATTTAAAATAATAATGTGACAACATTTTTCCACTATAAAGATAGTTTAGGCACCCCCATGTCATCCAAGATGTTTATGGCTTTCTTTCTTCGGTCGAATAGAAATTAAGCTTTTTGAAGAAAATATTCCAGGATTTTTCTCCATATAGTGGACTTCAATGGGAGCCAACAGGTTGAAGGTCCAAATTCAAAGCCTAAAGGAGTAGTTCACTTTCAGAACAAAAATATACAGATAATGTACTCACCCCCTTGTCATCCAAGATGTCTTTCTTTCTTCAGTCGTAAAGAAATGGTGTTTTTTGAGGAAAACATTTCAGGATTTCTCTCCATATAATGGACTTCTATGGTGCCCCTGAGTTTGAGTTTCCAAAATGCAGTTTAAATGCAGCTTTAAAGGCCTCTAAATGATCCCAGCCAAGGAAGAAGGGTCTTATCTAGTGAAGCAATCGGTTACTTTCTAAAAACATTTACAATTTATATACTTTAATCTCTTTATAAATTGTAATCTCTACACAGAGTACACACAGAGCTAGACAAGATGAGCATTTGAGGTTAAAAAGTATATAAATTGTAATTTTGCTAGAGAAGACCCTTCTTTCCTCGGCTGTGATCGTTTAGAGCCATTTGAAGCTACATTTTAGAAGTTCAAACTCAGGGGCACCATAGAAGTCCATTATATGGAGAGACATCCTGAAATGTTTTCCTCAAAAAACATAATTACGACTGAAGAAAGACAGACATGAACATCTGGGATGACAAGGGGGTGAGTAAATTATCTGTAAATTTTTGTTCTGAAAGTAAACTACTCCTTTAAAAGAGCTCTAAATGATCCTAACTGAGGAATAAGGGTCTTATCTAGCGAAACAAATAAATATATAAAAATACAAGACCCTTATTCATTGGCTGAGATCATGTTTGAAGCTGCATTGAAACTGCAATTTGGACCTTCAACCCATTGGCCACCATTGAAGTCCACTATATGGAGAAAAATCCTGCAATGTTTTCCTCAAAAACCTTAATTATTTTGTTCGACTGAAGAAAGAAAGAGTTTAAGAGCTTAAAAGAACAGTTTGGGCTTCTTCAAAGAACTTTTCAGGTCAACAGTTTTTAAAATAACCATTTTTTTTGTCTTTGCATTTAACATATGTGACCCTGGACCACAAAATCAGCCAAAAGGGTGAATCTGAAAGCTGAAAGCTGAATGAATAAGCTTCCAATTGATGTATGGTTTGTTAGGATAGGACAATAATGTTTAAAAAAATCTGGAACCTGAGGGTGCAAAAAATTCTAAATATTCAGAAAATCGCCTTTAAAGTTGTCTAAATGAAGTTCTTAGCAATGCATATTACTAATTAAAAATTAAGTTTTGATATATTTCCAATAGGAAACATACAAAAATATCTTCATGGAACATGATCTTTGCTTAATATGTTAATAATTTTTGGCATAAAAGAAAAATCTATCATTTTGACCCATACAATGTATTTTTGGCTACTGCCACAAATATACCCATGCTACTTAACACTGTTTTTATGGTTAGGGTCAAATATTAATAATCTAAGGTCACACGGCTGTTAAAGGTTTTTCATGGAACCACAGATTCCAATAAAGAACCTTCAGTATCACCACTTGAATAAACCTTCTGATTCATTTGACTTTGCATCTGATGTACATCTCACTACAGAATTAATCTCTTATTACACGACGTGAGAAATAATGAACGTTGTTATGCCGCCAGCTGTCTAATGTCTCAATAACGCCGACATTGATTTCAGTAACAGAACGTTTTATAACGCATCACTGCTGGTGAGCTTCGCCTGCGTGTTTCTGCGAGAGCTGAAAAGTGAAGTTTACTACTAAAGTACTTGTTGGCAGCAAAACGTATTGTCAGTTCGGAGAATTACTCCGCTGACGAAATGCCTTCTACAGCCCTTGTGTAACTGATGTATTTACCAAACAGGAAATGATGCAACTTAGTGTAAACACAATCAGAATGTGTCTAAGAGGACTATGTAATAGATGAGTACAGCCTGATTATACATGAATCTTTGCCCCCAAACAATACAACGAGCGGAGCTGAGTGGCGTGACTATATTTTATCGAATGTGTCAACCAGTGAAGTCGCAGTACATATATTTGCACAGCTATCAGCGGGTGAGGCTGGTTTATGTGTTCATGCGTAAAAGTGATTTGTTAAAACCAAAAAAGCGCATGGGGTATTGCCAAAATACAAATTTAAATACATAGAGTATTTTTAAGATGGTTTAAATCAAGAATCAAAGAATAAAACAATAAAATGATTCACACTATGCTTTCCACACTGTTTTTCATTAGAACAAATGCTTTTTGAATAGCAATTAGTTATGCACAAACCTGCATATGGTGCAAAAAAAAAAAAATGTACACAATGTTTACTTAAAATATTAAGAGAACATAGAAAAAGTCTACACAGAGCAAAATTCTGAACAAACTGGGTAGATTTTAATGGTCAGCAAAGTGGCCAAATTTGGCCTAACGAATACATCCATATGCCTAAATACTGATAAAATATAAATGCCATAATTATCAAGAAAAACATTACCAGTCAAAAGTTTTTGAACAGTACGATTTTTAATATTCTTTAAAGAAATCTCTTTTGCTCACCAAGCCTGCATTTATTTGGTCCAAAATACAGCAAAAACAGAAACATTTTGTGGTATTTTAATGATTTCAAATAACTGTTTTCTATTTGAATATATTTTAAAATATAATTAATTTCTGTGATTTCAAATTTTAATTTTTAGCATCATTACTCCAGTCACGTGATCCTTCAGAAACCATTCTAATATTCTGATTTGCCGCTCAAAAAACATTTATTATTAGTATTATAATTATGTTTCAGGTTTTATTGATGGACAGACAGTTCAGAAAAACAGCATTTATCTGAAACAGAAATCTTTTGTAATATTATAAATGTTTTTATCATCACTTTTGATCAATTTAAAGCATCCTTGCTAAATAAAAAAGTATTAATTTCTATAATGTCTAATGTCAGAAAATAAATAAATATTGACTCCAAGCTTTTGAATAGTATAATGTGTATCGTTACAGAAGCTTTACCGAAGAATTTGGATCTTTGGATCAAAGAATCCTGAAAAAATAAATGTACTCAACTGTTTAAAATATTGATAATAACAATAAATAAAATGTTTCTTGCACAGCAAATCATCCTATTAAAATGATTTCTGAAGGATCATGTGACACTGAAGACTGGAGTAATGATGCTGAAAATTTAGCCTTGATCACAGGAATAAATTACATGTTAAAATATAGTAAAATAGTTATTTTAAACAGTAGAAGTATTTCACAGTAGCTGCTTTTGCTATGTTTTAGATCAAACAAATGCATGCTTGGTGAGCAGAAGAGAATTCTTCAAAAAAAAAAAAAAAACATAAATCTTATTGTTCAAAAACTTTTGACTGGTAATGTACTTTTTCCAAATATACATAAATAGATGTCAACAAATTGTTGAATCAGAGTTTTAAATCAACTCACGACACAGAAATGAATCATACATAACTCTAAGAATGTTTTGCAAATGAAGATTATTCTAAGTCATGACACCTAAGGAAGGGGCAAAACTATTAATAAACAGTGCATTACAATACTCACAGTGTATCTTATTTTTAAATGATCACGAATATATCCTGGAAATTCAATATAGTCGCCCATCCCTACTACGGAGAGAGCGCACAGGCAGAGAAAGCGCTCAAGGACAACAACAGTCTCACTTTACACAAACACACCTAACGTAGAGATACAGATGCATAACAACGCTGCTCCATTTCAAAGCTGTGTAGTCGTAGTATCAGACAGCAGATGATCAAAAACAACACTGATAAAAGAAAGAAAGAAGAAGAGCGTGAGGTTGCAGCACTCACCGGTGAGAACGGCTTTAGCGGACGGGTCAGCCAGGTCCAGGGCAGACTTGCCGTCGGTGTTGCGGATGTTGGGATCGGCGCCGTGCTGGAGCAAAACTGTGCAGGGGAAACACAAGCAGTATCGTAACTCAGGCAGGCAGAGGCTGCTGCTGGGGCCGTTCGCGCCGCTGACTGGGAGCGCTTGCCTCGGCATGGTGCAGACATAAACACACATCGCGCACCAGCGCACCAGGAGCAGCAGCGAAAACAGCCCGCACGGAAAAACACACACTGCAGTGAGACGGGGGGAAAAAGCCCATGTTACTGAGAGAGAGTCCGACTCCGGGCATGTGACGGGAACTCGGGGATGAGAGTGGAATATCAAAGCATGTCTTCCGATCCTCTCCAAAGCCCCCTGAGAGAAAGGAAAAGAGATGGAGAGCCGTTCACTGGCGCTCTGCTATTGAGACCCAAGTAACGCAGAGCACCTAGAGCGAGCAGCGTCTATCAACTGTCTCCAATCCTCCTCTCTCTCTCTCTCTCTCTCTCTCCCTACAACAACGTACGCGTGTACACAGGGTAACATACTCGTCCCCTCCCTCTACCCACCCTGTCTATTTCACTACCTCCTCGGTAACACTTCCACATATCTCTCGCTCACTAAATTCATCACAGATCTGTGACATCAGAGATGAATTACAAAGAATCCTATTAAAAATGAACATCTCTGTGCTTCAAATCATTGGGAACATCTAGGAGCTTGGGACTAGTGATGTTCAAAACCACATGGTTTCAAAATCAACTAGTTGACTTATTCGTCTTCTGGAAGATTTGCATAAGTAGGTTGATTTTGGGTCTAGAGCCAATTTTAAATGTATTTGTGCAGGGAGAATTCTATGTAAATGGAAGCATTTCTTTTACACAATACTCATTTTTGTCATTTGCAGAGATTTAATCTTATAGACTTTACCTAAGGATAAAAATTCTGTTATTTACATCACTGTCAGGTTGTTTCAAACCTGTGCGATTTTCTTCCGTGAAACAGAAAAGATCATATTTTTGTGAGCATTGAGTTTCACTGTACAAAGAAAGAAGCACTACATGAGTAATATTTCTAAAAATATCTTTATGTTCAACAGAAGAAATAGAATCATACAGGTTTGGGTGACATGAGGTTGTGTAAATGTGTAAAAGACAGAATTTTCATTTTTGCTATTTGACGTACCGCTGTCAAATTAATGAGCAAATAAATGAAATAATATAACATATTGTAAATAAATAAATACATAAATAGTAGTGTTGTCATGATACCAAAATTTTGACTTTGATATGATAGCTGACTAAAATATCTCAATAGTACTACTGAACCGATACTATAAAAAAAAAAAAACACACAGAACAACAGGAGAAGTAACTGAATAATAGATGATCTAAATGGAGCTTACAGTTATTTTCTCTATTAAAAAAGCATTTCATCCTGCTTTAAAAAATAAATAAAATAAAAATTAGGGATTCACCGAAATGAAAATTCTTGGCCGAAACCGAAAACCTAAAAAGGGGAAACCAAGGCCGAAAACCGAAAACCGAAACACAGAAAGAATTATGGCAATTATTAGTACCATTGCATTTATGGCTATGACTGTGTACTAATGTTACTAAAATCAAGGCATTGCAATTGCATAAATTAATATTAAAGTTTCAAAGAATAAATCAATTATATTAATTTAAACAATTATCATCAATCAAATATTATATTACTTAAATAACATATACATATATTTTACAGCCTTTGTTTAAATTGTTTAATTGTTTAAATTTTTATAACACATAATCTTTCCATTAGTTCACATTTACAACTCTACGTGTTTCTCTTCCAGCAGGAGGCGCAGTCAGAATGGTACACAAAGCAGTGCAGCAAATGACTTTGAAAGGTGCAGCGCTCATATTTATTCAATGAATATCCTTTTGAAGTTTCATCGCAATTCTTGTCTTTCAGTCCCCACATTTAAGACCACCTGAAATCATAATTAAGACTTTCTTTACCCCTAATAACACTGCAATCAATGAAAATTAAGAGATTTATTTAAGTCTTTCAAAAAAAAAAAAAAAAAAAAACCCTTACACAAAATACGTTTCTTTTTATTTTTTTCCACCATGTTCAGGGCACAAGAAAAATATTAGGGGACTAAATTAATATCAGCATATAAAGTATAATCGCCTCTTATTGTCTCTGAGAGAATGCATGTCAGATGCTGAAAGCACTGTCAGTTTTTACTTTCACTTTATCATATTGCGCAGTTTTCACGTTGCTTGTGTGATATCCATTGTCTCGCCTCGATGGTTTAAAACATAAATATTTATAAAAATACAGTATATTGAAAAGACATATCTTTAAAATATTGCGACGTAACACCAACGTAAAGCCATTGTTTTTCACTCACTGAAAGCCACATCTGTCTCGATCTCTGCTCTCATCACTGCAGACACACCCCCTCTTGAAATTTCATGTTTTGCAAATCGCTATCCGTGGGTCTTTCTCAGATATACTGAAATACGTCCACACCGCAGATGTGTTGCTTCAGACAAGCACGTGCAGGCTGCGGTTTCTGTTTGCGTCAACATACTGTTTCGGCCATGTTGTTTCGGTGATAAGTCTTTCGGTGGCCGAATATTCGGTGCATCCCTAATAGAAATCACATTCAAGTGACACTACATAGAACTACGGCAAGCAACTGAGCCTACAGTCAAGGTCTTTGCAACATTGGTAAGTTAGCTAAAAGGATTAAGCCAAATCTTATTTCATGATATAGTCATTTTATTTTACAATAATTTAGATATTTTATCTTTGTTGTTAATAAGAACATATACGCAAGTAACAAACTAAAGGAGAAATACAATCAAACAAAAGCAACAATGAAATAAATAGGCCCTTATGAAATCCGATTTATTTCTTCCAAATTCCATTTTATTTTTTCCATTATAATTTTTCTGGATTCCGTTTTTTTTTTTTTTTTTCGTTTAAATTTTTCAAAACTCTATTTTAATGGTTGTAATATTAATCATGAAACTTACACAATTTAACAACAATTTATTAAAGTTGAACAAAAATTTATTAAAGTTGAACCCTATGAAATACGTTTTTTTACAGTTTTATTTTTATCAGATTCTGTGAATCTGTTTTCCATTCATTTTCTGGATTACATTTTAATAGTTACATTAAATTTTATTTTGACAGGTTCCTGTGAAGACTCTCACAGCAGTTCTAGACATCATGTTTATGTCTTCATGTACTCATATATTGAGGTGGAAGAGGCTGAAAACACAGCGAGTGTCACGTGCTCTTCAGTATGTGTGCAGTAAACAAAGCAGCAGAACGAAAAATGCACAGAACGTGCAGGATTCATATTTAAATTCCATGTTATTCCATATTATACAGTAAATTCCATGTATATGAATGGATCCCGTGATTCCATCTGCAATTTCCGCTTCACTGTAATCAGCTAGGGTCCTCAGGAAATACATCTCTTATCAAAACGCATTCTTAAAGTACCGGTAGTAGTAAAATGTGGAATCGTACCGTTTTTAAAAGCAGGGTATCGTGATTCCTTTTAGTACTAGTATGTCATGCAACACTATTGTACAGTTTGTCAACAATCATTGCCCATCTTCTCAACTTAAAAAAATTTACTTGATCTCATATAAACGTACCTGTGGGGATTTTTTCACAAGACGCAAAATACTTAAAATACTTGGCTCTAAAAGAGTGTTCGTTTTTTTCCCAGGAAACTATGGTACGTACATATGATACGTTTTATATGACGTTGATTTTGTATCAGTCACCGCAGTTCCGACTTGAAATGTCCATTGAGTGGCACTATAACTCTAATGCTCTGTGACATTTTAAAATAACGTACTACACCTAACACGCGACACTCCACAATACGCGATAAAATGTATCTTTTCCATGTTATTCTGAGTTTTTGTTCTAACTAGGCGACACACAAAATTTCTATTTTAAAGCCTTGTTCAGACTGTCAACCCAAATCCGATTTTTACGCAAATCCGATTGAAATCTGATCATATTCAGGTAGTCTGAACAGCAACGAACTACATGAAATCCGATTTGATCAAATCCGTTTCGAGCTACATTCGTATGTGGTTTGGAATACTATTCAAATCGGATTCCTGGAAATCCTTTTCAGTCTGACCCCTCAGATAGGATTTGGCGAAGCTTTTTCACGTTTTCACGCCATGTAAAACGTAAACACGTCAGACGTTTTTGTGGAAAACATCATAAACGTCTTTGCAGAAACAAGCTTGCGTTGTTGCGAAGTCAAGCGGGAAAAGACAATATACGGCTAGTATACACACCTCTTTGTGTTTGGAAACCAGCGGAGACGGCAGCACAGAATAAATTTGCACATTCCAGCTTCCTGCCGCTGCTTTAGAAGATGAATATAATCCAGTGCAAAGGCAACGTTGTCATATCGCAAGACAACATCTATTTTGCAAACTGTATCGCTGTTATTGTCGATTTTAGCGTTGGCATTACAACACAAAGGCATTGACATAGAAACCAACGCACATTCCGTAAAACGCAAGAGTGCTTATGGACAGACAAATCGGATTTGAACAATTGCGATAGGACTGTGTGGACAGTCAGTTATTCAAATCCGATTCTATCCAGATATGGACAAAATCAGATTTGGGCTGACAGTCTGAATGAGGCTTAAGTGTCTAATGTGAGTTTGAATATCATTTTGCGTGACCTTTATAGCCATACTGAAAGCAACAACAGTTAGTTTACCTCAGATATTGAAAATAAAGACTTCTTTTAAAAACATTTTAATAAAATCATACTGACAAACCTTTGAATGACAGTGGCATTGACCATCATGTTGAGACCGTCTAAAACAACAAAGCATAAGCTTAACAAGAACGCTGTTCTCAAAACACTAGCGTTAAATCTTTGAAAGCTTGTGAAAAACCAAGTGTTTTGTTTGGATTTGTTTGTGAATCCTGGCAAAGAAGCTTGTACCTAAAAAGGGAGAGCAATCTTGCGTTGCGCGAGTATGATTGTGATGCTACTGCTATGCCGGTGACTCATAGGTCATCCATTTCTCATCAGAAAAACACAGTTTTGACAAGCATTAAACCTGTGTGAAATACACCACTGCATCAAGGGAGAACTGTGGGTTTGAGGCAAAAAATCATGGGCTGAGGAAAACGGCTTGGCTAAGAGGGAAGATACAGCTACCATCAGCCCTCTCAGTCAAATTAATATGCACTAAAGGCCCCACAGAGACTACATTTGCATACACTGGTGTCATGAAAGCACTTGAGCGGTGGCTGCCGTGGGGCGGGTGGGCACAGAGGGTTGGAAGTGTTGGAAGCACGACTGCGATGGGGTGATTAAAATTCGTTGGCGTGCTTATGACAGCTTGCCTATCCATCAGGCGACAGGCATCGAGGGGACATCATCGTAACCTCCGCGCTCCAGGCGGCCCCCCTCCCTACGAGATGCATCTACGCTGTCTGCATGCTTACACATACTTGAGTGCCAAAGAAATAATGCTAATTTGTTTGCCTGAATGTATTTATTTATTCAAAAATACACTGCATTTGATTGAATAAAGTCGTTTTTTTTCTTTGGGCACAATAAGTATTCTCGTAGCTTTGTAACATTGCGGTTGAACCACTGATGTCACATGGACTATTTTAACAATGTCCTTACTACCTTTCTAAGCCTTGAACATTGTGTTGCTGTCTATGCAGGGTCAGAAAGCTCTCGGATTTCATCAAAAATATCTTAATTTGTGTTCTGAAGATGAACGAAGGCTTTACAAGTTTGGAACGACATGACGGTGAGTAATTAATGACAGAATTTTCATTTTTGGACAAACTATCACTTTAAAGGATAAGTATTCTCAATACTTAGTGAGTTCAGTCCTCAGACGAGAAAGAACGACGGCGCGTAAGTGTCTACTTTAATACTATTTCACTAGGCGGTCGTTACTTAGAGTTGCTGCTAAAAGCACTTTGTCGTTTCTGTTTAATTACTTATTCCTAAGTATTAATTTTAAGCCGCTGTTCTCTTAAGCACTCTGTAGTTTCTATTCACTTATTGGTTAATATTAAATTTGAGCTGCTTCTAAAACGCACTCTGTAGTTTCTATTTACTTATTGGTTAATATTAATTTTGAGCTGCTTCTAAAACGCACTCTGTAGTTTCTATTTACTTATTGGTTAATATTAAATTTGAGCTGCTTCTAAAACGCACTCTGTAGTTTCTATTTACTTATTGGTTAATATTAAATTTGAGCTGCTTCTAAAACGCACTCTGTAGTTTCTATTCACTTATTCGTTAATATTAATTTTGAGCTGCTTCTTAAAGTACTCTGTTGTTCTATTTAATTATTCGTTTGTTTTATTTACATCTATTCACTGTTAGAAAAGGAGTGTTCTTCTGTTATTTGTCCTGCGATTGTTTTTGCTTTAAATTCTAGTTTTTATTGCAATCATTAAAATTGATAACTGAGCGTACGGCCAAGGGAAGCTTTTGTTTTTGTCATATCGTTCCCTTCTGGAGCTATTACAAGTGCGAAGCTGTTGCTTTTTGAGTTTCGATTGAGCCATTTTGCGTGCGGGCGAGACATTCGCGGCTCACTGAGCCTAGGAGGCGTCCCTAGCTTTTATCATTGAAGCACTGTTTGGTTGTCTATTTAACTGCGTCAGAACAGCTGACGCTGAAGCGTCAGCGGAAGCGTTCAGCCTCCTCGCGTGAAGACCGACGAAAGTAAAGACTGCGACTTTTCCTGCGCGACTTCTCCGAGCAACGACACCGACAACGCACTTAAGTACTCCTTTCCTTTATTTCACTCTTCTTTCTGTCCTCCTCTATCATGTGTTTCCAACTCATTCCGGTGGTCTCTTCACACCGCACTAATATCACACGCACACGCCGACGCAATATATCTAACCTGCGTCCTATCGACACTTCTTCCACTGAACCTTTCTCTTTCACGGTTGGACTCTGGAACTGTCAATCAGCTGTCAACAAATCTGACTTCATTTCAGCATTTTCTGTGCAATCTGGTTTGAGCATTCTAGGCTTGACTGAGACCTGGATTCGTCCAGAAGACTCTGCAACCCCAGCTGCTCTTTCTAATAACTTTTCCTTCTCTCACACCCCTCGTCAGACTGGAAGGGGTGGGGGGACGGGACTTCTTATTTCTAACAACTGGAAATACTCAACCCATTCTCCTCTATGCAATTATAGTTCATTTGAATCTCATACAATCACTGTAACATCTCCTATCGAACTCCACATTGTGGTAATCTACCGCCCTCCTACTCAACTTGGCATCTTCTTAGAAGAGCTGGATGGGCTGCTGTCCTCGTTTCCAGAGGATGGCAGCCCACTTCTAGTCTTTGGGGACCTCAACATTCACCTTGACAAACCCTATGCTGCTGACTTCAATTCACTTCTAGCCTCATTTGATCTACAACGTGTTATCACTACATGCACTCATAAATCTGGCAACCAACTTGATCTCATTTACATGCGAAATTGTATTTCAGACAATATTGTGGTCAAACCCCTACACATCTCTGACCACTTCTTCATTACATTTGACCTACATCTTGCTACTTGTGCACTCCCAACCCCTCTACCTGTTACTTTTAGAAGAAACCTACGCTCTCTCTCACACTCCCATCTTTCTTCTTTAGTATCCTCCTCCCTTCCCTCTCCTACTCACTTCTCATCCCTGGACACTAATGCAGCAACTGACACCTTATGCTCCACTATTACCTCCTGTCTAGATGCTATATGCCCTCTCTCCTCCAGGCCAGCACGATCTGCTCCGACAACCCCTTGGTTATCCGATGTTCTTCGTGAGCATCGTTCCAAACTTAGGGCAGCTGAGAGAAAATGGCACAAATCTAAGGATCCATCCGACCTCAGTATGTATCGGTCTATGCTCTCATCTTTCGCTACCCAAGTACATACAGCCAAATCTTCATACTTCCACAACAGGATCAACAATTCCCCGGACGCACGCAACCTTTTCAAAACATTTAATACACTGCTTTGTCCCCCTCCACCACCTCCCACAACTTCTATAACAGCTGATGATTTTGCCACATTTTTTACAGACAAAACTACATCGATCAATAATAAGTTCTCAGCTCCACACATACAGGAACTAAAATTGACCACAATCACGGCTGGAACCCCCCACTTCTCCTTCTGTCCTTGCTCGGAGGCAGAAGTAACCAAACTTTTCCTCTCCAGCCATCCGACGACATGTCCTTTAGATCCTATCCCCTCACACCTTCTCCAAGCAATCTCCCCTACAATCCTACCGGCGCTCACACACATCATCAACACATCTCTTCTCACAGGCACTTTTCCCACTACATTTAAGCAGGCCCGGGTAACCCCACTGCTCAAAAAACCTACACTTAACTCCTCACTCATAGACAACTACAGACCTGTCTCCCTCCTTCCATTCATAGCAAAAACACTGGAACGGGCTGTTTTCAACCAGCTATCCTTATTCCTCTCACAGAACAATCTACTGGACTCTAACCAATCAGGGTTCAGAAGCGGCCATTCAACTGAGACTGCGCTACTGTCTGTCACTGAAGCCTTGCGGACGGCAAAAGCTGAGTCCAAATCATCGGTACTCATCTTGCTGGACCTATCTGCAGCTTTTGACACTGTGAATTACCAGATCCTCCTGTCCACCCTCTCAATGCTGGGTATTACAGGGACTTCACTTCGCTGGTTCAAATCCTACCTCTCTGGTAGGTCTTTCAGAGTGGCCTGGGGAGGCGAGGTATCCAAAACTCATCAACTGGTCACTGGGGTTCCTCAGGGTTCAGTTCTTGGACCTCTCCTCTTCTCCATATACACTACATCTCTGGGCCCCATCATACAGGCACATGGCTTCTCCTACCATTGCTATGCTGATGACACACAGCTCTATCTTTCTTTCAAACCAGACGATCCATCGGTAGCTGCACGGATCTCAGGTTGCCTAGCGGATATCTCTGCATGGATGAAGGAACACCATCTACAGCTCAATCTAGCAAAGACGGAACTCCTTATCTTTCCTGCCACTCCATCTCTACAGCATGACTTCTCCATCCAGTTAGGTTCATCAACAATTACCCCATCAACTTCAGCCAGAAATCTGGGTGTTATCTTTGACAACCAACTGACTTTTAAAGACCACATAGCTAAGACCGCTCGATCTTGCAGGTTTGCATTGTACAACATCAGAAAGATCAGGCCCTTCCTAACAGAGCATGCTACACAACTCCTCGTCCAGGCCCTGGTCATTTCCAGGCTGGACTACTGCAATGCTCTTTTAGCTGGTCTTCCAGCATGTACAATCAAGCCTCTACAAATGATTCAGAATGCAGCAGCACGACTGGTCTTCAACGAGCCCAAAAAGGCCCATGTTACACCTCTCTTCATATCCCTGCACTGGCTACCGGTTACAGCACGCATCAAATTCAAGACACTGATGCTGGCCTATAGGACAGCCACCGGATCATCACCTGCCTACCTCCATTCACTACTACACATCTACACTCCTTCCAGAAGACTGAGATCCTCTAGTGAAAGACGCCTCATTGTACCACCACAGAGAGGTATTAAATCACTGTCCAGAACATTCTCGTTCAACGTTCCTGCCTGGTGGAATGATCTTCCCACCCCTATCCGGAATGCAGACTCCTTAACAGCTTTCAAACGACTGCTGAAAACCCATCTTTTTCGACACTATCTGACTCAATAAAAAAAAAAAAAAAAAAAAAAAAAAAAAAAAAATCCTCCCTTCTAGCCTGTTTTTCCTCTCTTTCTTGATCTTCTCCTTCTAGCCTGCACTCTTCTAACAACGCCTGATATATGGTATTTTTGAACACTTCCTATGTTGATCTGCCTCCTTAGGATGAATCACTTGTTGTATTCCCAATTGTAAGTCGCTTTGGATAAAAGCGTCGGCTAAATGAATAAATGTAAATGTAAATGTAAATGTAAAGGGATAGTTCACCCAAAAATGAAAATTTGATGTTTATCTGCTTACCCCCAATGCATCCAAGATGTAGGTGACTTTGTCTCCTCAGAAAAACACAAACGAAGATTTTTAACGAAAACCGGTGCAGTCTGCCAGCCTTATCATGAACGTGGATGGGCACCAAACCTTTAAAAGTAAACAAAAACATGCACAGACAAATCCAAATTACACCCTGCGGCTCGTGATGATGCATTGATGTCTTAAGACACGAAACGATCGGTTTTTGCGAGAAACTGAACAGTATTTATTTCATTTTTTACCTTTGATACACAGCCACGTCCATCTGTCATGAGCACGAGTTTGGCATCAGTAACGTCACATGAGCACGCGCTCTAGCGTAGAATACGCAAACGCCGTAAGGGGAAATCAGTGAAAAGTCCCGGATGATCTTTTAGCTTTAAATCGGTTTAAACAATCAGGATACGCGCAAGTAATTACTATTTTGAATAGCCGCTATACCCACAATCTCTGTGCACTGTGTAAACAATGAGTGTGTCGTATACATGCGACAGATCGCTTACAGAGTTTGCGTATTCTACTCCAGAGCGCGTTCACATGTCACAAGCCGGATGATGATCTCGTGCACATGACAGATGGACGTGGCTGTGTATCAAAGGTAAAAAATGATATAAATACTGTTCAGTTTCTCACAAAAACCGATCGTTTCGTGTCTTAGGACATCAATGTATCGTCACGAGCCGCAGGGTGTAATTTGGATTTGTCTGTGCATGCTTTTGTTTACTTTTAAAGGTTTGGTGCCCATCCACGTCCATGATAAGGCTGGCAGACTGCATCGGTTTTCACTAAAAATCTTCGTTTGTGTTTTTCTGAGGAAACAAAGTCACCTACATCTTGGATGCCCTGGGGGTAAGCAGATAAACATCAAATTTTCATTTTTGGGTGAACTATCCCTTTAAGGCTGCTCTGTACCAGCTCAAGATCCAGTGTAAAAGACACAATGCTGCATCAAAGCCAGACTAAATTATGCCTTCTCATATCCACCTTAGCATCTAGTATCAAAATATAAGTGTAAAGACACTTAAATGCAGCTTCAGAAGAACTTCTGTGCCGCCTGTGCAGATAATTTGACTTTATGACTATAATGATCGTTAAAATGTCATGTGGTGCAACCATCTCAAAAATATGTTAATATTTTTTAAATAATAGTTTATGACACTTGTAAAAAAAATACTTCCACCTTGATTTTTAAAAAAATAAATAATGTTTTAATATTTAAGGTGTGTACACTCATTTATTACACTAAATGACTTTTTTAAAGTTAGCAGACCTAAACTTTTCTTTAAAAGTAGGAATGCAATGAAAATTTGGCATTTTCAGTATTTGGCACAAAGAGAAAAACAGCCAAAAAGATTAGCTAAATAAAAATAATATTTAACATAAACATTTTCTGTCTCTTTTCATTGCTTTACTTTAAAAAAGGGGGGGGGGGGGGGGAGAAAAAGAAGTGTGGTTATTTTATTGGCTTTTTTTTTAAATTCAGAGTTAAATTAAAAAGATTTACAAAATTATTTTTTATTTTGATATTATAATAAATAATTACTCAAAAGCATTTCAATAAATAAATAAAAATATTGTTTTTTGTACAGTTTATCGACTATCATGGCTCATCTTATTTATGGCATGTTAATTACAGCATTGCCGCAAAAAAATTTAAAATTAAAATTAAAAAAATCTAGAAAATAAGAAATATCTACATCAACCAGAAAAAAATAGTTAAAAAAAGTTAATTTTTATTTTATTTTATTATTTTTTATGTAGTAAGGGGGCATTAAATTGACCAAAAATTACAATAATGACATTAATAATTTTACATTTTTATATCACAAATATATTAAGCAGCACAACTGTTTTCAACACTTATAATAAGAAGAAATGTTTCTTATACAGCAAATCAGTATAGTAAAGAATTGTGTGAAACTGAAGACCGGAGTAATGGTTGCTGTAAATGTTGCTTTGCCATCACAGAAATAAATTACATTTTAAAAAGTGTTATTTTAATAATTAATAATTATATGTTGTAAAAAGAATTCACAATAGCACTGTTTTCGCTGTATTTTTGATCAAATTTCGGCCAAGTGGATCCAGAATTTTCAGTTCAGAATTTTTATTTGGTGCATTCCTATTTAAAAGAGAATAAAACAATGTTTAAAGTACATTTAAAAAATGTGGTACATGTACATTTTTATAAGACTTTTTCATTTCACCTTTTTGTCATTAACTCTAGAAGATGTTCTTAAAAAATAATGATTACAATGTGAAAACTCACATATAAAACAAAGTACATTACTTTCTTTATCATGTACATTCTTTTATGTCACTGACCCTGAAATAAACATGCGAAAATATGTGCTCATAATACAAATGAAAAACATTCAGAACTGACAGCATTAAAACAGGTGCCGAGACCTACAGTTGGTCACAAGGACCTTCTGAATAAACAACAGCTAGTAATTGGTGGTTGGAGTGTGATCAGCAGAGTAAGGTAATTACGACCGAACACTGAGAGGGCCGATTAACTGAGAGCTTCAGAGAGAACATGGGTGCTTGGGTTAATGCATAACCATGTACAAATCCCTGCTGTTCTAACAGCATTCAGAGACTCTCGCATTCACGCATATATCAGACGCAGCCATCTCTGCAAGCTGCCATTCATTAAATTTCTCGACATACTTAGACAACGGTGAAAATGGCCATTAGTGCCAAGTGAAATCATTAGCAATTTGATAAACCCAGAAGGGAATGGAAGAAATGACTCGCAGGGCTTACAAACATGCACACGGGCACGTACAAATAATATCCGGGACTGAAGGTGTGTGCTGTGGACGTTTGTGATTAATCAATTTATTGATTGTTAATTTTATCCCTAGCGTGTGCAATACCGGTTAGCCGCATTGAAAAATAAGAGTGGATGGTTACAGCTCAAGGCTACGAAAGTAGGGAGATCAAACTTGTTCATCCGGTAAAAGAGTCAGGAGCAAGGTGGAGAGGCAGAAATAAAAATTAAAACATGCTGTCACCATTATCGTCATCCATCTTTGAGGCAAGGAATGACGGCACGACCTCTAATTTCAAAAAGCCCCCCTGCAGCTTTGGGCTGATGGGCACAAAAATTAATGAGTGGAGGCCAGCAGCAATCCTAATTAGCAGAGGAGATGCTTATTATTTATTCATTATAAAACAAAGGGCAAAGGTGACAACACTTGTTGGGTGCCAAAAGGATTAGGAGGGAAAAAAGCTTCTAAAGGGGAAAAAATAGCCAAGTGCTGTTTATTATTCACACACACACACACACACACACACACACACACACACACACTACTTTTCATAAGATTGGGAAAAGCTAAACAGCAATGCTGCATTAAATTGATCACAAGTGGACTTGCACAATTAATCGTTAAAAGATCCGATCTTGATTTAAACTCCCACGCAATCTTAATTCTAAATGAAAATGATTAAACCTTTGACAAAGTCATATCAGAACATTCAATCTTGTGTTTGCAGTGCCGAATCATTATCACAAAGGTATTGAGATAAAAGTTTGCAGTTTGTATATAAACACTGATGTCTCTGATGAATCATCCTTTGAAAGTAATTTCCGCTTCAAATTGGCACTTCGAATAATGTTTGTTGATTACAATGTTGACGAATGCCATTGTTTGCCATTGAATCATTTATTTAAGTGATTCATTCAAAGACACTGATTCATTCAATAATGAACCAAGTAAAGTATTTACAAGTGAGTCATTTAATTATTCATTCAAACAATTAAAAAAATTTAATTAATTCAAAAAATTTTGAATAGAATGAGGCAATTGGCCCTTCACAGGGAGTTAGACTGACAGGCAATCTGACCAATCATGTCGTCGAATCTGTCATTTTTGTCCGACAAACAAACCAGACAGGAAAGTCAATTAACGTCATTGGACTTGAACTTGAAAAATGGTGTGTATTTATGTCTTTCCGCGTTTGATACCTTCTGATGTTCATTCGTGTTTATTTTGTGCTATAACTAGTAATAGATGAGATGATCAGTTCACGTGGCATTTTAACTGAGGCACTCCAGCGATCTGTTACGACATTTTAAAGTGCCAAAAATGGTATTTATTGTTTGAATTTCATACAAAATGACCAAATTTGAAAGCAGAGACTTTGTTTCATACTAGGGGCCAATCGATTATCTGTCTAGCCGATTATCTGTACCGATATTAAGCATTTTTATGGTTACTGGCAATTATCCTTATCAATATTAAGCAATTTTATGGTTTTGAATTTCATACAAAATGACTAACTTTGAAAGCTGAGCTGTTTCATACTAGGGGTCGCCCGATTATTGATCTGATGTTAAGCATTTTTATGGTTATCTGCATTTATTGTTTATCGTTATTAAGCATTTTCATGATTATCAGTATTTATTGTTTGAATTTCGTACAAAAATGACAAATTTTAAAAGCTGAGACTTTGTTTCATACTAGGGTTCGACCGATTATCGGTCTGGCCAATAATCATACTAGGGGTTAACCTATTATCAACCTGGCCGATTACCTGAGCCAATATTAAGCATTTTTATGGTTATCAATATTTATCGATTATTGATAGAAAGCATTTTTACTGGTATTTATTGTTTGAATTTTGTACAAAATGACCAAATTTGAAAGCTGACACTTTGTCTTCATACTAGTGTTTGACCGATTATCGGCCTGTGCCGATATTAAGCATTTTTTGGTTATCAGTATCGGTCATTTTTAAAACCAATTTACTGATAAAATAATTAAAAAACATTTGAATAAAGTTTTTGTCAGAGCCCTTGTTATTCTCAATTTTGACATTAAATTTCATTTTTACACTAGACATATTTATCAGTTCAAAGTATTGGTTATCGGTCTACTTGATCTGTAATAATCGGTATCGTCTCTGAAAAACATTTATCGGGCGACCCCTATTTCATTTCAAAATAACCTGCTCTGTCTTGTCTGTTGTCAGTTTCCTCTTTGCTCTGCAACGTTTTTTCCCCCCACTGTGTGAGAACTTGATGTATGGCATGTGAACACCAAGGCTTGTTATTTTGCTTAGTTCAGAATTGTGGGAAAATCATGATTTCTATTTGAAACAAAAAAATATTAATCGCGCCATTCTAATCTATATCAAATCCTGAAATAAGCCAGATCACAATTTCCACAAAAATATTAAGCGCCAAAACTGTTTTCAACTTCAACAATAAGAAACATTTCTTAAGCTCCAAATCAGCATTTTAGAATGATTTCTAAAGGATCATGTGACACTGAAGACTAGAGAAGACTAATGAGTGCAGAAAATCAGCTTTGCCATCACAGGAATGGATTATGTTTTATATTTATATATTCATTTTAAATTTGTATTTTAAAATAAAACAGAAGTTATTTTAAATTATAATAAAATTTCACAATGTTACTGTTTTTATTGTATTTATTATTAAACAAATACAGCCTTTCCCTTCAAAACGTTTGAACGTGAAGTGTGTGAATGTATGTTTGTGCATAAAAATTGGAACTAATACATGTTTTAAAATGGTGCTCATGCACAAACATAAAAAAGTGGCCAAAATGTCTGTCTAGTGCAGGATTATTTTAATAAACTAAAATAAATAAATAGAAAAGCTAATTAAAAACCATTCAACTGTTCCATTGCATGGTAACAGAATATAACCAAAGCCATCCTGTCTGAACTTAAACACACCTTCTGGTTAAGGCATGTCCAAACATCCTGGTAAAGCTAAATGTTTCTTTTGGTCTTCAGTTACTGGCTCTATCAAAACCAAACCAAGCCTGAGGATTAAGAACAATTAGGGCGTCAACCAGAGATGACGGCAACAATCAAGACATTGAACAGAGGTTGCCTAGTAGGCATTAAAGCAATGGATAATAACAAAAAACAAACCAACTGCTTTGCCCGCATCAGCAAACATCTACAACTTGAACCAACGTCCCTCTAAGGCCTATCTTGCAGAATGTTATGATCAGTACTGAATCAGAAATATCTCAAGGACAGAAGTTTTATTTCCAGCATGAGCTACTCCAGACTGATGTATAAAAATGGGAGGTCTACTTGTACATGGAATGACTCGGCCTGTCTAAAGCTCTCCAAAATAATTTTTCTGATGAACAAGCGCAAAAGATAAAAGCCAGAGAACATCTATTTCAATCTGAAAAGATTGAGAGATGTGAAATTACATACGTGTCCTCAGGCCTCTGAATTCTCCCTAAGATTGTGCAGATAATTCTTATCTCAAAGTTTTTAAATTGGAAATTTTCTTCCATTTAATTGGATTATGCTAAAAAAGTAGCAAGTGGCACTCTGGATAAGATTGCCTTGAGCAGAAGAGTGCTTTTTGAACAAATTCAGATAACTAAAAAAAAAAAAGAAATAAAACACACACACACACAATCCGAATACAATTTTATAAACCTTTTTTATTTCAGAAACAAACTTAGACGCAAACCCGCAGCCTAATTAGGTAAAACACAGACTGGGAAGCACATCAAGCAGATTATTTCATGATCTGCCCATTGTGATGCAGGAAACAGAAGCCCGAAATGTTGAACGACATTCCACTGCCACATTATTGGCCCTCTTCACCCCTCAGATGCAATGTTAAATTTTCTCATGAATACCAAGCAGTAAAGATCTGATTAATGACTGAGCGCTGCGTAATAGCGTCAGTCACGGCAGCTAATCAAGAAGAATGCCACATGATTAACCCTTATTGAGAACTGTTCCTCAGGCAAAACACAGGAAAAATTAAAGCCATACATCTTCAGAATTCACTAAGGCGAAATTGTACCATTCGTCTCCTCCATCTACAAAGCGGACATGTTCCACATCCCAATCCAAACCAACACTCTCAACTCGAGAAACAGGATGCATTAGCCAGCTTTTCAGATGATATAGCATTGTCATCAACGTAGATACAGAAGAGGAGGAACTTACCAATGCATACGTCAATTTTGCCCTTGATGGCGGCTTCATGCAGCGGAGTGTAATTCCAGTTGTCTCTGGCATTGGGATCGGCTCCTTGACAAAGCAACAAGCTGACCACCTCGGCGTGACCGAAAGAACAGGCGTTGTGCAGCGGGATCAAACCGCCATCGTCTCGCGCATGCACATTCGCCCCCGTCTGCAGGAGATGTTCCACAACATCTTTCCTTCCAAAACCTGCAAGACAAAACTATTGGTTAATCGAGCTCTTTTATCTCTACAAAGTTTACAACGTGCATATCAGTCATGCCTACCAAGAAAATCATTTCACACTTGACTGTCAAATCTTATCTATGATTTTAGTCATGATATGAAAACCTGTTTCAACAGAAAACTACTTCATTTCGGTTTGTTTTGGTTACAAAGACTGCTACTGGATATAAAGAGGAAGGAAATAAACCAGTTTCCCACAGTAGACTACAACTGTGATTAATATGTGTGTGCAAGAGGATCATTCAATAATTTTATTGATGAAATGCATTATAAGCATCTTATAAGCAATGATGACATGCTTATCCCAACAAGAAATTTATTTGTAGGCTTCAGGAATTACACCCATCCATTAAATGTCTTGGCAAGTGCAGTTTTCCTTTCTGTGTGGACATATTTCCTACTGCAACAGGAAGCTGGGGCGGGACATATCAAATGTCTCCTTCATTTGTTTAAAAACTGCCTCTAAACAACCGCACATAGACTAAAATTCACAATTTTGATATTTTTTAAGATATTCAGCCATTTGTGATTACTGGATCAGGACTTCAACAATTTGCATTTACAAAAAGTGATTTCTAATTAAGAATAAAATGAAGACTGAACATTTTATTAATTTGGAAAACAGTTTAAAACCTCCTTGCATACCTGTCAAGTATCCCGTTTTGGCCGGGAAAGTCCCGTATTTTACCCTTCTTTCCCGCCATCCTCCCGTAATAGTATTTTCCCGTAAATCTCCCGTATTTTAACTAGTGATGTGTCGTTCGCGAACGAGTCGGCTCTAAGAGCCAATTCTTTGTAGCGAACGAGAAGAACCGACTCCCGTCGGGGAGAGCCGAATCTTCCGCAGTAAGTAGGGGCGGGATCGTACCATTATGTGAAAGAAGGAAAGGGGGTGCGTGCTTTAAAGATAGCGAGTGTAGTGGTACAGGCCAGGTACACAGAGCGACAGAGAGAAGGGGGGGAGACGGCATTAAATGCGAGTACATTGGGAGAAAGTGAAAAAATGAGTGAAAAACGAAAAAGCAGCATCTGGCTGCATTTCAATGATGTTGGAGACTGCAAAGCTGGGTGCAGACGCCTGGTTAAGGTAATGGTAGGAAGACTTTGCATTGTTGCAACATCGGTGCCCTCAGAGAGAGTCTTCTCAAAAACAGGACAAATAATTACAGAGAGGAGAAATCGCATCAGCCCATCCAAGCTGAGGCATCTCATATTTCTCAATGCCAACCTGCACTAAAGACAAAAGTGTTTTGTTATATATGTTTATTATATATGTTAAGACTTTTCCCTTTATTTAGGTTATGCTGTGGTTGAGTTCAAGTAAAGTTTTATTAAAATGTTAAATAATAGTAACTGTATTTTTTTAAATGAAAAATAAGGAATTAAAAAGTTGCGTACCAATACACAAAACATTCACAATTGATAAATTGGGCTAAAATAGAAGGCTCTGAGTGATACTAAATAAAGAGCCATTTGGGAGCCATAAGAGCCGGCTCTTTTAAGGGAGCCGAGCCAAAAGAGCCGAATCTTTGAAAAGAGCCGAACTTCCCATCACTAATTTTAACCTGCGTTATTTAAAAAAAAAAAAAATTATAATTTTGGGCCTAAAATAAACTATAAACTAATAAACTATCATAATATTTTACTTAAGCAGCAAATACAGCATTTGCTACATTTGTTTTGTATTAATCGTTTTGACAGCTCTAGAGGATCACAAGTAACATAGCATGCTACGGTCCGGTTTCAGTTTATCATACAATCATGCAAACCAAAGCAAACACTAATTTTGGACATTTGAGGAGAAATTGTAACGTTGACACGATGTTTATTACTTTTGTCGATCATCTCCCAGTGCACTGTGGTTCATTCAGTATGTGTGTTGAACTTTATTCACTTTCGGCAACGCATCAAACGAAAACAAACACGAGCAGACCGATATAGCTCACGGAGTGGTTAACTTTCTACTAGATGTTGCATGATTGTCCTGTTGGCCAACTTGGCCAAACTCTACTTTATTCCCCTTGTCCCCATGTCCTTAAAACCCTCGAGCCCCATTTTAGTGTTTACTTTGCGACCCAAACCGTCTACCTGGCTGCTTTCCAGGTCCAGATTGATCGCAAACATTTATACATTTGTATTTACCTGCAGCGAAGTGAAGCGGGGTGGACTTGCGTCCAGCCATGTCCTTTGCGTTTACATTGACCGAATCCACCAGCCTCTTCACCCGAGACACGTCCCCATTCCTGCAGGCCTCAAACAGCTCCCTGAAAGCCCCACTCGTCCCGCAGACGCTGCCTCCAGGACTGGCACTACCGGAGTCGGGAGTAGAGCCCGCACTACTGCCCCCGCCGGTGGTAGACGAGCTAGTGCTGCTAGAGCTGGAGCTGCTGCTGCTGGTGCTGAGGAGCGGAGCGGAGATTTCAGCAGTGATCTCCGGATCCCCGATGCTTTCCGGCTCCTCACCAGCCGCGGTGCCGCCGGTGTCTGTGGGTGATTCTGAAGGTGTGAGGGTACTGGGGTCGGGTCTTGGTGGGGAGGATAAGTTTTGTTGTTGTTGCTGCTGGGAAATGCGACGAGACGTCGCCATTTTCGCACTCAAACCCCCTCTGGCAACGAAAACAGTCTGGGAGAACTTCCGGGAAGTGTCAGAGTAAAACTTCCGCTTGCAAAGCCAAAACGGACAAATAATTTTTGCTATTTTTTGTGTTATTACCATGGTAACCTCAGTTTCCGCCAACAAAAAATCAGCAGAGGCTTGCTATTAAAAAAAAAAAAAGAAATTAAAGGAGTAGTTCACTTTCAGAACAAAAATGTACAGATAATGTAGGCTACTCACCCACTAGTCATCCAAGAAGTTCATGTCTTTCTTCAGTCGTGAAGAAATTATGTTTTTTGACTTAAACATTTCAGGATTTCTCTCCATATAATGGACCTCTATGGTGCCCCCGAGTTTGAACTTCCAAAATGCAGCTTCAGAGAGCTCTAAATGATCCCAGCCAAGGAAGGAGGGTCTTATCTAGTGAAACGATCAGTTATTTTCTAAAAACATTTACAATTTATATACTTTTTAATCTCTACACAGAGTACACACAGAGCTAGACAAGATGGGCATTTGTAGTTAAAATATTAAAAAAAAAAAAAAAATTTTTTTTTTTTTAGAAAATAAGTTTTGCTAGATAAGACCTTTTTTTCCTCGGCCGTGATATTTTAAAGTCATTTGAAGCTGCATTTTGGAAGTTCAAACTCGGGGCACCATAGAAGTCCATTATATGAAGAGAAATCCTGAAATGTTTTCCTCAAAAAACATAATTTCTTTATGACTGAAGAAAGAAAGACATGAACATCTTGGATGACAAGGAGGTGAATACATTTTCTGTAAATTTTTGTTCTGAAAGTCAACTACTCCTTTAAAAACAAATTCTGACGGAAATGTATTGTTCTGAATTAAGAGAAATAGTAAACAAAGCTCTACAAAGTATTATCTAAGAAAATATGCCTAAATGTTAAAGTCATCAATAATATGAAATTAAAATAAAACACTTTATTTATTTATTTAGGTTATTTAGTCAGTTACCTGAATGCGAGGCCATACTGGCGATACTCAGATGTAAACAACAGCATCTTGCATGGCTAATGTAGCCTATTACTAAATACTGTCTAAACCACTGAAAAAAGTATGGAAGCTGCTAAATCATATAGAGAAGTACTTAGCAAGCAGGAAAGGGCACAATAGTTTGACAAACTAAAGTTAATAGTTAGTAAAGATATGTAAAAAGTGATATTAATTAAGATATTAGTCTGATATTTCACCTACCTATCTGGAAATGATAAGCACAAACATGAATGTTGTCAAGATTCTTGCCCTGGAAATTCTTGTTGAGTTTGGCCAACCACAAATGCCTTTTGTTCCTCAGACAGTTTTTTGCACTCTTCTCCTTTATTTGTTCAAACTTTTAGCAGTCTATAGTCCAAACATGACAATATTTTATCACTTTCAGAAGCAAAATATGCAAGTTTTGTTCAGTTCAGTGGCGTTGCTTATGTTCAGTGCCACCAGTGAAAAAAACTCTATTAATAAAGATCCCTGCTATTATTGTTGATAGTTTATTCCTGTTGAAGAAAACATTTAAGTGCCTAAACCCAGCTAAAAACTAGTTGTCTAACCAAGTAGAACAGCTAAAACTTTTTTGCAAGCAAGGATCAGTGCATAAAGAGTGTCTTTCAATATAAATAAAATAACATCTGTGATTCACACAATGAAAACTGAAGAGTCCAATAGTTGTATGATCCGTCAAGCACGTAAACGGTTTGTTTCTGTTTACGTAATCCAATCCAAAGTCATGGCTCAAACTTTGTCTTGGATGTATAAGCTGTTTATTTAAAAAAAAAAAACTTGTTACTCATTTCCTTGACCCTTATTGTGCAACTAATCCAATATTGACAAAACAAAACAGCAGATTCTCCCCATAACCGTGTTTTAACTGTTGCTAGATATTTGGCTAGTGAAAGTGATGATGACCTTCTGGGAGTGTAGATGAATGTTTGCCATTTCTGTGCCTAAGTAACTAGGTTCAGTTTGTTTGATTCCAGTTACATAATGACAGTGTTTGCGTGAGAATCATGGAACTCTTATCAAACCGACGGTCCAAGATTACTGTTTAAAAAGCTGTTTGATTTTCTCCTTATGTTCTAAACTACCAAAGGATATCCACAATCCCAAAAGACCTAATAAAAGATTCAAAATCTACACAACCAGTCAAAAGTTTTTGAACAGTAAGACCGTACAATTCTGAAATATTTTTACTATTTAAAATAACGGTTTTCTATTTGAATATATTTTAGAATGTAATTTATTCCTGTTATTTCGAAGCTGATTTTCTAGCATCATTACTGCAATCTTCAGTGTAACATGATTTTTTAGAAATCATTCTAATATTCTGATTTGCTCCTCAAAAAACATTTATTATTATGTTGAAAACAGCTGAGTTTCTTTAATGAATAGAAAGTTCAGAAGAACAGCATTTTTATGAAATAGAAATCTTTTGTAATATTATAAATGTATTTATCATCACTATGTTGATCAATTTAAATTTAATTTAATTTAATTCAGATAAATGCTGATCTGTGGATCTTTCAAAGAATCCTGAAAAAGACCGTACTCAACTGTTTTAAATATTGAATAATAAATGTTTCTTGAACAGCAGATCATCATATTAGAATGATTTCTGAAGGATAGCGTGACACTGAAGGCTGGAGTAATGATGCTGAAAATTTAACTTTGAACACAGGAATAAATTACAAGTTAAGATATATTCAAATAGAAGGCAGCTAAAATAGTAATAATATTAATAATAGTAAAAATATTGTTTAACTTTTCTGTTTTTGCTGTACTTTGGATCAAATAAATGCAGGCTTGGTGAGCAGAAGAGACTTCTTTAAAAAACATTACATACTGTTCAAATACTTTTGACTGGTTGTGTAATTTAAACCTGAAAATACTCTGAAAGAAGAAGAAACAAAGACAATGGCTGCATCCGAATATAGATTTGTGAATGGCAGCAAAGAGTCTCAAATTATGTCACATAATATCGTCAACATGATGAATGTAGCCTATCTGAATTGCATTCATGCTACACATATTCATAGATTTTTTTTTTTTTTTTTTTTTTTTACCAGTTGTGAAGTAATTACATATACAAAAACAATCCAACATTTTTTTAACATCTTACATTTTTCAGGTAATATCTTGAAATATGTGGAAAATTTTAAATATATATATATATATATATATATATATATATATATATATACAGGAATGAATCCTGTGCTCTGGAAGCTCTACAGCTGCTCCATTTCTGTCCACCTAATGAGTTTTGTCACCCTGCTCTGTCAATCACAGAGGTTCACAAATGACCCCCTGCTGCCTGTATACAAATACTGATGTGCCTTTCTGCATAGGTGTCATATCAGCTGTCATTTAAGCATCCAGTCCGGTAAACATGTCTGAAAATGCATTTCCAAGAACAAAATATCTGCAATTATTGTTATTCAAATTAGTGTTTTTGTCTAAAAGAAATCAAGATATTAGGTTGCATACTCCCACATCATTACCAAAGCAACAGAAATATATTTTCTTTCGGACTTGTATGCATCTTCTATTTTATTCATAAATGATCAAACAGACTGCTCAAAAATGAGCATGACCTCCATTTGACTTCTTTTTGTCCCCTTACAGTTGTCCTATCTATTGAGAATGAACAAGCCTGAACAGCTGTTTTCCTGGTAACCTTCAATCTGTTTAAGTTCACTATTTCACAACCCATGTGCCTAAAACAGCTTCTCCTTTTCTACTGACTGTGTCTGTTTGTTTGTTTTTTGGTCCTATAATGTTACAATGTTGAGTTTCCTGTATCTGCAATTATCTATGGATTTTCCACACCATCTGTGCATCAGTTGTGGGAGCAATAAGAAGAGGTATACCGCAGTGCCCCATTGTCTCCACACTGAAACAGAGTATAATTCTGACTCCTATATGAATAAATATAAAATATCATAATAGAAATAATCCTGTTTTTTACATTATGGTCCATTACAGCGTATAAAACAAGATTAAACATTAAGAAATAATAGAAGTCTTAATCGAGTCCACTATAAAGTAAAATATAAACATTAATTTAAAAAAAAATGAGTATATATATAAAAACCATACAAATGTCTAAAAAAGCTTAAATTGTATGAAAAGTAGAGTGAAAATTAGTAATTTAGTACACTTCCTAATGATTTAAAGGAATAGTTCACTTTCAGAACAAAAATATACAGATAATGTACTCACCTCCTTGTCGTCCAAGATGTTCATGTCTTTCTTTCATCAGTTATAAAGAAATTATATTTTTTGAGGAAAACATTTCAGGATTTCTCTTCTTATAATGGACTTCTATGGTGCCCCTGAGTTTGAACTTCCAAAATGCATTTTAAAGGCAGCTTCAAAGGGCTCTAAATCCCAGCCAAGGAACAAGGGTCTTCTCTAGTGAAATGATCTGTTATTTTCTAATAACATTTACAACTTATATACTTTTTAATCTCAAACGCTCATCTTGTCTAGCTCTGGGTAAACTCTGTGTATTCCAGTTCAAGACAGTTATGGTATGTTATGGTATCTCATTTTCTCCTCCAACTTCAAAATCTACATTGCTGCAGAGGTACTGACCCAGTGGTTACAAAGTGAAAGTGTAATTAAGATTAACACCCTTTACAAAAAAAGGTAAAACACAGATGAAGGATGATTTTGAAGTATATAAAAGTATATAAATAGTTAAAAAGTATATAAATTGTATTTTTTTTTTTTTTTAGAAAATGACCAATCGTTTTGCTAGATAAGATCCTTCTTTTCTTGGCTGTGATCGTTTAGCTGCATTTTGTAAGTTCAAACTCGGGGGCACCATAGAAGTCCATTAAATGGAGAGAAATCCTGAAATGTTTTCCTCAAAAAATATAATTTCCTTACGACTGAAGAAAGAAAGACATGAACATCTTGGATGACAAGGGGGTAAGTACATTATCTGTTTTTTTTTTCTTCTAAATTTACGATTGTAAATTGATCTGAAAGTGAACTACTCCTTTAACCTTTTTGGCATATTTAGAATTTTTTTTTACTGATTTTGGAATACCTGAATTTAAATCAGCGCCCTACTCACATGGAGTAACTTGATAAAAATGGTCTCATTTTACAGAAAAGACCCTACATTTTAACACATGAGTGAAAATTATATTTCTTATTGTATTTTTTGTAGTTTTTCATATTGTATGATAAACACAAATAAAAAATAAATTTCCTTTATACAGTCGTGGCCAAAAGTTTTGAGAATGACACAAATATTAGTTTTCACAAAGTTTGCTGCTATACTGCTTTTAGATCTTTGTTTCAGTTGTTTCTGTGATGTACTGAAATATAATTATAAGCACTTCATACGTTTCAAAGGCTTTTATCGACAATTACATGACATTTATGCAAAGAGTCAGTATTTGCAGTGTTAGCCCTTCTTTTTCAGGACCTCTGCAATTCGACTGGGCATGCTCTCAATCAACTTCTGGGCCAAATCCTGATTGATAGCAACCCATTCTTTCATAATCACTTCTTGGAGTTTGTCAGAATTAGTGGGTTTTTGTTTGTCCACCCGCCTCTTGAGGATTGACCACAAGTTCTCAATGGGATTAAGATCTGGGGAGTTTCCAGGCCATGGACCCAAAATTTCAACGTTTTGGTCCCCGAGCCACTTAGTTATCACTTTTGCCTTATGGCACGGTGCTCCATCGTGCTGGAAAATGCATTGTTCTTCACCAAACTGTTGTTGGATTGTTGGAAGAAGTTGCTGTTGGAGGGTGTTTTGGTACCATTCTTTATTCATGGCTGTGTTTTTGGGCATAATTGTGAGTGAGCCCACTCCCTTGGATGAGAAGCAACCCCACACATGAATGGTCTCAGGATGCTTTACTGTTGGCATGACACAGGACTGATGGTAGCGCTCACCTTTTCTTCTCCGGACAAGCCTTTTTCCAGATGCCCCAAACAATAGGAAAGAGGCTTCATCGGAGAACATGACTTTGCCCCAGTCCTCAGCAGTCCATTCGCCATACTTTTTGCAGAAGATCAATCTGTCCCTGATGTTTTTTTTTGGAGAGAAGTGGCTTCTTTGCTGCCCTTCTTGACACCAGGCCATCTTCCAAAAGTCTTGGCCTCACTGTGCGTCCAGATGCGCTCACACCTGCCTGCTGCCATTCCTGAGCAAGCTCTGCACTGGTGGCACTCCGATCCCGCAGCTGAATCCTCTTTAGGAGACGATCCTGGCGCTTGCTGGACTTTCTTGGACGCCCTGAAGCCTTCTTAACAATGCAGTGGAAAGTTTTTTTCAGGATTAAGTTAATTTTCATGGCAAAGAAGGACTATGCAATTCATCTGATCACTCTTCATAACATTCTGGAGTATATGCAAATTGCTATTCTAAAAACTTAAGCAGCAACTTTTCCAATTTCCAATATTTATGTAATTCTCAAAACTTTTGGCCACGACTGTATATATTTGAATGTATATATGGTCCTGCAGAAAGTTTCTTTTGACTGTCAGTAAAAAATAATTTTCTTTGTAACATTTTGTTTTTAAAAGTTATTGAGATTTATTTGAATGGAAGCAATTTGTCCTCTATTTTTGCAAGATAAGGTATACCTGCATTCAAATGTATCCCATACATTTGGCTAAATGGATAAAAAAATGTATCCATGGTCTCATTTTACATAAAACACCTCACATTTAACACTTGGGTGGAATAATTCTTAATTATTAATGTATTTGTTCAGCTGGCCACCGGTAGTGCACAAGGGGCCTGTGCGAATTTCGAGTTCCGAACGCGCTCTTTCTGCGTGTTTGGAAAGGCTTAAATCAAAAACGGATTAGGGGTTTGATCAACGTCTCTTCGGACAGATCTGATTGGGGCTTTTCAGACATATGACACATTATGTGATGACGTAATTGCTCGTCAATACAAACTTGTAAAGGCAAAACCGTAGACATCAACAATACTTTTAAACTTAATTGGCTAAGATATTGTCTAAAAAATAATAATTCCATGTGGTTCTTTATCCCACAATGTATCTTTCAAAAACATGGAGGGTTATCCTTTCTTCTTAGATGTAACTTTCTTCCAGGAATTCCAGTTAAGTTATCTAAATTTCACCAGCAAGTATTATTGGCTTGGAAAATTTGTTTCCATCACAACTTTTCTCCACACAAAATGCTTTTATAGAATAACTCTCTCATTACTTCTAGAAATAAATCATTATTTTTGCACAGGTGGTTTGAAAGGAATATATATTTTGTTATGGATATGTTTTATAAGAGTGGAAACCTTTTGTCTTATGAAGACTTCATGCATGTTCACAGCTTTCCTATCCCCTTTAAAGAATTTCAACAAGTGGTTAAAGCTATTCCAAGTGGGTTGATACAATTAATAAATAATCACCTCTCTTTTGGAAGCAATGAAAAGATATTTCCAGAATAACAAATTGATGGTATCGCAATATTTTCTTCCTCTTGTAATAATAAAAATATTAGACAGATTTTGCAATCAAAGCATAAAATCACCCCTAGAGGCAAATTCTTTTGGAATGCAAACATTTCTGATATTAATTGGAAAACAACCTGGACAAATCCTTACAAATTTTGTATTTTGAATAAAGTTAAAGAGGTGCATTTCAAAATACTTCACAAAATGTATCCATGTAAAGTAGCTCTTTCTAAATTCATGGACATTGATAATACCTGCAGTTTCTGTAACACACATGAGGAAGACTTGTGTCATTTGTTTTATAATTGTGAAGTGTCTCTTACGGTGCGTTCACACTACAGTGTCAAATTTAGGGCAGAGCACGCCTCTGAAAAACAATGTTCACACCCTATTTACGTTCCATTGTCTTCTTTTAACGGCGGTTCGCAAACTAAACTGTAGCGTATACTAACAACATGCAAAGTACATTTACTTTTGCGTGACTTTTTCAATAATATGTGATTTCAGCTCAGTAATCCACCAGTTTCGGAAACACGCGTCATAGTCTTTCCTTGCCAACTTCTCACACCGATTGGTTGTTGCCGGCGTTTTGCGCTCGAAATTTGCATTAGGTTGAGGAATGCCCAACCTTTTGACGCTGTCAGCTGCTCTCAACGCTTTCTCCGCGCCGCTTCCAATCCCAAAATGCACCACGCGACCGTTTACGCGCAACTTCCATATGAATGAATTGAAAACGCTCGCTTCGCCCCGCTCGCTACGTGCCAGTGTGAACGCACCGTTAGTTTTTGGTCTGATGTTAGCGCCTTTCTTTTTCTGCAAAGAAATGTTAATTATACGCTTTCTTTAAAAGATGTTATCTGTACTTATTCTCATAAAAGTAAAATGATTGAGTATGTTGTTAAATTTTACATTTTGCAAGGCAAATATTATATTCATAAACAGAAATGTGCTAAATGCATACCAAAATATAATTTATTTTTATCAGAAATGGAAGTTTTGAAAATGTCTTTAATGCAAATGATTAACAAAAAGAATGACATGTTGTTACATTTCATGGAGACATTTTTTTCTGGTTATGCCCCCCCAATATAACATTTATATATGTAAGGGAAAAGGAAGAAAATTTGAACTATTGTTTAGTTGTTTCTAGTTTTTTTTTTTTTAGTTTTTATTTATTTATTAATTTTCTTTATGGTATTAGTTTATTTTGTTTATGTTTTTCCCTCTTATTACATATTGTATTATTGTATACAGATTAAATTTGTATTTTGTGTATCTGGATTTCTATTTCAATATTTTTGTATTGTCCAATTAATTTTCTTTAATAATAAAAAAAAAAAAAAGTTTGCCAGGTTTTCACAACAAATCCCGCCAATCCTGCTAACTCAAAACTAGCCCAATGGCATTTTTGAGGGGGGTCACCCAGTAAAAGTCACGTTTTGGGGTTTGGAGGGGTTCCCGCTGTACAGTTTGCATTCCAGTTGATAAAGATAACGTTATGGGGTCGTTTCCGCGGACATGAAAAACCACCCGTGGCAACAGAATCCCAATTCCGCGGGAAAACCAGGGACTTGGCAACACTGCCATAGGGAAAAATGAGTAGAAACCGCACCATTCAACGCCATTGTACACATTCATGGTTCCATCTGTAATATAAACAACGGTCACTTCTCCTTTTCCAAGTTGAGATAAAAAAGTGAATGAAGTTCTTCTAATTGACTGCATATCCCGAAACAAAGTGCTTTGTAATTATATGATACCGACTAGATGTGCATTTAGATGAAAACAACAAATAGCATTAACAAATAGCAAAAAGACTGATAACTGAGCTTTTGAAATGCATTTGACTAAGCGATTTATGCAGCTCATTGGGAGAAGAGAAAGGATGTTTGAACAAAACATAGCGTAATAGAGATGTGATGCACACAATTATGCACATTATAAAAAAATACCACTTCTAAATTGTCTAAATAGACTTAGGATATTAGATTACTACTGTCAAGGCAATTGAGGTAAATTATGACTGATTCTCTTTAGTTATTTATGTATTTTTCTTTATAGCCTCTGCATTATGCTTTGAATTCATTTTAGACTGATTTATGCTAGTGAAGGCCAGAAATATAGAAGTTTTTGCCATGAGGGGCAGAATTGTGACTTATTTTTTTCTATCTGGTACAGAATTAAACGTACACTTTTAATCTCACGATTCTAACTTTTTTTTTTTTTTAGAATTGCAAGGTTATATCTCACATTTCTGATATTCTCAAAATTGTGAGTATATATCTGACTTTTTCCTCACATTCTCTCAAGATTCTTACTTTTTTCCTCTGAATTCTGAGTTTACATCTTACAAATCTGACTTTTTTCTCACAATTGCAAGTCTACATTACATACAGACTTTTCTTCTCAGTTATAGCTCATAATTCTGAGTTTATATTGTGCAATTCTGACTTTTTCTTACAACTGAGAGAATTCTGAGTTTACATCCATGCCATTCTGACTTTTTTTCTGAAAATTCAGACTTTTTTCTTATGATTACAAGATTATATCTAACAATTTCTGGCTTTTCTTCTCAAAATTGTTTATGTCTTGAAATTTTGAGTGTATATTTCAATTCAGAGTATATATTTTTTCTCACAACTCTCAAAAGATTCTGAGCCTACATCTCACAATTCCTACTTTTTCTTAAAATTCTGACTTTTTTCTCACAATTGCAAGTTTATATCTAACAATTCTGACTTTTCTTCTCAAAATTGTGAGTTTATATCTCGCAATTTTGAGTTTATATTTTACAATTTGTTGTTTAAATTGTTTTTTTTCTCACAATTCTTACTTTTTTCATCTGAATTCTTAGTTTAAATCTCACAATTCTCACTTATTTTCTCAAAATTGTAAGTTTGTATCTAACAATTCAAAATTGTACATTTATATCTCGCAATTTTAAGTTTATATCTTATAATTCTGAGTTTATATTGTGCATTTCTGACTATATTCTCACAATAGCAAACTTATATCTTACATTTCTGACTTTTCTTCTTAAAACTGTCAGTTTATGTCTGGCAATTTTCTAAGTTTATATTGCGCAACTCTGACTTTTTTTCTCACAACAATTCTGACTTGTTTTTCTTACAATCTCACAATTCTTTTTCTTCTGATTTCTGAGTTTAAATATCACAATTCTGGCTTTTTTTCCTCATATTTTTTCCTCACAATTCCAATATCTCACAATTCATTTTTTTCACAAGATTGTGAGTTTCATTCTTGCCATAAGTTTATATTGTGCAATTCTGCCTTTTCTTCTCAAAATTGAGTTTATATCTCAATTTTGAATTTATATTGTGCAATTCGGACTTTTTTCTCACAACTCTGAGAAAACTCTGAGTTTACATCTCACAATTCTCTCTTTCTGATTTTTACTTATTTGTTTTCTCACAGTTGCAAGTTTATATCTCACATTTATCATTTTTTAGACTTCTGAGTTTATATCTCACAATTCACTTTTTCCCCCACAAGATTGTGAGTTTCTTTCTTGCAATTTTAAGTTTATATTGTGCAATTCTGCCTTTTCATCTCAAAATTGAGTTTATATCTCAATTTTGAGTTTATATTGTTTAATTCTGACTTTTTTCTCACAACTCTCAGAAAACTCTTACATCTCAATCTAAATTCAATTCTTACTTTCTGATATTTACTTATTTGTTTTCTCACAATTGCAAGTGTATATTTCACATTTTTCACAATTCTAAATTTTTTTCACAAGGTTGTGAGTTTATATTTTGAAATTATAAGTTTATATTGTGCAATTCTGACTTTTTTCTTAAATTTGGGAGAAAAAGTGTGTGAGACAGAAATGAGTCACAAGACATTTCTTAGCATTTCCATTCTCAATGGACATATTTGTGACCCTGGACCACAAAACCAGTCTTAAGTCGCTGGGGTATATTTGTAGCAATAACCAAAAATACATTGCATGGGTCAAAATTTTTGATTTTTCTTTTATGCCAAAAATCATTAAGAAATTAAGTAAAGTTCATGTTCCATGAAGATTTTTTGTAAAATTCCTACTGTAAACATATCAAAATGTAATTTTTGATTTGTAATATGCATTGTTAAGAACCTAATTTGGACAACTTTAAAGGTGATTTTCTCAGTCTTTTTTATTTTTTTGCATCCTCAGATTTCTGATTTCAAATAGATGTATCTCGGCCAAATATTGTCCTATCCTGACAAACCATACACCAATAGAAAGCTTATTTATTGAGCTTTCATATGATGTATAAATCTCAGTTTTGTCAAATTTAACCTTATGACTGGTTTTGTGGTCCAGGGTCACATTTAAGCACAGACAAACAAAATTCTCAGAATAATGAATGGACTGAACTGAAAAATTATCTGCACTGGTCATATAATATAAAAGCATGCCAGAAGTTACTGGGTTCATGGTAATGAGAGGAAAAGTGGTGGATATTTTTAAAACAGTGGGGCCTCCAGGCATGGCCTACTGACCCCAGTCCTCCTAGTCACGTGACATGCCATTGATCAGCAAGGGGTGCATGCATGCATGCCCCTGTAGCCTTCCATGATTGGTCCAAACATGTAGTTCACGTGAACAAGGGCTGATCGTCTGCAAAAATGTAGTTTTGGTGCCGGTACAACTCAGACGCTCACTCATGCAGTATATCACCACGAGCGCATTACTCTTGTGAGCTGAAGCTGCATTCACTAACACAAAACACTGGGCTTGGTGAAGAAGTTTGATCCAAATCAAATGCCGTAACACAGGTATGCATTACGCTCTCAATTTGCTTCTTTAGGATCACTTTAAAGCGCACTCGAAGAACTAGAGATTCACGCACCGGGTAATTCATGTTCCATCACGCAGGGATTTTTGTTAATTTATGAAAATTTATGAAACACTGTAGTGCCTAGGAAAACGGTTACGAACCAGGAAGAGCATGACGCAAAGCAACATATGATATTAGGCTTAACGCTTTTAAAAATATATGGAGAAGCAAAGCAAACTTCCAAAGCATTGGGATTTAAACTCAACGATTAAGACAACAGGGGTTGATCAAACACAAAGGTAGCAGCAGTATTACGAAGCGTGATAGTATTTTGGAACCAGGCCAAAGTTGCAACTGCAAATGAGCTCCGACAGGTGTGAAACCATTTGTTTATGAAGTTGAATGCCATTGCCTGTTATTTCAGTCTATCATTTTTTTTAACTAAAGAAAAATTATAAAGCGTTTCACCTAAACAGCCCGGAACAATGTTTCATTGTTCCTGACCTTATATGGATACAAGTTAGTAGGTCAAACCTGAGTGTGTTGTAACGCTTTTTATGCAACATTTGTTTCAAACTTTTTATAATGTTTATATTAATCCCACATTAAAGTTCTATGAAACCAATTACTTATGTAAATTACTTTGAAACTAGTGCTGTTGTTACAACATACCTCACTAGTGCATCGTAAGGCAAGTACAATGTACGTTTTAAAAGCTGTGCAAGAATTTGTGGTAATGACAAATTCTTATTTGCTTATTGAAAATTAATGAAATGTTTTAAAACTGAATGGAAATCTAGAAATACACAAAGCAGATTAACGAATCTAAGAACATACCGTGTGTATGGGATGGGTTAGTAGTAATGCTTACACCTGTGGCAAATGTAAGCCTATACACCACAAACTATATGGGATCAATAGAAATACACTGCCTTCCTCATTTCTTGAGCCTTGACATTTCTAGTAGATTTTCATTCTAATGTGTTATTTGTCAAGTGTATGTTGTTCTTTATTTGTGACCCTGGAGCATAAAAATAGTTTTAAGTAGCATGGGTATATTTGTATAAGTAGCCAAAAATACATTATACTGTATGGGTCAAAATTATACATATTACTTTTATACTCAAAATCATTAAGATATTAAGTAAATATGTTCCATGAATATATTTAGCAAATTACCCACTGTAAATATATCGAAACTTAATTTTGATTAGTAATATGCATTGCTAAAAACTTAATTTAGACTATTTTAAAAGCTTTTTTTTTTTTTTTGCACCCTCAGATTCCAGCTTTTCCATTTTGCCAAATCATAACAAGCCATACATCAGTGGAAAGCTTATTTATTTGGCTTTTCACATTATATATAAATCTCATTTTCAAAAAATTAACATTTTGGCTGGTTTTGTGGTCCAGGGTCACACATATTTAAACAGTCTTACTACTACTAATCATCTGCTGTAACCGCAGGAGGATGCTGATAATGTGTAACAATGATTTATGCAACTCATTTCTAATTGGTTAAACTGGTGTTACATCTCACCTCATATGTGACCCTGAACCACAAAATGTAGCGCCATGGGTATATTTGTAGCAACAGCAAAGATACATTGGATGGGTCAAAATGATAGATTCTCCTTGTTTACCAAGAATCATTAGAATATTAAGTAAAGATGTTTTATGAAGGTATTATGTAGGTTTCCTACCATAAATATATCAAAACTTATTTTTTGATGAGTAATATGCATTGCTAACAGATTCCAGATTTTCAAATAGTTGTATCTCGGCCAAATATAATCCTCTCCGAACAAACCATACATCAATGGAAAGCTTATTCAGCTATACACAATATAAATCTCAATAAAATAAAATAAAAAAACGACCCTTAGGACTGGTTTTGTGGTCCAGGGTCACATACAACACTCCCGGGTCTGAAAATAAGCAACATTAGTGATCCTCAAATAATTTTTTCTATATTAAATATCAAGGTTCTTTACTTTTAATCATTTTGTATTAAGCTTTTATAAATAATGAACACTAGAGGGGGCTGAATATCTTCATATGAAGCCACTTTACATCCCCTCTCTGGCCTCCAGCTAAGATAAACTTGTTTGACTTATTTGACCCACTTACTGCAATCTTTTGCATAATGTTTAATTATTTCACTCCCAGTCTATATTAAGCCCTGCATGCTGTGCATAATGTTTTAATCATTTCATACAGAGTTTGCATTAGAGATCTCATGCTGTGCTATTTTGAAGTATAAGTGTGACATTTAAATTAGTCAGCCAGCATTCACAGAGCTTTCTTCCTGACTATTAATTTAGTTACTAATAAACTTTTTTGTGTTTTCAGTGCATGCGGCTGCCGTCTCAACGAACCCACCATGCCGATCGAACTCGCCATGCCGCTTTATCTGTCAAGCGATGAGTTCTTGAACCCGAGGGCGTCTAAATACAGCAGACCCTTGCGGCCATGTCTACACCAGTGTCAGAATACCAAACATAGTTTTAGGGCTCCCAGGGAGCAGTCAGAGTTGAATGGGGTCAGCGCACCCTTGACAATTCCTGGCAGGGCCAAAAAACAAGTATCTTTTGCTGATCACAAGGGCCTTGCACTGACCGTGGTGAAGATCTTTTCTGAATTTGATGATCCCATTGACATCCCAACCACCATCGAGCAGTTTTTTTTTAGCTCTTCGCTGACTCTATCAGAAGGAACGGACAAGCTAACCCTCGACTTTGACCAGCCGTCTGCAGATTACCTAAAGTTTCGTCAACGTGTAGAAAATGATCACATCTGCCTCGAGCACTGCATGCTTAAGGACAAATCTATAGTAGGCACGATCAAAGTCAAAAACATTTCCTTTGAAAAGTCTGTTAAGCTTCGCATTACGTTTGACACTTGGAAGAGCCACACAGACATAGAATGCCAGTATGTAAAGGACACGTACACCGGTTCAAACCGTGACACATTTTCATTCGAAGCTAGTTTGCCTGATCAGGTGCCTGCACATGAACGCATTGAGTTTGCCATTTGCTATGAAGTCAATGGCGTAATGCTCTGGGATAACAACCAAGGACAGAATTACAGAATCATTCAGTCAGCACTGAAGAAGAGTTCAAATGACTCTAGTGGTGACCATCAGCGATATGGCGTGAGCAATTGGAACACTCATTTTGACCGATACGGCAGCCCCAGATGCTCACATGGAATCTTTCCCAATTGGCCAAGCTATGCTGGATATGAGGACATTGGTCCATATTACTAAGAGTCCATTTTTGGGGCAGTTTATCCTGTGCACATATCAGTCACATTGTGATGCCTCTTTAAAACAAACAAAAAAACTTTGAGGTTGTTCTTTGGCCAAGGACTTGAAATGAAAACCTATATGGACACTTGCGATATTTGTCGTCAATATTAATGGATTACATTGTGCAATAGAATGAGTTGTGTTTTGAAAAGAATACTGTTCATGGTGCAATACAAATGTAATTATGAGGGTAAATGTTTATATTCCTGAAAGTTCCTGAGGTTTTTTGGGGTTTGTATGGATTTGCGTGGACCTTTATAAAAAAAATACAATGTGAATTCATTTAAGTGCAAGTAAATCTGCAGGCCAGTAAATAATTTTTTTCCCCTTAGACTGACAGATTGTCAGCATGGTTTTGATCTGAAAAGCCTTGCCAAAAGCAAAGACAGAATGACCTAAAAAGAAATCAGTGTTTTGCAAAAAAAAAAGAAAAAAAGAAAAAAAAAAAGTGAGACCAGAGTTGAACTCAGCCTGGGTTTATGTATGCAGATTATTTCATGTTTTTGCTCTTTCCTGAACAGCTCATTTTAATCTAAAACTCTACAAGTGTTTACATTTTCTGTATTTCTGTATTTTAATTGACTATGGTTGATTCTCACTGTAATTGCACAACAGGATTATGATATTAACTATTTAAGTTATTGCGTATTGTCATTTGTTCTAGTTAATGTATGCACTATAATTTGTTGTTTAATTTCGTCACCCATTTTAAATAGCATTGTTTGAGTGTAAATACAGGTTTGTCAGAACCACTTTGTCAAAAGTTCTCTCAATGGTATTAGGTATGTCAATATTTGCATTTTAATGCAATGTTTTAAAGGTTCGAGTCATTTAAAACTTAAAATAAAGTACTGGAGCAAACAATATCTGACTTATTCTTTCTGTAAACGTAGAAGGCAACACAAAGTTGTGATAAGGCAACTATAGAGTAATGTCAAAACCATTTTATTCACGATTGGATGCCTAAATATACACACCTTCCTGACTCTTAATTTCTTTTAGAAATGAAACGTAGATACGTAACTAGCATTACCAAATAAATAAGTGTTTAGAAGTTAGAGAAGATTTTATTTACTTATTTATTAATAACGACGAGTACAAATAATTTAACCACGAATAAACAGATGTAAATGAATGAAAGAACAATGGGGCTTTTATTCTACAATTGTTCGATCTTTCAGTGACGACTTCCTGTCGACGTTGAAACGTCAGGGTAAGCGGCAGTTACTTGGTTCACGTTTGAGACACTGTAACAAGGGCTCGTTTTAAATAAAATGTACAACAAACGAAATTTGAGATATAGAGACGATAATTTAGGGTTGTAATTTTTCGTCAGGAGCGGATTAGGTGAGACACCGAGCGTGAACGCGCGAAACCAGATGTTGTAGTTTCTGAAATGAGCTAAAGTGTCAAACTAATGGAGTCGCAGAAAAACACCAGTCAACTTGTAAATAAGACTTCAAAGTCTGAAGAGGATGAGGAGGAGCAATGCTGCGCTAATGTGAGTGTCTAAACACTGTTGGTTTTAGTCGGTAACATGTAACTTTAATATAATCATTGACAGTAATACTTAGGAATAATGTAATGGCAAAATAAAGAGAAAGCCATTATTTGTTATGCTTTCCTAATATGTATGTCAGCTTATGTTAGGGGTTGGTTTGACTCGTATTTAGTAGACATGTGTATTGTTTAGTGGGCTCATTCCGTGTCAAATCAACTAAATTTCAAAAGCTTCCCCGGCTCAAATTTTTTATTTTGTTCATTTTTTTTTCTGAGAAAAGATAGGTATGTATAGTGATGAAAGCCATGGGTCAATGGATCAATATTTACGGAGTAATCCAGCATTTTGTAGAGGGAGGTCAAAATGGCAATTTTCACCTTAGATTCAGAGTCAAGTTACAGGGGGGTAAACATGACTTCAGATGATATTGTTTTGACCAACATTTGGTTTTCGACCACTGAAAATGGGTAACTTTCAACAATCTGGACATGGAGCCTCATTGAGATTCCCATATCTCTGGGACTGGACGATTCCAAAAGAAAACTTTATTAACAACTAGAATCTCAAATTATATTGCAATATCTTTAATACTTCTTGAGTTATAGGCACTCAAACTTTGGAAAAATAACTCAGACTGGTATGTTTTATGCAGACAGAAAGAAACTAGATAAATCTCTAGTTTTAACATTTTTTTATTCTTCAGATCATATTTTGCAAACTGACCCACATTTGGTTTTTGACCACTGAAAGTGTATACATTTAAACGATTTATTCCTGGAGCCATATTTAAATTTCAGGATCTCATAGGGCGTTTAAAATAAAGACACCAAAAGGAAAGTTTGTTAAGACCAAATATCTAAAAGGGCATTAGGTTATCTTTAAATCTTCTTGAGTTACAAGCATGCAAACTTTGGAATAGTGCTTTTTACTCATTTTTGAATGGTCACCATTGGCACATAATGCAATAAAGATTGCTAAAGTCAACCGATTTTACTAAAAGGACTACCAATCTCTGTGTAAAAATAAGATATCATTTTAACCTCCCTTTAACTTGACTCTGAATCGAAGGTGAAAATTGCTCTTTTGACCTCCCTCTACAAAATGGTGAATTACTCAGTAAATATTCATCAGTGACATTTAATATTTTGGTTTTCATCACTATGCATGGCTATCTTTCTTCAGAATAAATATTTGCAAAATAAAAAATTTAAGCCGGGGACCTTTTGTTGAGTTGACATGGAATTAAACAGTTGTTTTTTTTAGCAGTTGTAGAGTAGTTCACCCAAAATGTATTAACCCCCGGGTCGTCAAAAAATGTAGATGAGATTGTTTCTTGGTGCTAAACAATGGATTCTCTGCAGTGAATGGGTGCCATCAGAATTCATAACAGTTCAAGCTGCTGATAAAAATATCACAATAATACACAAGCAATCCACATGACTCCTGTTTGTAATAAACATATCCATCATTAAGATGTTTTTACTTCAGGCCGTCGCTTCTGGCCAAAATACCAATTCACAATCCATTATATTGCTTCCTCCAGTAAAAAAAAAAAAAAAGATCCACTGACATATTTGTCAAGAACCGTTTTCGCTTATAAATGGTGCTTGATATGTGCATATTTTTCTCCTGATTCTGACAAGATTATTTTGTCACTGGAGAAAGCATGTATGTACGGCATTAGCATCAGTTTGAAGTTAAAAACATCTTAATTATGCATTTTTTTTTCACAAACATGTAGTTTTTTTCTTTCACAAGATGTGTGGATTATTTTTATCATCTGTTTAGACTCTTATTCTGATGACACCCATTCAATGCAGATGAGATGTAATGCTAAATTTCTTCAAATCTGTTCTGATTTGCATTAACATTTTATTTCCTTGCCTCACATTTAGACCTCCGGTGAAAAAAATGACAAGCAGGAGCCTTCGTCACCAAAACAGGGAGATTTCAGTGATCCAGTATATAAAGAGATCGCAGTGGCAAACGGTGCCATCAATCGAATGAGCAGAGATGAGCTACGTGCAAAATGTGCTGAGCTGAAGCTTGACACACGGTACTGTGAGCTTAAATTTTATTTTGACATTTGTATTACCTGTTATGTCCTACAAAATTCATTAAAACCATTAATTTATTTTCAGGGGAGTTAAGGATGTCCTGAGAAAGCGCCTAAAAAATTACTACAAAAAGCAAAAACTGATGCATTCACCTGCTGCAAATGGGAACAGTGATGTCTATTTTGACTACATCTGTGTGGTGGATTTTGAAGCGACATGTGAAGAGAATAACCCACATGACTACCTGCATGAAATCATCGAGTTTCCCATGGTTTTGATCGACACGCACACCTTGGAGATTGTGAGTTGGTGAGAGAACGGTCTGGCACACGTGCTTGCTTCTAGCCAGGCGAACATGATACCATGCTTTTATTTAGTGAACTGATTTAGAATTGATCTGCTAGTTGTGGAAAAAAAAGACTTTTATTCTATCACCGTAGATTTTCGCAAAGCTACAGTGATAAACTAATCTTAACACTAACACGTAATGTCTTTTTTCTTTCTTATTTCATGTATAATCCCATTCCTATCATTACAGGTAGACTCATTTCAGGAGTATGTGAAGCCAGTGGTGAACCCACAGCTCTCTGAGTTTTGTGTACAACTAACCGGAATCACACAGGCAAGATTTATGAACTACTTAAGAATTTAAGATATATTTAGTACTAGGGCTGCACGATAGATCGTTTCAGCATCGTCATCGCGATGTACGCATGCGCGATAGTCACAGCGTGGCAGTCACGATGCAGGGCAAAAAAAAAAATTATGTGTGTCTGATTTAAAAATGTACTTTCTATATTTCTAAACTTTCTATTCACGGATCTATATTTGTCTAAAATAAAGTAATTAACTCATGTTTAAAGGTTCTTTAAAAACTACAATGCACACGTTGCTTCACCTACTTCATGCATGCAGTCTCTGCGTGCGCATGGCGAAATGAGCGCGGGACGGGAGAAAAGCGCCGCCGAAATGGAAGATTGGGTCGCAAAAAGAAACGCAACATCGGTCATATGGAAGTATTTTGGATACAAAAAGAATGCTGCTGACCAAAAACAGGTGCTCTGTCGGGAGTGCCTGGCAGTTGTTGCCACAACTCGCGGGAACACTACGAATTTAAGGGACCGTTCACATGTCGCGCCTAAAAACGCATGGAAAACGCTAGGCGTGCCGCTTTCTCCTTCTTTCCAAAGCGCTCTGTAACTTGAGTGGCAAAGTGGCGTCTGCCGTTGCTAAGCAACCATGACCCGCGCTCTCCTAAAGACGCGGAAGTTTCAGCAAAGATAAATAAACAAAGATAAATGGATTTCCAAAACTAAACATTGCTTGCAGTAGCTCTGCTGCTAAAAAATGTTATCCCTGTAACAGCTATGATCAGCTGTTCCTCCATCTTGGCTAAGCTTTTAATGTTTTTCGTGAAAGGAAGAAGCTGATTTCCCTTTCATCAGGGTAAAAGCAACATTCATTATTAATTTCATATTAGAGCCTTGATTTGCCTGAATTGACAGTGAATAAGGTGAGTCAAACTGTTTATGAAACTACCCAAAATAAGCTTTAAAAAGTATTTTATTTCAGGGTTTTGATTATACTGTACTTTTAAAAATTTTTTTTATTCTTTGAAAATGCTTACAAAATTACCCCCAATATTCTTGAATTTTTATTTTATTTTAAGCAGTTCAAAACAACCTGATGAACATAAATGAATTTATACACATTGCAATATATATCGCAAGAAAAAAATATATTGCAATGTAATTTTTTCCCAATATCGTGCAGCCCTATTTAGTACCCATCAAAAGTTTGAGGTTGTAGTTAAAAAAAAAATAAAAATAAATAAAGAAGTTTCTTATGGTCATTAAGGCTGTGTTTATTTGATTAAAAATTCAGAAAAAAAGTAATATTGTGAAATATTATTACATTGTAAAGTAACGTTTTTCTATTTTAATTTAAAAAATGTATTTCTGTGATCAACGCTGAATCAGTGTTGGAAACAGTTGTGGTGCTTAATATTTTGGAATCTGTGATACTTTTTTCTTGATTCTTTGAAGTTTGAATAAATGCTGTTCTTTTGAACTTTTAATTCATCAAACACACTGCAAAAATGTTTTTCTTACTTATTTTGACTTACTTAGCCAAAATATCTAAAAATTCTTAAACCAAAAAGGTGACCAAAATAAACCAAAATTAAGTTTTTGTTTTTTTAAACAAGCAAAATAATCTGCCTGTGGGGTAAGTAAAACTAGATAATTCTGCTTACCCCATTGGCAGACTATTTAGCAAAACATTTTCACTTTCACTTTTGCATTTTTGCAGTGCAACTTACATAGTACATAGTACATTTTTCTTTCTTTTTTCTTTTTTTTTTTTTTAGAAAGAAATTAATATTTTTATTCACAAGGATGTGTTAAATTGATAAAAAGTGATCGCAAAGACTTACATTGTTAGAAAAGATTTCTATTTTGAATAAACGCTGCTCTTTTTAACTTTTTATTCATCAAAGAATCCTGAAAAAAGTATCACATGTTCCAAAAAAAATATTTTTAAATGATATCTGAAGGATCATGTGACACTTAAGACTGCAGTAATGGCTGATGAAAATTGCATCACAGTAATAAATTATACTTAACTATATTAAAATAAAAAAACATTATTTTATTTTGTAAGAACAATTTGCAATATTACTGTTCTTTTTCTGTATTTTTGATCAAATAAATGCAGCCTTAATGAGCATAAGAGACTTCAAAAAACATTACAAGTCTTAACTGATCCCAAACTTTTAAACAGCAGTGTGTATATATAGAAATTTTGAATATATTCGAAATTAAATTAAGTTGTAGTATTTTATATTTCAGCCTTTTTTTAAATTACTTATTAGTATTTTTTTATTACTTTATTTTTTATTGCCTTGGTAAGCGTAAAAGAGCCTTTGTTCAAAAATACAAAAAGAATTTACTGACACTAAGCTTTTAAATAGTTGTGTATTTTACATGTGCCATGTATATAATTATAACTTTTGAGTCCAAAACTCAGATTTTTAATTCTCCACTTTTTTTTCCTTCTAGAAAATGGTGGATGAGGCAAAACCATTCCATCCAGTTCTAAAGCGAGCAGTTTCCTGGCTACAGAAGAAAGAACTTGGCACAAAGTACAAATATACATTTTTGACAGATGGGTAAGGATGAAATCTAAGGCCTATATCTAATGACATTTAATATGCAGAACAAAATACATTGTACAGCTCACTATCTTGTCCATGTAGGTCATGGGACATGGGAAAATTTCTTCATACCCAGTGTAAACTGAGTGCCATCAGATACCCACAGTTTGCCAGAAAATGGATCAATATCAGAAAGTCTTACGGAAACTTTTATAAGGTTTGTTTTTTCTTGTTTTCCTTACAAAGTTACAGAAAGAAAATCTGAATGAAAAAAATTATTTGGATGTAAATAAAGGATCTTGGTATCTAAATTGTACAAATGCCTCCGGATCTGATATTTTAAATAAAAAGTTGACTTTTTACATTTGAAAAAATTCTGAGGTTTTCATGAGCATCACGCTTGTTTCTTTCAGGTTCCTCGTACTCAGACTAAACTAATCTGCATGCTGGAAAATCTTGGTATGCAGTATGATGGACGTCCCCACTGTGGTCTAGATGACTCCCGCAACATTGCCAGGATTGCCATCCACATGCTGAAGGACGGCTGTCAGCTGCGGGTGAACGAGTGCTTGCATTCAGGACAACTACGGAGCGTGCCTAACACCACCCCTATTGAAGGAGCCCCAGCACCTCAAACCCCTAAGAAAAGAGACTAAAAGATTTAAAAGACTCTTTTACAAAAATAACCTGTCTCAGTGTGAATGTAAGATAATTGGGACAAACTAATGTGGGTTTTCTTAAAATGATTCCAGTAATGTGTATAGTTTCTTTACTGCAAATGTTTACACCATAGCGGATCAGTGGGGTGAGGCTGAGCTTTCAATTTTACAGCGAATTGGGATTATGTATTGTATTTTGAAACTTGCTCCACATAAACTACATAAACAGTTTCAGTCAAAGGTTTTTTCAAAGAGTAACTGATGGGTTATCAATACTTGCAATACTGCATTGGATTGCTTTTTTAAATTCATGTTGCACTTCCAATGAAAAGCTCAATTTGTGTTCTTTGTCAAACATTTTTTAATGATGTTAATTTGCAATGATAAATACAGCTGAGGTCAAAAGTTTACACACACCTTGCAGAATCTGCAACATGTTAATTAATTTTAGCAAAATAAGGGATCATACAAAATGCATGTTTTTATTCAGTACTGAACTGAGTAAGATTTTTCACATAAGACATTTACATATAGTCCACAAGAAAAATTAATAATTGAATTTATAAAAATTAACCTGTTTAAAAGTTTACATACACTTGATTCTTAATACTGTGTTGTTACCTGTATACCCCCCCCCCCCCCATCTTTTCACACTGAGGGATTTGAGCAACTATTACAGAAGGTTGAGATGCTCACTGATGCTTCAGAAGGAAACACAAAGCTTCAAGAGCTGGCTGGTGGAAACTTTTTGAATTTGAAGATCAGGGTAAATTTCGCTTATTTTGTCTTCTGGGAAACATGTAAGTATCGTCTAGCTTCTGAAGGGCAGTAATAAATAAAAAAAAGTATGATATTAAGGCAAAATAAGAAAAATGTACATGTCTTTCGGTTCAAAAGTTTACACCCTGGCTATTAATACATCGTTTTTCCTTCTGGAGCATCAGTGAGCATTTGAACTTTCTGTAATGGTTGCGTATGAGTCCCTCAGACGTCCCAGGTGTGAAAAGATGTATCTCAAAATCATACAGTCATTGTTGGATAGGGTTCAAATACACAAAAATGCTGAAAAACCAAAGGAAAAAAAATTGTGGGACCTAAAAGATTTTTCTGAAGAACAGGAATTCAACTATTATTTTTTCTTTTGGACTATATATAAATGTCTTTCATGTGAAAATATCTTATTCAGTCAGTACTAAATAAAAAAACATGCATTTTGTATGATCGCTCTTATTTTGCTTAAATATTTTATATTTTGCAGATTCTACATAGTGTATTAAACTTTTGACCTTGAGTATATAATTGTATGTTCTTCCTATTTGCTCTTATACTTTGCACCCTAATAGTCTATGCAAAGTTTAGATATGTTTTGGTTATGCAACAAGATTTATCAACACAAAGTTCACCCTGTTTCTGTCCACCATATCTCAATTTCCAAGGCCATGCAATAACAGACAATTAAGTATGACCAGTTAACACAGTTACAAACACAATTAATCTAATGCACTGATTTTGTTTTACTTAGTGCATATAATTGTCATTTCTCTCACTTTCTAATGTTTCTGTTGATCTCATTCGATACACAATACTTGAGCAAAAGTAGTGCAGCTGCGCATCATGTCCAGTAGATGGCGTCAAATAACACCTCTCTGTAAATAAACGTAAACAACAGCCCACAACCATCAATAAAGTCAAAAAGGAGACAGGCAGGCAGGCTTATTCGCATGAATTTAGTTTGTGTTTCCCTCACGTATTTTGTATTTCTGTCCAGTTTGCTTGTACAAAGACTAAAGTCCTTTTCATACCTTAGGCAAACAGGATCCTGAATCCTGCTGTCTCTCTTAATGCTGTTTTAGAAGCTATTATTTACATTGGGTGGCGCACGGTCTTATAAACATGATGTTATTTTCTGTTAGTAAAACCGACACAACCGAAACGAAATTACTTTCACATCCCATCTTTACAACACTTTCGTTATTATCAGTACCGCTGTTAATACGCGACGCGTACTTCGTCGCCACCCGACTGACCAATCACGGCTTTTGTTTACCCGAGCGTTGCGTTGCTGGGGCGTAGAGAAGGTGGGGCTTTGACGCAGTGCTGCTCCTGTGAGCGTTCTCTGCTGGCTGCATGCGCAGAGAATAGGCGGAGACACACAAGGAAAGACTACAGCTGCCACCACTGCCCTTCTTTCATTCTAACTCACTGGATATGTCTTAGATTTTTTTCTCTCATGTGGTATCAAAGGACGCGCTGGCGGAATCGCCAGCCTCACGGACTGGGTTGATGTGACTTTTGATACTCTCTTGCGTTTTTTATCCTGCGGTCGATGGCGCAGATAAAGAGGATGCGTGAAAGAACGCAGCCCAGCCCTGTTTTCCCGAATGCGATTGAACGGAGCTGTATATTTTCTGATGAAGATGAAATCGGCATGGTCTAAATGTTGGTTTCAGCTGGATTGCTGTGCGGAAACCCGAGTCGATAAAGCAAGCGAAAGCGGCACTATGCTGCCTAGGTGATTGATCACTGTGCTCAATGAGAACAAGGAGGAGCACGGCTTCGATACGATGGCTGAGGAGAATAACCTGAAGACAGCTAGATTATGGAGGGATGCTGCTTTGCGGTCCAGGAAGCTGAGGAGCAATCTGAGACAGCTGACTCTCAGCACCAAAAACTGCCAGAAAATTACCCTACCTGAGGACATAAAGGAGATTGAGGTCCTCAATCTGGGCAACAACTCCCTTCAAGAGCTTCCAGAGGGACTGGGCTCAACCCTGACCAGGCTTCGCATCCTCATTCTTCGCAGGAACAAGTTTGGAACAGTTCCCACTGCAGTATTTCAACTTAGTCAGCTGGTTGAATTAGATGTCAGTCACAACTGCTTGAATCACTTTTCAGAAGATATCGATCTTCTCAAGGGGCTTAAGAAGTTGTGCATCAGTCATAACAAAATACAATACTTGCCATCTCAGATTGGGACATTGCAAAGTCTGGAGGAGCTTGACATCAGCTTCAATGAGCTGCATGATTTCCCCAGGTCTTTTTCACAGCTCAGGAAGCTTAGAACGCTTGATGTGGATCATAACAAGCTACAGAGTTTTCCTTCTGAAATACTTGCCCTCTCTGATCTGGAGGAGCTTGACTGCTCCGGGAATAAACTAGAGGGTCTTCCGGGTAACATTATGATGCTCCAATCTATTAAAATTTTATGGCTCAGCAGCACTCACCTCTTGTTTTTACCTGAAACATTTTGTGAGCTGCAGAACTTGGAGAGCCTGATGCTTGATAATAATTTCCTCACAAGCCTGCCACAATCGTTTGGGAAACTGCAGAAGCTCAAAATGCTCAATCTCTCTTCTAACTCCTTTGAACATTTTCCTCAGGTTATCATCAAACTCGCCAGTTTGGAGGAGTTGTATTTAAGCCGGAATAAACTGACATTCCTCCCTGAGGAGGTAGGACAGCTGTGCAATCTTGCTAATTTGTGGTTGGACAATAATAGCATAACGTTTCTCCCAGACTCTATTGTTGAGCTAGGGAAATTGGAGGAGCTGGTTTTACAGGGTAACCAAATCGCCATCCTCCCAGACAATTTCGGAAAGCTTGCCAAAGTCAATATTTGGAAGGTGAAGGATAATCCTCTCATCCAGCCTCCATATGAAGTGTGCATGAAGGGGATCCCCTACATAGCTGCCTATCAGAAGGAGCTTGCACATTCCCAATCTGCTGTGAAACCCAGGCTTAAACTGGTTTTGATGGGCCAGAGAAATGCAGGGAAAACCACACTCAGGCAGTGCATTGTCAACAAACCCTCAGATGCCAAGATGGCCATTGGATGTAGGGGTATTGATGTGACGAACTGGGTAGCGGACATAGATCGGAGTCTTACATTCATCGTATACGATTTATCTGGTAAGCAGAACTATGATCTTATCAAACCCTTTTTCCTCTCTCCTGGAGCACTTTATGTTTTGGTGGTGAATCTGAAATTGTATACATCAAAGAACTTTTATTCCCACGTTGGTGGTTTCCTCCACCTGCTCAGTGCCAAGGTGCCACATGCAGTTGTGTGCATCGTCGGGACCCACAGTGACTTGTGCGAAGAGGTTGAGGTTGAAGAAAAGTGCCTGGATATTCACAGACAGATTTCGCTCCAGGAAAAAACAGACAATGAATGCCTACAAGTGCTTGCCCTGCAGGTAGACGAAGCCCTTGAGCAAGGTTACGACGTTCGGACATCTAGCCCCCATGTTCTCTTTTACGGGGTTATGGATAAAAACCTGAGACGTAAAAAATCTCAACTGCAATATATGCTCAACAATCGACTGCAAATCCTGTCTCCGGTGATTTGCGTCAGCTGCGTGGCGGCACAAAGGAACATCCAGCATTTGAAAGAGAAGCTCATGTCTGTTGCCGATCACAGGGAGATTTTCCCCAATCTTCATAGAGTCCTGCCAAAGTCGTGGCAGATGCTTGAGGAACTGCATTTTAAGCCGCAGGATTTATGGCTTTCCTGGTGGGATTCGGCCCGCTTGGGCCTTCAGGCTGGGCTGACGGAGGACCGTCTGCAAAGCGCGCTCTCGTACCTCCACGAGAGTGGTAAACTTTTGTACTTTGAAGACAGCATGACGTTAAAGGAATACGTCTTCCACAATCTCCCCCGGTTCATCGCCATCTTGAATGTGTTTTTTCAGAGAGACCTTTCTGCAATGCTTGAGAAGCTACAGGCTGAAGGAGACGATGGAGATAACGCAAAGTCTACACAGATGCACGGTCACGTGGAGGGGTTTCTCTTGCACGGCCTGCTGCCCTCAAACGTCATTCGATTGCTGCTTAAACCGCTGGTGCAGACACAGCAGGACTTGCACCTGATCATGGAACTGCTGGAAAAGATGGGCGTCTGCTACTGTGTCAACAAACCTCGCAGCAAGCCGCTTAATGGAGCCACCGTCTGGTATAAGTTTCCCAGTCAGGTCAGCAACAAGGAGCCCCATCCTGAAGCCTCGACCAGCGGGGGCTCATCGATCCCTGGTCAGTTCTTCTCGGTTGAGCAGCTCCAGATTGAATACAGGTTTCCCTTCATCACCCCTCTTGGACTTTTCGCACGGTATAGCGTGCAAATTAACAGCCACGTGGTCCAACGATCTGATGGAAAGCATCATATCTTTGCCTATCGGGGTAAAGTGCCTGTGACGGTGAGTTACCGGCCTTCTCGGAGCAGACTGCAGCCTGAGACCCTCTCCATATCCAGCCATGCATCCTTGCCAAATATCTGGACAGCTTGGCAAGCCATTATTCCCCTAGTGGAGGAGTTAAACGTTCTTCTGCAGGAATGGCCTGGCCTTCACTACTCTGTGCATGTCCTGTGTTCCAAGTGCCTGAAGAGAGGGTCCCCCAATCCACATTCCTTTCCAGGTTAGTGTTTTGCAATATCATGCATTATTCCTAATACAATTTGTGACCAGATACCTACATACATTTTAAGGAATAGTTCACTCAAAACTTTAAATTCCAGACTTGTATGACTTTGTAGTGTGTCTTCTTCATAATACCAAATAGGATATTTTGAAAGTTTTAATTATACAATTAAAGTTGAAAGAATCCAATAAAAACTTTGGACCCCATTGACTTCTATTGTATGATATTAGATATTTTGCTTTACAATCGCTTTAACATAATTTAGAATGGTGCGTTATGATGGAAAACAAGCTCTTAACCACATTCACACATTCATTAACAGTTTATGACTAGGGACTTATTAAATTGTTTTAGTTCAACACTGATATGCAGTCATAAATCTATCAGGCACATATTTCAGAGCAAGTAAAGAGTAGCATTAATTCTGCAGTGATGAATTAGGTAATCTTTGAAGTGCTGTCACTATGGAGGCGTACGTCTGGGTTTATTGCCAAGTAAACATTGTACAATAAAGGGTGAATCAGCGTGAAATTAAGTCATTTTGTGATGGATCTAGGCTAAACAAAGAATGAGCATGGCTGGCCATAACAAGAGAGAGGGGGGTGGTCTCAGTGGGTTTGAAGCCACACCTAGAAACACAAATTAGCCTGAGCTGTCTGTCGTGCGGCTGAGAACACAGACACAGAGACTTGCACATCCACAGCAGTGGAGAGGGTCACCATGGTAACATCGTATGCCTTTCTTCATGGGATGCAGATTAGGGACAGTAGCCACTGGCGTAACCTAGGTTCCAGTGTATATTTTTTAAATAAAAAATAAAAAAGCTTTTTATAAATTTATAGTCTTCTAAGTTATGTATTCTGTAGTTTTGTTGTGGAGTAAGTGCCATTGTTGTATAGAGGGTTTACACTTTCGTCACGATTTGGTCAGTTACCCGGATGTGTGGCCATATTGGTGATACTTGGATGTAAACAACATCACGGTTAATGTCTTACTGAATACGTTGTTCTGCTCATTTATGCTGTCTAAACCACAAAAAAAAAAAATATGTGGAAGCTGGTAAATCATATAGAGAAGGACTTAGTAAGCGGGAAATTAAGATATTAGCCTAATATTTTACCTACCTGACTGGAAATGATAAGAACAAACACGAATGTTGTCAAGAATCTTGCCCTGGATATCCTGGTTCATTTTGGCCACAAATGCCTTTTGTTCCTCAGACAGTTGCACTGTTCTCCTTGATTTATTATAACTTTTGGCAGTCTATAGTACTCCAAATGTCTTTCCTGGTCTGTTCGATTAGTACAGACCAAAACATGAAAAGGAATGAACCATTTTCAGCAGAAGTAATCAGCAATATATGCAAGTTTTGTTCATTTAAGTGGCATTGTTTACATTCAGTACCGCCAATATGGCTGATTGATGAGGCGTCATGAAAACACTCTATGGTGTAATTTGAGCTGTACACAATTTGGGGCTATGGAGTGTGTGGTTACAAAGTATTACATAAAGATGTATCCACCTTATTCTTCAATGCAGAAGTAAGCCTATGGGCGAGACTTCTAATTCATTAGCCACTATAGGAAAATAACAAGTAGAAAAGGAAGCCAGACCCATACAATTTACAAATGGCCGCACCCACTCTTACTGTAAAAAATAAGGTGGATAATGATGTGCCCGAATCCGAATATCGTGTTCAGACAGGAAATAAAGTGTACTTCATAACCCCTAAAGAGAAAAAATATATTTCAATGCTTTCTTATGCAATTATATTGTTGGTTAATCATACTGTATATAAACTGCAGGCATCAGGGAGCTAGTGTTAATATGCAGGGCATTGAAATGGCTTTTGAATGTGTGTTTGAGTGTTTGAATATGTAATTTCCAGTCAGGTAGGTGAAATATTAAGCTAATGTCTTAACTAATACTGCTTTTACATATCTTTACCACCTATCAACTTTAGTTTTTCAAAATATGGTGCCCTTTCCTGCTTACTAAGTCCTTCTCTATATGATTTAGCAGCTTCCACACATTTTTCCGTTGTTTAGACAGCATAAATTAGCAGAACAACATAGTACAATGTAGTAAATGTACAGTAGTACATTAACCGTGCAATCCATGCTGTTGTTTACATCTGAGTATCGCCAGTATGGCCGTGCATAATGAAAGGTAAAAATACATATGAGCATTATAAATATTAAGATATTAGCCTAATATTTTACCTACCTGACGAAATGATAAGTACAAACACAAATGATGGATCAGTTTGACTAACCACAAACTGATAAATAATTGACCAATTTCAGCATTAATAATCATCAAAATATGCAAGTTTCGTTCGGTTAAGTGGCATATTAAGCTAATATGACCGATTGATGATGCATTGTGAAAAAACTTTATTTGTTAGGTTCACCTAGGCCTTGGTGTCTTCTGACTTCATTTATAAAGACATCACCCACCTCCTAAGTTTCTAAAAGTGTAAAATGTTGGCGTGAATTCTTTCTGGCAAACTACATGGTTATTCTTAGCTTTGAGGAGCTGGCTGAGTGATATTTATGTACGTTGTAATTTGTTGTGTTTATTTCCAGTGTTGAAATGGGCACATTTTGAGTGTTATTTTAAAGATTAGGTGGTGCTGGCTTATGTAAGAGGCATACCTCATTGAACACACCATGCTCATTTTTTGCCAAATAACAGTCAAAGACAGCATTTACTTAAGCTAATGTCATGAGGCCTGGTTTCATGTCATTGCATGCTAATGGTTTTACATCTCGTGGAAACAAAACATGTTTTATTATGAGACAAAGTACAATGGCTCTATAAAACATGTAGTCATATAAATATAATCGCAATTATATAATGCAATGACAGCCTAAAATGTCTTTTTCAATGTTATTCTTGGCCGCCTTCTTCCTAAAGTCTTTCTTATAACAATACTGTTTTACCTGGAAATCCTTTAAAATTGTCTATATGGCTCATTAGTTTTATAGTAATGTATTGATCTTCTAATGAAAGAATCATATTTGTATTATGTTTCAATAGCTGGGCAGGATGTCCTGTTAGGCTTGACAGTCCTGAAGTCACATGATGAGACAGGTCCAGGTGGGGCAATTTCTGACTCACAATAGTTGTAAACAGGAGCTCAGAAGATGGAAGGGCCTTGTGCCATGGTAAAGACGTGTTTGACGTGGATAATGAGTGCATTAGCTTTTAAGTACCCATTGTTATTGAAGGCTGGATAAGTTGAGCTCATTAATGTTAATAGATATTGATTGCAAGCTCTATTTGTGGTAGGGATGCCAATCTGTGTCTTTGTTTTACCATATACAGGTTTCTAGAGCTAAGTAAAAACAGAACAACAAGTTTAGCAGCAAGGTTTTTTGATCCTACCAAATTTAGGCAAGATATTTTTGGCTCACTTGCATGTTGATTTAGTGTTGAAGCTTCGCTCTCTGAAAGACTAAACACAGCGTGATGGTCACAGGCAGTTCTCCTTTACTTAGTAGAGTTTAGAGACACCAAAACTCTTTCTTTTTGGATTTATCCTGATGTCCAGTAGCGTCATTCTATCTATCTATCTTTCTGTCATTCTATCTATTTATCTATCTATCATCGTCCCTTCTATCTATCTATCTATCTATCTATCTATCTATTGTTCTGTCGTTCTATCCATCGTTCTATCTATCTATCTATCGTTCTATCTATCGTTCTACCCTTCTATCATTCTATCATTCTATCTATATATCATTGTCCTTTCATTCAGTCATTCTATCTATTGTTCTATCATTCTACTATTCTACCCTTCTTTCTGTCATTCTATCTATCATCGTCCTTTCATTCAGTCATTCTATCTATCTATCTATCTATCTATCTATCTATCTATCTATCTATCTATCTATCTATCTATCATCTATCTATCTATCATCTATCTATATCATCTATCTATCGTTCTATCATTCTACCCTTTTATCATTCTATCTATCATCGTCCTTTCTTTCAGTCATTCTATCTATCGTTCTATCATTCTGTCATTCTGTTGTTCTATCATTCTACCATTTTTTCTATCTATCTATCTATCTATCTATCTATCTATCTATCTATCTATCTATCTATCTATCTATCTATCTATCTATCTTTCTATCTATCTTTCATCTATCTATATCATCTGTCTATCTATCGTTCTATCATTCTACCCTTCTATCATTCTATCATCGTCCTTTCTTTCAGTCATTCTATCTATTGTTCTATCATTCTACCCTTTTATCTATCTATCTATCTATCTATCTATCTATCTATCTATCTATCTATCTATCTATCTATCTATCTATCTATCTATATCATCTGTCTATCTATCGTTCTATCATTCTACCCTTCTATCATTCTATCTATCATTGTCCTTTCTTTCAGTCATTCTATCTATCGTTCTATCATTCTGTCATTCTATTGTTCTATCATTCTACCCTTTTTTCTATCATCTATCTATCTATCTATCTATCTATCTATCTATCTATCTATCTATCTATCTATCTATCTATCTATCTATCTATCTATCTATCTATCTATCTATCTATCTATCTATCGTTCTGTCGTTCTATCTATCTATCTATCTATCTATCTATCTATCTATCTATCTATCTATCTATCTATCTATCTATCTATCTATCTATCTATCTATCTATCTATCTATCTATCGTTCTGTCGTTCTATCTATCTATCTATCTATCTATCTATCTATCTATCTATCTATCTATCTATCTATCTGTCGTTCTATCTATCTATCTATCTATCTATCTATCTATCTATCTATCTATCTATCTATCTGTCTATCTGTCTATCTGTCTATCTTTCTATCTATCTATCTATCTATCGTTCTGTCGTTCTTTCTATCATTCTATCTATCCAACTATCTATCTATCTATATATTTCTCTATCTATCTATCTATCTATCTATCTATCTATCTATCTATCTATCTATCTATCTATCTATCTATCTATCTATCTATCTATCTATCGTTCTGTCGTTCTGTCGTTCTGTCATTCTATCATTCTATCATTCTATCATTCTATCAATCTATCTATCTATCTATCGTTCTATTGTTGTATCTATCGTTCTATTGTTCTGTCATTATTTCATTCTATCGTTCTGTGTATCTATCGTTATTTCTATTTGTCTTTCTCTCTAGCCTGTATTTAACATTCATTCATTTTTAAAAATGTCATGTGAATTTCAATTCATTTGAACTGAATTTTCTTACATCTTTATATTCAGTGCTATTCTGCAATCTGTTTGTACCTCAGTTCGTTTAACTGGAATATAAAATGCTTTCTACCTCTTGCGTGTGAGATCTTGTTTGGGTGTTTTGGGTGTTCATTATGTGATGTAAAACTGTTTAACATCTCAAACAACGGTCTGGAAAGAAAAGCTGGTGGACGTGTTTTGCAGGCAATGTGAACTTGTTGATTTGGACATACTGTTACCTGTTACCTCCTTGACTCCTTATTTAGTGAAGCAGAAGCACATTTGGATACATGTATTAATATAACAACCTTTTTTGAATGTGATAACTGATAACTTAGTCTCTATTAATACAAGCCGGTTCTTGAAATAGCAGATTTGTCCTCTGCATCCTTTTAAGTGCAAAGAAGAGAAGTTGAGGAAATTATGTTTGACAGTTGACAGTTATTTTGCATGGCCTGTTACATCCATTTGGCATCTTCAGACAGAGCTTGAAAATGAGGGAAAAACCTGGCATAACCTGTTTGTCAGTGAACTCAAATTGAGATGGCATTAGGTACAGTAGCTTGTCTGACCTATTTAGAAACTCAGCCAACTGATATTTAGTCTTTTGGCTCTTGGACTGGGTATTAGAAATAAGAGCCCTGAGCTAAATTCAGTCACTGCACATCAGAGCTGGCCGAAGCACCTGCACTGTCAGCACACTGTACTTAAGTCACAAAAGTGGCCTGTATCAACTGCCATCGACCTGTATATATGACCATACATATGTTGTTATGTTGGTGGAGTGCGTCAGTGCGGTGCCAGAACGTATACATCCTGTTGACAGTCAAGGTGGCAAGTCTTTTTAGCAGCTTTTTTTTTTTTTTTTAGCAAAAGCACTGCCCATCACCTTTTCTAGTGACCTCAGTTTAATGGAGACCTTGCTGGTATTTTTAGATATTTTGAATGCCACCATTCAGGGCCAGTGACAGACTAATGATGGCATTTCTGTACAGAGAAGTTTAAATGAAAGGTTTTTCAATATTGCAATGTCGGTTTGAATTATAGGCTGAAGTTATAGGCTCACTTTCCTAAATTTGGTGTGTTTGATGGTTTGAACAAGAAGTTTGATCTTTCTAGGGATGCATGGATAATAAAATTCTGCTCAGTACAACAATAGCCGATAAATGGCTTCATAGACTTTTTTTTTTTTTTTTACTATTTCTTTATTTAATACATAAATTTAAAACTCTAAGACAAAATTTAAATGCTACAAGGCAATCACAAAATTATAATAAACAGTAGGAAAAAATTATATTAATTTTCTATATGGTTGGGTTTTTCCCCCCTTTACATTAGCTCTCTACTTTCAGCCTTTCACGACGTAGTCTGTTGAAATGCTTTCCCTGTCTGTTTGGGTACGCAGGGTCAGTCTGATTCCTCTCCGAGATGCCCTCCTGTAATCTCCTTAATGGATTTGACTGGATTACCCCGTAAGTGAAAGGAAACCTTAAGGACTGGCAATTAAGTCAAGGCAGAGTTGGTTAAGTAATCACATGCTGAACGGTTACAACTAATTGTCATATAATCTGTGCTGCCACAGAGTCATGAGTAAGTTCATATGGCATCATATCATAAGGAAATCAGATTTACACCTTTTTCCGAAACTTCCCTCAGGATAAGAGCTGTTCCCAGATGACTTACGAAAGTGATTTACCTCCTAGGTGTAACGGTGAACATGTCAGAACCCACACCACGAAAAAACATTACGTCTTATAAACAAGAAGGAGTAATGTATGTCATAAAAAACTCAAGATAAGAGAGAATTTATGAGATGGATGCGTTATGATCTGGATGTTGTGGTTGGAATGTGTAGTACAGTTGAGGTCAAAAGTTTACACCCCCCTTTATAAAGCAGCAAGCTTCTTAAGCTTCTTGATACTGTGTTGTTACCTGAAAGATCCACAGCTGTGTTTTTTTTAATTTTTTTTATTGATAGTTGTTTATGAGTCCCTTGTTTGTCCTGAACAGTTAAACTGCCTGCTGTTCTTAAGAAAAATCCTTCAGGTTCCACAATCTCTTTGGCTTTTCAGCACTTTTGCGTATTTGAACCCTTTCCAACAATGACTGTATGATTTTGAGATCCATCTTTTCACACTGAGGACAACTGAGGGACTCAAATTCAACTATTGCAGAAGGTTCAAACGCTCACTGATGCTCCAGAGGAAAAAAAAACAATGCATTAAGAGCCGGAGGGTGAAAAGTTTTGAACAGAGTTCAAAAGTTTTTTTGCCTAAATATCATTATTTTCCATTTAGTACTGCCCTTTAGAAACTAAAGAAGATACTTACATGTTTCCAAAAAGACAAAATAAATTTACCCTGATATCCAAATTCAAAAGGTTTTCACCCTTGATGCTCTTAATGCTTCATTTTTCCTTCCAAAGCAGCAATGGGTGTTTAAACCTTCTGTAATAGCTGCATATGAGTCCCTCAGTTGTCCTCAGTGTGACAAAATGGATCTCAGAATCATACAGTCATTGTTGGATAGGATTCAAATACACAAAAATGCTGAAAAACCAAAGAATTTGTGGGACCAGCAGACAGTTTAACTGTTCAGGACAAACAAGGGACTCATGAACAACTATCACTAAACAAAAAAACACAACTGTGGATCATTCAGGTAACAACACAGTATTAAGAATCAAGTGTATGTAAACTTTTGGACAGGGTCATGTTTATAAATTCAGCTATTATTTTCTCTTGTGGACTATGTGTAAACATCTTTCATGTGAAATATCTTATTCAGGTCAGTACTAAATAAACAGTAACATGGATTTTGTATGATCCCTCTTATTTTGCTAAAATAATTACCATTTTGCAGATACTGAAGGGGGGGGGGGGGTTAAACTTTTGACCTCAACTGTATGTGGTGTAGTCAGTCGGGGTCAACAGGAGGTTTGAGTGTTTGCAAGTAGTTCCGATATGCAAAAACCAGCTTTCCTTTATTCTTAAACCGGACCTCTGGAAATTCTGCCTGTGAAAACATTCCGCTGTCGGAATTCTGGGAAATGATGCTCATTTTGCCGCGTCTTTTTTCGGGTTTCCTTGATTTTTATCTGCTCCCACGATGACTTTGGCTGTATCACAAAGGCAGTTTTATCAAACTCTGGAAAAAGTCTGTCAAATATCATATTTTAAACAAGTTTAAATATTGAGTTGACAACTTTTCATTGTTCTATATGCTCAATTTTTACTACTTGTATTTAGGTCACAGCTCACAGGCAGAAAAGATGGCTATCGTATCTAAAAGTGGAACAGGAAACCTGGGGGTGGTTTTGCAATAATGGATTGGCTCAAATGTCTGTCTCACGTGAGAGTGAAAGTGATCTGTCTCTCGTTACACGTTTAGTGTGATTCTCTGCAGCTGATAATCTCAGATGTCTGCGTTTCATGGTGGTATTGCTGTAATTTTGTTTAAAACCACGGGTTTACGATGATCTCAGACTCAGGAAGAGTCTGTAAGCCGTGTGTTTGACCTCTTGCCCCCCCCCCCTCTCCCCCCCATCTGTATGATTTCATGTTTGTTTTACATGTTTCAGCCTGAAACCCTATATTCCCGAGCACGGGAATAATCTGATGCTGTCAATCCTGTTATGTCACTACGTTCCCTCGAGGTCTACATTGTAAGCCTGTAGAATTATCCATGTGACCTGTGTAGGGCTGGATGAGTAAAAGGGTGTGTAATGCATGTGCTTCTCTTTTAATGTTGTCATCACATGAGTCGCATCAGCAGATTCATCTGCGTCAGACATCAGGGGTTGAGTTGATAAAAATTAATTCCTCGCTATGCTGATGTTTCTGGACATTTCAGTGCTATTGATTTTGGTGCTATTTAAGGAAGGCCTGATTTTATGCATATTCTAAGTCTCTTTCTTAGATAATTGAATTTTTTAAAGGATAGTTCATCAGAAATAAAAATTCTGTCATTAATTACTCACCCTCATGTCGTTCTAAACCTATAAGACTTTCGTTCATCTTCAGAACACAAATTAAGATATTTTTGATGAAATCCGAGAGCTTTCTGACCCTTGCATCGTGGTACTCTCATGAATGCGCGTTGAAGACTGACATGGAATTTTTAAAATTGTTAATTTTGTTTTGTTTGTGCACAAAAACTATTCTCGTAGCTTTAAAACATTATGCTTGAACCACTGATGTCACATGGACTATTATGATATCCTTACTACCTTTCAGGGCCTTGAACATGTCAGTTGCATTGCTGTCTATGCGGGGTCAGAAAGCTCTCTTAATTTGTTCTGAAAATGAACAAAAGTTTTATAGGTTTGGAATGGCATGAGGGTGTCAACATCTAATACACACTTGAAGTTAGTCTTTAATATATTAATAATTAAAAAACACTGTTAAATGCAGTGTTAGGTAAATCTCAAAATAGATATCCATTTTTCATGTTTATAATTTTGTTATCCCTAAATTTACTTGTAACATTTAAAATGACTGATTTTAGTGGTTTATTATTTTATTTATTTGGACAAAATAAGTATGAAAAATGGAATATGTAGTCAGTGTTTTTATATTATTATGTATTTTAATAATTATTATGAATTTTGATAATGGACATTTATCAGTTATCAAGCAAAAAACTAATCATTGGCTTATAAGCATTAACCATCATTTTAATATTGGTGCATTCTTAAAATTGGGTAAATCTCAAAATATTTTTTTTTTCTGTATTCATAATTGATTAATTATTATTATAAATATTATTTTACATTCTTTTTTGACAAAATAATGTAGAATTTAAATACTGGCCATTTATCAGTTATCAGCCAGAACATAAAAACGAATTATCGGCTTATAAGCATTGACAAGCATTTTATTATTGGTTCATTCATAAATTTTGGCAAATCTCAAAATAAAACTTAATTTTTCTCTATTTATAATTTTGTGATCCCTAAATTCACTTGTAGCATTTAAAACTGATTTTAGTGCTTTAATATTTTACTTATTTGGACAAAATGGTATGAAAAATGTAATATGCAGTCATATTTAAGTGTTTTTTACTTCTTTTTTTTTCAGACAAAATAATGTATAATACTGGCCACATATCAGTTATAAGCCAGAACAAAATCTAATTATAGGCTTATTAGCATTAACCATAATTTTATATGGGTGCATTTTGGTAAATCTCAAAATAAAAATGAATTTTTCTATTTTTATCATTTTTGTTGCCTAAATTCACTTAAAGCAACTGATTTTAGTGATTTATTTGGACAAAATAGTATTAAAAATGTCATATGTAGTCATATTTACATCAGCTGATTTAAGTGTTTTGTAAATTTTTTTTTTTAGACAAAATTTCAGTTAAAAGTCATAACAAAAAAAGTAATTATCGGCTAATAAGCATTAACCATAATTTTAATATTGGTGCATTGAAAAATGTTGGTAAATCTTAAAATAAAAATAAAAAAATGTCTATATTTGCAATGTTGTGATTCCTAAATTCACTTGTAGCATTTAAAACAACTGATTTTAGTGCTTTATTATTTTATTTATTCGGAGAAAATAGTATTAAAAATGTCATATGTAGTCATATTTACATCAGCTAAATTTAGTATGTAAGTGTTTTTTTAGATTTTAGTCTTTTTTTTAGACAAAATAATGTAGAGTTTTAATACTGGCCATTTATCAGTTATAAACCATAACAAACAAATAATTATCGGCTAATAAGCATTAACCATAAATTTAATATTGGTGCATTTAAAGATTTTGGTAAATCTTAAAATAAAAATCTTTTTTCCCCTCTAGATTTACAATATCGTGATCCCTAAATTCACTTGTAGCATTAAAAACAACAGATTTTACTTATATTACATGAAAAATGTAATATATAGTTGTATTTACAACAGCTGATTTTAGTATGTAAGTGTTTTTGATTATTATTTAGCACGTTTTAGACAAAATAATAAAGAATTTTATCAACAATAACATAAAAACTAATTATCGGTTTATAAGCATTAACCATAATTTTTATATTGATGCATTCATAATTACCACACATACTATAGTAAAGTCTAAAATATTTTAAACAGCATGCTGATACCATGGTCTTCTTTGAAATACCATGGCATATGAATATGGTATCATCTTATAGTACCATGAAATATATCAAAGTCTTATATATTTAGTTAAAATGAATGATGAATGATCACACCTCTCATACTTAAAGATAAAACAGAAGTGCACAACCTTCCATCCCAGTTCTGATATTGTCTTCTGCTCACATTTTCTTGATATACTAGACATATGCATGGTGCAAGTCAGCATGGCATTGTGACAGTGCCGAAAGCCTAGACACGATTAAAATATGTTCAAATGCGCAATCAGCGTTCACACTGTGTAAGCAGGATTAGATAGCAGCTATCACCCGCGTCCTGTTTCCATCTCTGTTTCGTGCATTATGCCAGTCAGATATTTACATGTTTCTTTTAGCCTCGGCTTATTTTAGCCCTGATCTTATCTCTGCCTGCAGGCCTCATCAAATAGCAGAGAGTGTACCTTCTAAGTGTGTACTAGTCAGAAAACGGCACTCGTTGTGACTCCAGCCTTATTGATTTGTGCAATTGTGCATAGCTGAAGAACATTGGTGTATGCACCAAATGTAGCAAGCTTCATTTGTTGATTGCATAACTGCTGTACTGCCAGCTGCAGTGTGTTGTGAGTGGACAGATCCGTCCGTATGGATGAAGTCCTCCAGCCATGACCTTTGGCAGTAAAAACAGCATGAACTTCCTCCAAAGGGAGAGATGCTGCTATTCCTGGAAGCCAGAGTTTGAGGCTGTTCTGTGGTGGAGAAAGATCTTGTGTGACTTCAGTATTTCGGTTAGGACTAGCATAACATTCTCACTTGATTTGTAGAATGCAGAAACGCAGGGTGCAAATGAAGGGAATGTTTATGTCTGCAACTCTGCATGGGTGGAATAATTGATGACGTGTTTATAAATATGCCTAATCGTTCTGCACCAATGACTACTGGGTTAAGTTTATGGAAATGGCAGGAGTGCTGATCTGCTTCACACTTTCACTTGAATGTGTTAAGGAAACATGATTATTAATGGACTGTGAAGTAAACCTGGGACAAATGGAAGCTTTAGCTTAAAAAGTAAATGAAGACTTAGTACATAACCGGTCAAAAGTTTTTGAAAAGGAAGATTTTTAAAATGTTTTTAAAGAAGTCTCTTCTGCTCACCAAGCCTGCATTTGTTTGATCCAAAGCACAGCAGAAACAGTAAAATTGTTAAATATTTTTTTAAAATATTTACTAAAATAACTGCTTTCTATTTAAATATATTTTAAAATGTAATTTATTCCTGTGATTTCAAAGCTGATTTGTAAGCATAATTACTCCAGTCACATGATCCTTCAGAAATCATTCTAATATTCAGATTTATTATTATTATTATCATTATTATTATTGTTATGTTGAAAACAGTAGAATTAGAATTAGAAGAAGTAGAATTTTTTCAGGTTTCTTAACTTTGTAAGAAATATTTTGTAACATTATAAATGTTTTTATCACCACTTTTGATCAGTTTAAAGCATCCTTGCTAAATAAAAGTATTAATTTCTGTAATTTCATTCCCCCCAAAAATTGTACTGACTTCAAGCTTTTAAATGGTATGGTGTATAATTTTACAAAAGCTTTTTATTTCAGATAAATATTGATATTTCTATCTTTCTATTCATCAAAGAGCCCTGAAATGTACTCAACTAATTTAAAAATGTATAATAATAATAATAATGTTGCTTAAACAGCAAATTAGCATATTAGAATGATATCTGAAGGATCATGTGACACTGAAGACTGGAGTAATGATGCTGAAAATTTAGCTTTGATCACAGGAATGAATTACATTTTAAAATATATTCAAATAGAAAACAGTTATTTTAAATAGTAAAAATAATTAAAAAAAATTACTGTTTTGCTGTACGTTGGTTGAAATATATGCAGGCTCGGTGAGCGAATTTGTTAAATAACATAAAAAATCGTACTATTCAAAAAGTGTGGTAGTGTATATACTTTACCAGTCTTTTATTTGACTGATCCTCTTCCAGAATCGTGACACATTTTTATTTTGACAGTTTGTTGTATTCTGTAGAAAAGAAGGATGTTTTAAAATGTATTTGTCAGTATTTTTTAAGCAATTTAATTGGTGTACATTCAGAACGTAAATAATTCAATTACTACTGTTCAAATGTTCAGAGTTAGAGACGTATTTAAAAAAAAAAAAATGAAATGAATACTTCTCTTCTGGAAGAATGCGTTAATTGTGAAAAATTGACATTTATAATGTTATAAACAATTCCTTTTTAAGTAAATGCTGTTACTTGAAAAAAAAAAGATTATTTTAAGCAACACAAACATTTTATACATTTGTACTAAATGTTTCTTGAACATCAAATCCGCATATCAGAATGATTTCAGAAAAAATTCTAAAGGATCATGTGAAAACTGGAGTAACGGCTGCTGAAAAGTAGTAAGGAATAAGTTGCATGTTAAAATATTTTATAGTAGAAAACTCTTAAACGGTAGTGTAAAAATAACATGCATTATTTTAAAAAAGTAACTTCAAATTGGTGGTATAATTTAACAAGTACATATTTTACATATAAAAGTAACTGATGGTTTATAATAACTAATTAATATTATGGTTTAAATTCCAAAAGTAAAAGAAAGAATTTTTTACAAATATTTACATTGTAAATCATACGATTTGTTCATTTTAGAATATTTCAGTTCCTTCACAAAGCGTTCTTCTCCTCAGCTGCTGTTGAATTTTCGAGAGCTCTGGCTCTCTCATTTGGGGCTTCCTGCATCTCTAAAATCAATACAAATTCAACTGAGCATGATTGGCATAATGTGTCAGCCTAAGCTAGCGCATACTGATGGCAGCTTGGTGGATGGCCGTAATGCGTTTCGGCGGTGATCTCATTACGGACCAGATGTGAGCATCTGTCTTGATCCAGTCAGATGGCAGATCAAGCTTACTGCCGCCTTTTTCCTTGTTTATTTGCAACATACAGATAGATAGCAATGGCAATCCCAACTAAGCTAGTTTTTTCTCAAGCTTTCCACAATAATGATAACATTCTTCAGCTGTCTTGAATACGAAGTACATCTCATATGGCTTCTACTCTTACCGTTTGAAAAGTGTCATTAAGAAACTGCGGCAGCTCTTCTTGACCTTTAACCAGGCCTCTTTGCTGCGTACAGCAGATATAATTGGGTGTTTGCCCTCTTTCAGTGCCTATGTTTAACTTAAATCCACTCGTAGTCAAAGCTGTGAGTTATATATAAGTGAATCTCTTCTTTAGCAGGTGCTACTGGCTTAAGGACCTGTAAGACAGTCTCAGTCCTGGATTCACTTCATGGAATTGAATCATAATTCAGTTTAGTTTTATTTCATGTTTACAGTGCCTTGCGAAATTATTCATACCCCTTCATTTTTTCACATTTTGTTATGTTGCTGCCTTATGTTAAACTACTTTAAATTACTTTTTTCCCCCACATCAACCTACACTCCCTACTCCATAATGGCAAAGCAAAAAATAGGTTTTTAACATTTGTGCAAATTTATTAAAAATAAAAAAACTGATACCCTTTTCTGGGACACTCGAAATTTAGCTCAGGAGCATTCATATTGCTTCTAGATGTTACTACACTTCGAGTGGAGTTAAACTGTGACAAATTAATTTGAGTATGATTTAGAAAGGCACACACCTCTCAGAAAAGGTCTAACAGCTGAAAATGCATATCAGAGCAAAAACCAAGTCCTGAGGTCAAGATAACTGCCTGTAGAGCTCAGTGACAGACTTGCGTTAAGGCAATGTTCTAGGGAAGAGTTCAGAAAAAAATCTGCTGCATTGAAGGTTCACAGAAGCATTATCCATAATGGAAGACGATTGGAACAATGTCTGCCAGCCCCCATCCAAGCTGACAGAGCCTGAGAGGTGAAAATGTGAGGCAAAGAATGGCAGATAATTGCCAAATGCAGATGTGCAAAGCTTGTCACATCATACCCAAAAAGACTTGAGGCTGTAAAGGTGCTTCAACTATGTACTGAGTTAAGGGTATGAATACTTATGCAATGTACTTATTTCAGTGTTTTATTTTTAATAAATTAGCAAATCTGGTTTTTGCTTTGTCATTATTATGGTGTATGGAGTGTAAATTGCTGTGGGGGGAAAACTAATTTAAAGCAGTTTAACATAATGCTGCAACAAAACAAAATGTGAAAAAAATGAAGGGGTATGAATACTTTTGCAAGGCTCTGTATTTCAATGAATGAAAATGATTTTCAACCATTTTACACTGTTCATCTGCTTTACATATCACTCAGATGGCCACGTCTTATTTAAGTGGGCGGTGAGACTACAAGCTGTCAAGACTGCAAGCAGCACAACGCTGAGCAATTGCAATCTAGTCAGTGTTGTAGATTAGAGTGGGAACAATCTAGTTCTGTTTTATCACTTGTGTCTGGCTTGTTCCAGAGCTGCACAAATGAATCCCTGATCTTTGATTACAATACTGTTTGACATTGTATAACCTTTAACGGACGTCTCTGTGTGGGGTTCACAAATAGCAAGAGTGGAATGTTTCGAAACATCTGGAATGAGAAAAAAAAAAAAACATCGGAATCAGATTTGTGTTTGAAGAAGAGGATAGATGAATTGTGCTGGAGAAATGTTTACGAATTCCTTAGTCCTCACTCAGGTCTGTGAACAGCCATTTGTGTGGTTGTAATCATATTTTGGTAGTGTTACTGTGAGAGTGATATGGATTTGCCATAATTCCTTCCTGTGATTTACCCTTGTTGTCTCCACTAAATGAAGTTTGATGGTGGTGATTTTGAGTCATTTTCCATTTCCAGTCATGATTCGTCTCCCATGTCAGTCCTTCCATACTCATCTAATGACTGTTGTTGTACTTTTATCTCACTATGGATTCCTATTTGTTTTACGACTCATGAAAATCACCCAGAGAGGTTAGTACTTAAAGGGATAGTTCACCCAAAAATGAAAATTCTGTCATTAATTACTCACCCTCATGTTGATCCAAACCTGTAAGACCTTCGTTTATCTATCTTCAGAACACAAATTAAGATATTTTGGATGAAATCCGAGAGCTTTCTGACTCTACATAGACAACAAGGCAACTACCACTTTCAAGGCCCAGAAAGGTAGTAATGATAACATTAAAATAGTTCATGTGACATTTTTGATGTTATGAGAATACTGTTTATGCTCAAAGAAAACAAAATGATGGCTTTATTCAACAATTTCTTCCCTTGTGTGGTGCTGCTGACGCAGGAGTCGGTGTTCTGACAGAACCCAGATGCTGTTGCTTCAAAGTTGTCCACCCCTTAATTAATGATTGTGTCTAATTTGCTGTTTTTCAACTGTTGGCTGTGAGCAGACCTTTGATTTCAGGCCTATTCAGTGACAGATTTCTTAAAGCACTGAGCATGTGTTTAAATGGGATTCTCTTTTAACCTCATGCGTTTGGCTTTTTCAGCAGAGTAGACAGCTGCATGGAAATCTCATCAGGACACTCGGCACTGACTGAGACATCCGAATTCAGACGGCTGTTAAGCTCTGGCCACGTGCCGATAAATGCATGCACATGTGACGCATGTGTTTACATTACTGTTTATTGTTATATTCTATTGCTGTTTTTAAGGTTGGATGTAGAGAGAAATTGAAGATTTATTTTCATTTTGTGGTACTTTATTTCTTCACTGAAGAAGGTCTGAGAGACAAAACATTTGTTTTATCTCTGAATTTATTTTATATATAAAATACAAAAATTTTTATTGGGTAATTTAATCATTTTCTCAGCACACATGGGCTTGATTACATAAGTACTAAAGTAGTTTCAGACAAAGTTTTTAATGCAATTTCCTTTTATGCTCCATTGAGTTTGTGACTCAGTTATGAACATTCTTAGAGAGGAAAAGTCTGTTTCAAGTCTTTTTCTGTGTCAGCATAAGCTGTGTGTATACGTGTGTATGCGCTTGTGCATGGGGATGACCCTGATTCACTCGCTGACGCGCTTTGTGCTTTATCACTGAGAGCAATAATCCTCCACCCGAGTTGCTGGCCTTGAGTGGCTGCTTGCGTCTCATCCTGCTGTTCACTCTGCAGTCTTGCCTGATCACTGTTTACTATCCGCCACTCTGAGCTAGAGGTCAAATGGTGGGAAATGAGTGATGCATTCCACCATATGTGGTGCTGAACCTTGTCTTAAAACCCCGGTGAGCAATTTTGGGCATCAAACATAGGTTAAAAAATCACTAATATTCGTGGTAAGGTTTTGTTTTGTTGTGAATGAATCAGTAAATCAAGCTGAACTTCTGCTTGACAAGCGCTATGTCAGCTACACGCTGTTAATTCCGGAGGCAGTTTGTTTTGGCAGTACCTTTATGAATCCACATCCTCTGGACACTCGGGGAAAAAGATGAAGCATTCCAGTATGTCTTTGACCCAGATTTCAGACTTCACAAAGGGCTGCAGAGCGAGTCGCAGCATGAATGCGTTAAAGATAAAACAGCTTTGGAAAATATCTGGAATGTGGCAGTAGGGCTAGACAAGCTTTTGTCTTTTGTATGTGTGTTTTCTAGTTGGAATGTGTCTAAGTCAAGATGTAACAGACATGCAGCTCATTGCATGCTTCGGTATTCATAAAAATAACGTAGGGATCATGCTATCAATATCAATATTGCACACACACACACACACACACACACACACACACACTGGTTTACATGTTTTATGGGGACATTCCATAGGCGTAATGGTTTTTATACTGTACAAACCGTATTTTCTATCGCCCTACACCTACCCCACACCTAAACCTAGCCCTCACAGGAGATTGTGCAAAGTTTTACTTCCTCAAAAAAATTCATTGTGCATGATTTATAAGCCTGTTTCCTCATGGGGACCTGAGAAATGTCCCCACAAGGTCAAAATTTACTGGTATTCCTATCCTTGTGGGGACATTTGGTCCCCACAACGTGATGAATACCAGGTACACACACACACACACACACACACACACACACACACAGATTAATTATACTTAATATAATATTGTCATTTCCCCCATTTTCCCATATTTTTACATTTAGACAGATTCATCTTGCACATAGTGGCAAGCTCAACATGCTGCAACTTAAGAAAACACATGCAAATAGAAAAAGCATCAGCAAATTAAGAAAACATCTATATCAGTTTGACAACACATGCTGCAAATTCTCACAATACAGAAACTCGCTGCAAATAGCATACTCACAGCACAACCAAATACTAAAACACATTGCAAATAATCGCAACACAACCAAATACTGGAACATGCTGCAGATACTTGCAACACAACCAAATACATAAATGTGCTGCAACCCCCCCCCCCCCCCCAGAAACATACTGCAAATACTCAGAAATGCTCTGCAAAAAAACAGAAACGCTCTGCAAATACTCACAACACAAACACAGAAACGTGCTACAAACACTTGCAACACAATCAAATACTAAAACACATCGCAAATTCTCACAACACAACCAAATACAGGAACATGCTGCAGATACTTGCAACACAACCAAATACAGAAATGTGCTGCAACCCCCCCCCCCCCTCAGAAACATACTGCAAATACTCAGAAATGCTCTGCAAAAAAACAGAAACGCTCTGCAAATACTCACAACACAAACAAATACAGGAACATGCTGCAAAAACTTTCAACACAACCAAATACAGAAAACACAAAAACACAAAAATCCCAGAAAACCCCAGAAACAAATACTCACAACATGACCAAATGCAGAAGTGAGCTGCAAATACTCACAACACAACCAAATAGAAACATGCTTCAAATACTCACAATACAACCAAATAGAAACGTGCGGCAAATACTCACAACACAACCAAATAGAAACATGCTTCAAATACTCACAAAACAACCAAATAGAAACGTGCGGCAAATACTCACAACACAACCAAATAGAAACATGCTTCAAATACTCACAAAACAACCAAATAGAAACGTGCGGCATATACTCACAACACAACCAAATACAGAAACACACTGCAGAAAAACCCACAGAAACATGCTGCAAATACTCATAGCAATGCAGAAACCCAATACAAATACTTGCAACACAACCAAATAAAGATTCCAGCCCAAAAAAAAACCAAAACATGCATGCAAAAACTCACAATACAAATAGAAACGTGCTGCAAATACTCACGATTCAAAATAGACTGCAAGAAACGTGCTACAAATACATGCAACACAACCAAATACAGAAACATGCTGCAAATATTCATTACACAACCTAATGGAAACGTATTGCAAATACTCACAACACAACCAAATAGAAATGTGCTGCAAAAAAAAAAAAGAAACCTGCTGCAAATACTCACAACACAACCAAATACAGAAACACATTGCAGAAAACCCCCAAAGAAACGTGCTGCAAATACTTGCAACACAACCAAATACAGATAAAGCGCAAAAAAAACAAAACATGCTGCAAATACTCACAATACAAATAGAAATGCACTGCAAATACTCGCAAAGCAACCAAATGGAAACGAGCTGCAAATACTCACAATTCAACCAAATAGAAGCGAGCTGCAAGAAACCTGTTTGTGTAGCACAATACTTGCTACACAACCAAATACAGAAATGCGCTGCAAATACTGTCATGTTAGGGGCAAAAGGAAGGGTCTGGGTCCAGGTGCAGGGAAAGGATATTTATTAATTAAACAAATAAACAAACAAAGCAAAAGGCCAACACGGCACAAAACTAAACATAAACTGAAACACAAAATAACAAAATCCAGAACACGTTCAAAATCCAGGAATCTTCAAGAACACAACATAACACACAGGACAGAAGACAATGCAGCCATGAAGCAGGAGTGAAAGGTGAGAGTTTTTAAAGACCAGATAATAGTGAACAGCTGTGAGTGAATTAGTGTTAATGACAAAGACAGGTGAATGCAATCAGGAAGTGCAGTGTAGGGAAGGGAAAACAGCAACCCCAAGTGGCTGAGGGAGGCCCCACAGCCCAGATCATGACAAATGCTCACAATTCAACCAAATAGAAGTGTGCTGCAAGAAACGTGCTACAAATACATGCAACACAACCAAATACAGAAACACGCTGCAAATATTCATAACACAACCTAATGGAAATGTGCTGCAAATACTCGCTACGCAATCAAATATAGAAATGTGCTGCAAATATAGAAATGTGCTGCAAATACTCACAACACAACCAAATATAAACTCTCTGCAAATACTTGCAAAACAACCAAATACAGAACCAGGCAGCAAAAAACAAACCCAGAAATGCACTGAAAATACTCACAACACAAATATAGAAAATCGCTACAAATACTTGCAGCACAACCAAATAGAAATGCGCTGCAAATACTCAACAACACATCTAAATACTAAAATGCATTGTCAGTATTAGCAGCATATGTTGTCAAACTGGTGTTTTCTTAATTTGTTGTAGTTGTTTTCTATTTGAATGTTTTTTCACTGTACTTGCCACCATTTAACACTCACTTAAAGTTAATATTAAATAAAATGGATAAATGTAATCTTTAGCAAATCTCAAAATTAATATCCTTTTTTAAAACTGTTTATTATGATGATGTTGTGATGCCAAAATCACTTTTAGATTTGTTTTAATTTAGTGTTTTATTTGCAATTTATTTAGACAAAATGTTATACAAAATTGGCCATTTATTGTTTATTTGCCATAACATGGAAAAATGATCAGTTTATTGATATTGGCTAAAATTGGCATCATAAATCATTATAACACTATTGTGCAAAAGAGGTTTTGAAGGCATCATGAAATCAGACACTGGTATGTCTGGCTTAAATATTTACATATTTCCCTTTGACAGTCTCCTTAAATTTGTCATGTTGTTTTAGTTATTGAGAGTTAGTGATAGTGTATAGCTGACTGTTAATAGAAAATTCAGAGCACAAAAGATGAAGAATGTGCCATTGGAATGCAAGATCTTGAGTATGAGCAATAGACTGTAGGAGTGAAGTCTAAGCCAGACATGTCGTGAGTGAGTGTGGCAACACTGGGCTTTGTTATGGAAATGTGTCTTATTGTTTCATTCTCTTTGCTGTTTCCTGTCCCAGCGAGTACAGGATGTTTAAACTGCAGTGTACCCTTACGGAAGTGTGTTTATAGATTCAGAGTTTGTAGATTTATTGTGTAGGTAGGCTAACTAATTCTCTCTAGGCTCAAGTTTTTGTCCTCCCTGTCTCCAGGGCACAAGACAGGTTTACCTCTCAGTAATGAGTGTGTGAATTGTGTGTAACAGGATTAGACCTCTATTTCATTATTGAAAAGCCATGGCCTTTCTCAAGGTGTTGGGTGGCAGTGTTTCAATTGGTATTGTTAGCGTAAGAGCAGAGGTGAGTGTTTGTATTGATAGCTGACAGAAGATAACATTTCAGTACATTTTGTGGTTGTTTGGCTACACTCTCCTCTCAAGCAGTGAAAGTAGAATCAATCCATTCACTGTCATTCTGCACCCTGGCTCTCATTAATAAGTAATAATTGCGGACTGAAGCGAGTCAACTGAGCTGACCTTGACATGACGGCAACATCGTCACCCCGGATGTTTGGAGTTTAAAATTCCACCAAGCCCGCAAAGTTGATCCTCAGACCTCAAATAGCTAACTAGATATATGACCTGTAAACCATGTTTAGAAAGTGTCAAGGCTCTGAGGGGAGTCTAATAGATCATGGGGGTGGAGGGAACCTTTATTTTCACTCCAGGCTTCCTTAGGTGAACCCCTACAGGGCAGTTGGTTTCGCCACTGACCTACCTAACCTGTTTTCATTACTTATTAACTCTTTCAAGAAGAGGAACTTCTGCTGATCATTTAGAGATGTTTTAAAACATTTTACACATATTGTGTTGCTAACATGCACAATAGAGATCTCTCATACCCATTTTTACGTCTACAATTGAAAGCATTTTCTAAAACAGGTTGTTGTATGAGCAAAATGATTGGTGTTTATCAGGCATGTGATTGGCTAAGGACAAAAAAGCAGGAAAATATACTAAGACAAATCCAAATACAAGTAAGTTAATGTTAATGCAGCTTAAACATCCTGCCATAGTGGAAAATCACTCAAAATCGATCATCTAATCAATCGACAACAAAGTCAAATTAGTAACTTATAGGTTATGTATAGACACAAGCAATAATACATACCCAGATCATCCAATCCGGCGATGTTCTTGTCATGATACCACTGTAGCGCGAGAGCGACTGAGGTAACTTACACTGCGCAGCAAGCTTGATTGACAGGTGATCTGACCAATCATACTTCGCCATCCGCCATTTGCGAACGATCGCAAATACGTGACATAGGTCACATTTTCAGGTCGAAAAATCCGGAATTCCGGATTAATCCGGAAAAATCACATCCCTGGTTTATTTAATAAGAAGCCCTCCACCTCCACAGCTCCACCTGTATAGATCTGCTAGAGGGTTCTTTCATATATATGTGCAGCAGCGGTATTTCTTACGTGCTTACAGCAGCATTTCTGTGGATTTATTAGCAGTAGCAAGTCTTAATACTCTGTAGCAGATCTATTCCACCAAACACATTAACATTGTCATATACAGTTGAGGTCAAAAGTTTACATACACCTTGCAGAATCTGCAAAATGTTCATTGTTTTACCTAAATAAAAGGGATCATACAAAATGCAAGTTATTTTTATTTAGTACTGACCTGAGTAAGATATTTCACATAAAATACGTTTACATATAGTCCACAAGAGAAAATAATGACCCTGTTCGAAAGTTTACATACACTTGATTCTTAATACTGTTGTTACCTGAATGATCCACAGCTGTGTGCTTTTTTTGTTTAGTGATAGTTGTTCATGAGTCCCTTGTTTGTCCTAAACAGTTAAACTGCCAGCCGTTCTTCAGAAAAATCCTTTAGGTCCTACAAATTCTTTGGTTTTTCAGCATTTTTGTGTATTTGAACCCTTTCCAACAATGACTGTATTATTTTGAGATCCATCTTTTCACACTGAGGACAACTGAGGGACTCATATGCAACTATTACAGATGGTTCAACTGTGGATTATTTAGGTAACAACACAGTAGTAAGAATCAAGTGTATGCAAACTTTTGAACAGTGTCATTTTTATACATTCAGCTACTATTTTTGTGGACTCTTGTGGACCATATGTAAACATCTTTATGTGAAATATCTTATTCAGGTCAGTACTAAATAAAAAGTAACATGCATTTTGTTTGATCCCTCTTATTTTGGTAAAATAATTATAATATTTTTTTGCAGATTGTGCAAGGTGTATGTAAACTTTTGACCTCAACTTTACATTACCATGATAAACTTAACAGAAATAACAGAAAACTGTAGACTTCAAGTAGGAATAAAGAAGTATTCTGTGACTCAGACACTCACAAAGGAAAAAAAAAAAGTCTGCAGAAGTCATTGTTCTCCGCGCAGGCCTTGATACCTCATCATGGTTCATGGCTCTTGTGTTTTATCCATAAACCTCCTAGCAATTCTTGCTTACTAGTAGGTCTCGTTGTACTGTGGTATTGACTTGAAGCTTTTGCTGGGGAGTGCAGTTTACCTTTTAAGGACCTGATAATGCACCTCAGAGAGCAAGAACGAACTAAAAAAAAAAAACTGTGATGCAGAAATGGAGAGTCTGGCAGAGGAACAAACAGGCCTAAGTGCAAAAACGCACCTGGAAATGTTATTCAGGCCAAAAGTCAAGAAGGATGGATGATTCTTACATTTCGATGCCAGAAATGACTGCATTCCAACACACATTAGCAGCACTATGACCAAGACTAGAGGAGGAACAAGTAATAATGAATGAATCAGCAGGAACACTCACCTTTATTCCGTGTAATTCCCATAAAGGAACTGCTGACTAATTTCCTAATCTATGTCTACAGTAGACACATGGAGAATTAGCAACAAGACCTTTCATAATTGTGTGCTAATGTCACATAACTCTGGTTACTAGTTTATTGGCCTTGTTTTGGCCTTCACCTTTCAGCTGAGTGGCTAAGTTCAGTCTAGTGGAATTCCTCCTTCCTTATTTAGAACGAAGAGAGCAGAAAATCAATAGGGCTAATGGCGTAAGTGCTATACCAGTCGGGCCGCTGTGCTAAGGGCATCTAATGTGATGCCATAATGTAAACGGTTATTTTAAGTATTAAAATACACAGATATTCTTTTCACAAGAAATTTTCACATTTTCCTAATCTAATTATACATAATTTCTCTGAAAGTTTCATCATTAAGCTTCATGGCATAATTTAATTCCCTTCTGGTTGGGAGACGTTTCACTGTGGCGCCTTGAGGAAAAAAAAGCAGGTCAGCCTGTGGCTGTCTATTGTTAAAACCAGATAAAACCTGATGTTATTAGTAGGCTGATGCATTATTACATCATTAATACGGATCAGAATATTTATAGTTTATTTGTAGTCTTTGGGGGGATAGGTGTGTCATTGCATTAAATCAAATTTTTTTTTTTTTTACATTAAGCAGCATTTAGAAAGATTTTGAGGTGAATTGGAGGGAAACAGACTTTATCCACAAACAGACTATGCTTCTAATTTGGTGAAATAATACGTAATAATTTAAGTGTTGCTTTAAGTCCTTGTGAAATCAAAATTGACAATTAATTTTATATGGAATATTGCAGTGTCTGGGACACAACAATGATCCAAAAATCCAAGTATTTCCCAATTGGCAAAAATTAAGTCCCGTCCTAAATTTTTTCTTATTCGAGAAGCCACTGCACTCCAAAAACCGTCAAAATATAGCAGAAAAGATCACAATTTCCAATTCATGCCTATTTTAAGTGTCTGAAAACTTTTTGTATTCAGTTTCCTTTCAAACATTTGACAAGTAACATCTTATATCCACTGTATAGAAATCATTTTAATGTTGAGATATTCAGAAGTAATATTTCTTTTATCTTTATTGGTTTCCTACTCCTTTTGAGTAATGAAAATGAGATGCACTGGGATCTGATCAAATCAAAAACATTTGTGACCCTGGACCTCAAAACCAGTCATGAGTAACACTGGCATATCTGTAGCAATAGCCAACAATACATTGTATGTATATGCCAAAAATCATTAGGATATTAAGTAAAGATCATGTTCCATGAGATATTTTGTACATTTTATTACTGTAAATATATCAAAACTTAATTTTTGATTAGTAATATGCATTGCTAAGAACTTCATTTGAACAACATCAGCATTTTGATTATTTCAGATTTTCAAATAGTTGTATCTCGGCCAAATATTGTCCTAACAACACATACATCAATGGAAATATTAGTTATTTATCTTTCAGATGATGTATAAATCTCAATTTCAAACAATTGACCCTTATGACTGGTTTTGTGGTTCAGGGCCACATTTTGGCTTTTTGTCGCAAAGTGAATTTAAAGTCACATGGAAGCACTGTGCAGATGCCTGCGGTCTATAATCTCTTGGACGGACACATGATGTAATGCTTTGTCTTCCTGCGGTTGGTCTGATCCCCTTAAGTACTACGAACGTGCCCATTTGCTTACTGACTTGCTGACAAGCACACTGGAATCCTTCATTAAAGGTCTCTATTTATAGACAAGGATGGCTCTCCTGTCAATTCAGGCTGCTTAGGCTGTACTTCATGCACTTGATTTTGTACCATAGATGTTAAGAGACTTCATCGTCATCAAGTTTTGCGTCTCCATGAGCTGTTATAATCTACTTAATAAAGACATACAGATTCTTTTCTACAGTATTGTGGAAACTGGTATTGGTTCTTCAGAGGATCAATGAGTTTTTAAATGGTAAATAAAATAAGCTTTAATATCTTCAGCTCTTATTGTGTTTTTCAAGCTGATTTATTGGGCACAGAAAGAGTTCTTATAAAACCCAGATAAAAGCTTGTTAAACGGCGCCATCTTGTGGTAGATTTTGAGATGCTCCTATAAAACATTCTATGAGAAAATGTGGATATAAATGCAATGATATTTCATATAAGGATGGGAATAGTAATAAACAAACAAACATTTGTGTCAATAATTCGATATCTAGTCACCATTGTCAACAGGAAAGCTTTGTGTGAGTCCATATGTAAACATCAGCTTGAAAAACGACTTGAATGAGGGAAAGAACTACAATCCCATAAGCATTGTGAATGACATAATCAAAAAATAACCTCTTTGTTGGTGGAGATTTGTGATAGTAATGTTAAGCAGTTTGTCTCTAAGAAAAGTTAAAATAAAGTTGGCAAATACAGTTGAGGTCAGAAGTTTACATACACCTTGCAGAATCTGCAAAATGGTAATTATTTGAACTAAATAAGAGAGATGATACAAAATGCATGTTATTTTTTATTTAGTACTGACCTGAATAAGATATTTCACATAAAAGACATTTACATATAGTCCACAAGACAAAATAATAGTTGAATTTATAAAAATGACCGTGTTCAAAAGTTTACATACACGTGATTCTTAATACTGTGTTGTTACCTGAATGATCCACAGCTGTTTATTTATTTTATTTTTTATTGTTTAGTAATAGTTGTTCATGAGTTCCTTGTTTGTCCTGAACAGTTAAGCTACCCGCTGTTCTTCGGAAAAATCCTTCAGGTCTCACAAATTCTCTGGTTTTTCAGCATGTTTGTGTATTTGAGCCCTTTCCAACAATGACTGTATTGTTTTGACACTATGATTTTTCACATGTGTGGGTTGAAAACTTCAGGGTAAATTTAACTTATTTTATTTTCTGGGAAACAACTATCTTCCGTAGCTTCTGAAGGGCAGTACTAAATGAAAAAAAAAAGATATCTAAGCAAAATAAGCTAAATGTACACATCTTCTGTTTAAAAGTTTACACCCCCGGCTCTTAACGCATTGTTTTTCCTTCTAAAACATCAGTGAGCATTTGAACCTTCTGTAATAGTTGCAAATGAGTCCTCAGTGTGATAAAAAAACATCTCAAAATAATAGGTCATTGTTTGAAAGGGTTCAAATACAAAAAAATGTTACAAAACGAAAGAAATTGTGGGACCTGAATGATTTTTCTGAAGAACAGTAGGCAGTTTAACTGTTCAGGACAAATAAGGGACTCATGAACAACTATCACTAAACAAAAAAACAGAGGAAGATATGAATCATGCCTTTGTGGCAGTTTTTCTGGTGATTACGGGATAATACAGGATATCTTCACCTGGTTGTCAAAAGCAAAATTGCACAAAATTCATATATTTTGAGAGAAAGTGTGGCATGCTAGAGAAAAAACAGGCTCTATTTTTGGAGTCAGCACCCCAAAATTGATAGGAAACAAGTGTTGAATTTCATTCAACAAATGAGAGCTATTATTTATTAAGTGATTCTGCAATTTGAGCACTAAAAAGTCATTTTAAATTTTAGAGAGCTGTAATACCTGTAAAATGTTATATTATTTAACCCCAGTGAAATTTATCTTTCTGTTCCATTACAGGTGAGCTGTTAAGCCAGCCCCGACCTGAAGGACTTACTGAGATCATCTGCCCCAAGAATGGCTCGGAGCGAGTCAACGTGGCGCTTGTTTACCCTCCAACCCCGACTGTGGTCAGCCCCAGTCATAAATGACATTAACTTCACCTGCACTTTCCTGCCTGTGAATGACCTCCACAAATCGCTGCACCTCTTTTCCCTGTATCTTATATCACACACGTACACACACACAAGTATACGTGTGTGTTTGTGCGCGCAAAAGCGTGCGTTTTCTTGTTGCCTCTGTCCTTCATCCCACATCTGAGGGGGTTGATGGACCACTGGATATCCAACAAGTGCAAAGAAGGTTCATAACGAAAGCTTGCCATTGGGAAGCCGTCATATCAGGACATACAGGTATATTGTTTTGAAGCTTTGGGTAATTCAATCAATCTCTTATTTGAGATCTACAGATTTTTTCTCATTACTGTTTTGTTCTCCTCTTTTTCAGGTGTTCAGCTCCGACTGCCAACACACGATGAACTGAAAGTATTACACACTGTTGCACTGACATCCTGTTTTTGTCTATGTACACCTAAAGCTTTTTCAGTCACCCTGAGCCTTCCTCGACGCTTAAAGCCTTTCAGTTCAACATGAGATCAGCCGTTTCTTCTGCAAGTTCTTGGAAGTTCCCATTTGTTGCATCTCTTGGACTGAAACTACACCTTGTGCTGCTGGGTGCTGAGTGGTTAAGCTGACAAAAAAATGGAAGCGAAAGGACACCGTTTCCCTTCAGACTTTGATTAGCGAGGATAGATGTTAAATTGATGCTTTAAATGATGTTGTACTTTAAATGCATGCCTTTAAAGGATTGCAAAATGACATACGTGGATAAATGCACTAGCCCAGGCCTCTTGAGAGGTTTAGTCTTATCGAAAATGAAAGGACAGAATCGTTGGGCATAAATCTTTAGATGTATTTATTGGGTTTCCTGCTCACAGACAAAAACTGTGTTCGTTTTGGATAGAGATAAGCAGACATTTCAAATGATTTTAGTGAATTGTGCAGCCAAAGATATGAAAATGTTTTGCTGAACCACTGACACAAGCTTCTATCTATCTATCTATCTATCTATCTATCTATCTATCTATCTATCTATCTATCTATCTATCTATCTATCTATCTATCTATCTATCTATCTATCTATCTATCTATCTATCTATCTGTCAATCTGTCAATCTGTCTGTCTGTCTGTCTGTCTGTTCATTCGTTTTTTCTTTCTTTCAGTCTATGCATAGTTTTATACCCACATACACTTGCTTATACAGATAATCATACTCCAAAGCATGACGGATATTATTTTAAGCACGTCAATACAAATATCAGCCATCTGGAAGATTGTCACATTCTTGCACATGTTCGAAATTTCCTACAAGATGCTGTTTTGGATACATATGAGCAGAAATATTGATGTACAGTCACGGATGTACAGAAATGGTACAATAATTCAGCCAAGGATGTTTTCTCACTCTGGAGGTGAACTGTGTACGCATATCTGGTTATTTCATAAATATTTAATTCACTAAACATGCTCTTTAAAAGCAGTGTCTGAATCATATTGTACATATTTATCTAAAAAGTGCACATTAGGACAAAAGAAGCAAGATTTTTTTTTTATAAGAACTGATTCATACTTAGAAACTATTGTGCATTGTTTCAATGTTTCTTTTTGGAGAGGGGAGAATCTGCAATACGTGTTTTGTGAACAGGTGAAAAACTTTTGTACATAATATTTTATTTTTGTAAGCTAACAAGCTGTCACCAGTATCCCACATTATCTACTGTGCATTGTGCATGGCTACTGTGCTCAATGTAAAATTCACAAACTGTTTTCTAAGTTATAAAGAAGTTATTCTTTCTCATTGTAGGACCACAGAAACACCAAATATAAAGGCTGGTTTCCATGTTGTTGTACTGTTGTTTCCTTTCTTCCTCATAACATTACACTTTTGCCAAATGGCCAAACATATTGGAGGGACTGAACGTAAACAATGCCACTCATCTGAACAAAACTCGCAAATTTTGCTAAATTATTGCTGCTGAAAATGTCATGTTTTGGGCTGTACTAATCGGTCGGACCATGAAAGACATTTATAGACTGACAAAAGTTGCAACAAATCAAGGAGAAGAGAGCAAAAAACTGTCTGAGGAACAAAAGGTGCTTGTGGTTGGCCAAACTAAACCAGGATTTCCAGAGCAAGAATCTTGTTCTTGGACAAGAAACATTTGTGTTTGTATCAGTGCCTTTGTTTTGTCTCAAGATGCACACGGTAACATTTTTTTTGAACATGTTTATAAAAATGACTTAAATGTCCTAATCGAACAATGGCCTAATCCTGGTTTAGCGTAAGCCGTGTCTGTGAAACCGGGCCTATATTATTTAATAGGGAAGTCTATCTTGTCCTGGTGGGCATATTTATCTCTATTATTTGATTATGTATACAATTTCAATGACGAAAAATTACCAGCACATTTTTTTTGCTTTTCCTCGGCCAATCACATGCTTTAAAGGTGAGGTATTTTTTACATAATGACAAATTATGGCAATGAATTTGTAAAAAGATATGAGAAGATATCTAAAGTATGAGACAACATTAAATGGTACATTTCTGAAGCCTTTTCCCGTCTACTTAAATCAAGTGAACATAGATGTAAACATTGTTTAATCAACGTAATTAGCATGCTGAATTTCAAAGTGATGCAAATGTATACATTTATTAGCAAGTGATGAAAACAGTTGAGTCTTTTGCAGTGTAATATTTACAAAAACACAACAAGTAAATGAGCAAATTAAGAGCGGTTACAAAATACTGCCTTTCACTCAGGAACAAAAACATGTCTTAGAATTAGTTTCAGAGGTTAGTTTTCACACACATGACAGGAAAAAGAAAGTAAAAGTCTTTGGAAAACTGTATGTTGTGGCCAATTTGGACATGAAGCCATTTATGTTTACTGAGGCAAGGTAACTACGTTATCATGAAGGTATAGGCTGTTTATTTCAACCTAATACTACATGTGTCTATACAATAAATACACTCAACATCAACAGTCAAGAAGACAAACAGAGCCAGAAATAAGAAGCTGCACCAGAAGATGAGATGATGGTGGTGTGAGATCTTCAGTCGTTATCGTAGATACAGTCTGTAAAGATAATAATATTGCCATCATTCTTCGAATTATAAATTACATTTCATTTTTTAACATATAACATAATATGATTTTTCTACATACCATCTCCAATGTCATCATAGACCTCATCACTATGTAAATAAAATGTAAAAAGTTAGTTTTGCACGTTTACACATTAACAAAACAGTTTACAAAAACATTTCAGAGTAACTTACTCTGTTTGGATGTTGCTGAGTTGGACATATCCAACTGAAAAGTAAATTTTACAATGTCATCATTACTAAATTTTGTGCTGGTTTAGATCAACTCTCATTTGGAGTCACATATCATGTCACTTACATTTGCCCTCCTTGTTCCTACAGATGAATTTGTCAGGGTCAGATTTGTTGATGACATCCACAGTCTCCCCAGCTTGTACAGCCAAGTCTTTCCCACTTCCCTTCTTAGTGGTGGCAATTGTTGCTTGATGAAGTACCTGAATCTCCCCATCGTACTGGTGAAGTAAATGCCAAAGTGTTTGCTTATAAATTCAATCTAGAGAGCACTCTGTGTTGACAGGCCATACAATTATTTCATACGCACCTTAAACTTTTTTCTAAATTCCTTTTCTTCTTTCTCAAACTTCTTTTGCTTTTTTGGGTCCTCATGCACTTTGGTCGTCTTAGATTTCATTGGAGGCAGGCTGTGATGATGAAATATTGAAATATTGCTGATTTAAATATGCTAATATAGAGTAGTACATTATAAAAGTTTGATATTCTTTCATTTTCTTTCATATTCTTTATGCCATCTTGTTTGACAACAGTAATGGTAAAGCACTTAAAGGATAAGTTCACTTCCAGACCTTTCACCCCCATGTAATCCAAGATGTTCATGTCTTTCTTTTTACAGTTGCAAAGAAATTAAGGTTTTTGAGGAAAACATTCTAGGATTTTAGTGGGAGCTAATGGATTGAAGGACAAAAATTGCAGTTTCAGTGCAGCTTCAAAGGGCTCTACACAATCCCATCCAAGGAATTAAAGGTCTTATCAAGCGAAACGTTTGGTCATTTTCTAAAAAAATAAAAATGTATATACTTCTTAACCGTAAATGCACATCTTGCACTAAGACAAGTGTTGATGTCGAGCCCTGCTTCGGTTCAAAAAGGTAAGGCGAAAAACTCCATCTCATTTCTCGTTTGACTTTCTTTGCGCGTTCGCTTTGTAACCACTCGGTTTTTGAGGAAAACATTCTAGGATTTTAGTGGGAGCTAATGGATTGAAGGACAAAAATTGCAGTTTCAATGCATCTTCAAAGGGCTCTACACAGTCCCAGCCAAGGAATAAGGGTCTTATCAAGCGAAACGTTCTTTCATTCTCTAAAAAAATAAAAATGTATATACTTTTTAACCATAAATGCACATCTTGCACTAAGACAAGCGTTAATGTCGAGCCCTGCTTCGGTTTAAAAAGGTAAGGTAAGGCGAAAAACTCCATCTCATTTCTCGTTTGACTTTCTTTGCACGTTCGCTTTGTAACCACTGGGTTTTTGAGGAAAACATTCCTGGATTTTAGTGGGAACCAATGGATTGAAGGACAAAAATTGCAGTTTCAATGCATCTTCAAAGGGCTCTACACAGTCCCAGCCAAGGAATAAGGGTCTTATCAAGCGAAACGTTCTTTCATTCTCTAAAAAAATAAAAATGTATATACTTTTTAACCATAAATGCACATCTTGCACTAAGACAAGCGTTAATGTCGAGCCCTGCTTCGGTTCAAAAGGGTAAAGTAAGGCGGAAAACTCCATCTCATTTCTCGTTTGACTTTCTTTGCGCATTCGCTTTGTAACCACTAGGTTTTTGAGGAAAACATTCCTGGATTTTAGTGGGAACCAATGGATTGAAGGACAAAAATTGCAGTTTCAATGCATCTTCAAAGGGCTCTACACAATCCCAGCCAAGGAATAAGGGTCTTATCAAGCGAAACGTTCAGTCATTTTCTAAAAAAATAAAAATGTATATACTTTTTAACCGTAAATGCACATCTTGCACTAGGACAAGCGTTAATGTCGAGCCCTGCTTCGGTTTAAAAAGGTAAGGTAAGGCGAAAAACTCCATCTCATTTCTCGTTTGACTTTCTTTGCGCGTTCGCTTTGTAACCACTGGGTTTTTGAGGAAAACATTCCAGGATTTTAGTGGGAACCAATGGATTGAAGGACAAAAATTGCAGTTTCAATGCATCTTCAAAGGGCTCTACACAATCCCAGCCAAGGAATAAGGGTCTTATCAGGTGAAACGTTCGGTCATTTTCTAAAAAAATTAAAATGTATATACTTCTTAACCGTAAATGCACATCTTGCACTAAGACAAGCGTTGATGTCGAGCCCTGCTTCGGTTCAAAAGGGTACGGCGAAAAACTCCATCTCATTTCTCGTTTGACTTTCTTTGCGCGTTCGCTTTGTAACCACTGGGTTTTTGAGGAAAACATTCCAGGATTTTAGTGGGAACCAATGGATTGAAGGACAAAAATTGCAGTTTCAATGCATCTTCAAAGGGCTCTACACAATCCCAGCCAAGGAATAAGGGTCTTATCAAGCGAAACGTTCAGTCATTTTCTAAAAAAATAAAAATGTATATACTTTTTAACCGTAAATGCACATCTTGCACTAAGACAAGCGTTGATGTCGAGCCCTGCTTCGGTTCAAAAGGGTACGGCGAAAAACTCCATCTCATTTCTCGTTTGACTTTCTTTGCGCGTTCGCTTTGTAACCACTGGGTTTTTGAGGAAAACATTCCAGGATTTTAGTGGGAACCAATGGATTGAAGGACAAAAATTGCAGTTTCAATGCATCTTCAAAGGGCTCTACACAATCCCAGCCAAGGAATAATGGTCTTATCAAGCGAAACGTTCAGTCATTTTCTAAAAAAATAAAAATGTATATACTTTTTAACCGTAAATGCACATCTTGCACTAGGACAAGCGTTGATGTCGAGCCCTGCTTCGGTTCAAAAAGGTAAGGTAAGGCGAAAAACTATCTTATTTCTCGTTTGACTTTCTTTGTACGTTCGCTTTGTAACCTCTGGATCCGTACTTTCGCCTACATCATGCATGCAAATTTTTTTTTTATTTTACGAAAATGACACATTGTTATGTTAAATAAGACCCTTATTCCTCGGATGGGATCATGTAGAGCTCTTTGAAGCTGGACTGAAACTGCAATTTGGACCTTCAACCCATTGGACACCATTGAAGTCCACTATCTGGAGAAAAATTCTGGAATGTTTTCCTCAAAAACCTTTTTTCTTTTTGACTGGAGACATCAGAAATATCTGAACATCTTGGATGACATGGGGTGAGTAAATTATCAGGAATGTTTTATTCTAGAAGTGATAATGTAACATTGGTTTACCTGCTAGGTGATGGAGTGGGAGGGAATGCATCCACATCATCATATATGTCTTGAGGAGGGTCTATGTTGAATGAAGACATTTGAAAACAAAAGATTTCACAGTGGGTTTCATAGTTAATTTGAGGGCGTGTTGTATGAATCAAATGATTTTTTTACTTAATTACCTTCATGTGTAAATTGTGGAGGGGGAGCAATGCTGAAACAGATAGTTAGAAGTATAAATATTTAAGATAATTGTATGGGGAAAAGCCAAATTTAATTTACAGTTAAATCTTTTTCTCTAAGGAAATCAAAGAAGGTTGAAGCCTTGGAAAAGGGACAAAGCAATTGTAAATCATCCACATTGCATATGGTTATGGTTAGAAAAGATTAGAAAAGCACTAATAACAGGAAGCTCAGAAGAATTTTCTTGAAGGTGCTTTTTGCCATTTTTCACACAGATTGGATTAATTGTGAAACAAACAATTAATCAGTTTGCTTTGTAAATGCAGCTGTGATTCGTAATTGAGAAGTAACACTGTTTCTGATTCCATCTTACTAATGTAAAAATTACTCGTTATTGTGGACTTGGCTTTTTCTCCTCTCAACCGAGCTTTTGAGCATTTCCAAGAAGTTGCGTGTTTTTAAGAAAGGCCTGGGATCTCCAATGCTATGGTTTCAGAGGAACGTAATATGGGTGAGACAGATCCAAAATCCATAAAATTGGCCAAACAACAAAGCCAGGAATACAGGCACACACATATAATGCACACAGTATGCTAGTAGTATTATATTATATATATATATTTTTTTTTCTTATCTTACCTGTTTGGATTAAGATTGGATTCAGGTATATCATCATACAAATCATCATCTGGCGGTGGAGGTAAAACAACTATAAACAGCAGAGGGCAGACTTGTTCAAGTATTGCATCTCAAAATGAAACTTAAAATATTAAACTTTACAGTCAGTAAGTTGAAAAAGGATTAGTTATATTAAAACTTACTCCGCTGCCCATTCATATTCCTGAAATATTAAGGAGAAATATAAATTGTCATATAAATGTGAACAGCAGTATTTGCTTTGTAATTTCTAAAAAAAGACTTTGTCATTATTTCTAGACTGGATAAGAGTCTAGAAAAGTGTTTAAAATGCCATCCAGATCAAATCTGCCTTTTCTCATTATTAGTTATTAGGGGAACTCTTTGGAATTGTGCAGAATCAATTTAAATGTGTTGAAATTAACTTTTGTTAGGAAGTGTTACAGGCTCTTACCCGTGATCTTCCATAGATTCTACGTCATCGTACACCTCTTCACTTTCCAAGCTATGAGGAAGAGACAGGCCTTGATTCTTCAAGACGCTGAAGTCGATCTCAACCATTTCCGTTTTAACATAGCCAACTGAAATACAGAGAAATGACTACAAATGAATCTTTTCTCAGGTGATCAGTGACCAGTTCACATCAAATATATATTTTTTGTTTTACAGTGTGAACTCTTACATGATCCATCTTGACTCCGGCCCAACCATTTACCCTCTGGATTGTCAGTGATTCGAATGATATCAACTGACTCGCCCCTCTTTATGGAGAGGTCATGTTTCCCACCCTTGCAGTCAGCTTTAGCTTTTACCTGATGAATAACTTGCAGGGGCGGTGTTATCTGAGGAAAGAACAAACCAGGTAAACAATACTTTATAATCACCAGAGCAAACCTCAATAGCTGGTTGGTAATAAGTGCTAAACAAAGCTTTACTTACTTTAAACTTCTTAATTGCTTCTTTCTCTTTTTTCTCACGGTCTTTTTGATTTTTAACTTCTTTTTCTTGCTTTTTCTGCGGTTGACTTGCCTCTGCAGCAGACCTGTGGTAAAGCAAACCGTAAGCCAATTATTAGCCCAAAAGACATGTAAACACTGTGTGTATCACTCTGTTCCAGGTGGGTGAGATGGCCACTATGCTTAAAGCATCTTACCTACTATCATCAAGATCCTCATATATCTCACCATCACTTCCACTTCCCTAAAAGGGGTGAGACATGAGACAGCTCACAACAAACTTTCTAAAAAATCTATCTGTATGCCTTTAGTAAGTTTCTTACCTCGTTTTTATGTTCTGTAATGAGAAATAGGGAGAAAAAAGGATTTAAAATTAGTTTATTAATTGAATTTTATAAACTATTGCTTTTATCAATTTTGAAGGGGTCATCGCATGCCAATTTTCCGCAAGTTGATATGATATGATTCTTTAGGATCTTAATAAAAGTCTATAACATACTTTGGTTAAAAATTCTCATTTATAGTGAAAATAACACCCTTTTTAACACCCTGATAAAGGCAAGTTAGCCGCAATGTGTCGGTGCTCGTTTGCTGTTTTTAATGTTAAAGCCATGTTAATAAAGGCTTTATATTTTTTCCACAAGATTTTTGAGTCGATAAAAATTTTGGGGACATAAAAGAATCCCGTAACCAAAGAGCACCGTTTTATAGATTTCGCACCACAGCAGCATAATTTGCATACTTTTGGATTTATGAACACCCTTTTTACCTTATATTCACAGAAAGTATAAAACGAATGTATTTTTTTGTGTCTTCAGCGGCGACTTCTATGTTCATTATTACATCCGACAACAGAACACCTCAATCGCTTAGGAGACAGTCTTCTCTTCCCCTGCTCATTGAGACAATGGCGGACTGTTTATGGCTTACTCAGGGGTCTAAGGGGTCTAAATGTGTCAATCAACAACTGTGGGAACTGCCTTGGTCTGTGTGACGCCACACAGCAAAGAATTTAAGAATGGCTTGATTTAAGAAAGGGGTTATTATTTACATGGATTAAAAAAATGGGTATATTTTTATCATTATAGGGTGGCTGTGTACACACACTGTCTGTTTTAACAATTTTTTTATTAAAAATTAGCACTTTTTTGACAAAAAATATTAAGTAGTGCAACTGTTTTTAACCGAAATAACTAAACTTAATAAAAGTTAAAACATTTTGAATTTGTAAATCAGGGTAAATTTAACTTTTTTTTTTTTTGTCTTCTGGGAAACATGTAACATGTAACATCTTCTGTAGCTTTTGAAGGCTGGTACTAAATGAAAAGAATATGATATTTAGGCAAAATAGGAAAAACACATCTCCATTCTGTTAAAAAGTTTTCACCCCCTGGCTTTTCCTTCTGTAGCATCAGTAAGTGTTTGAACCTTTTGTAATAGTTGCATATGAGTCCCTGAGTTGTTCTCAGTGTGAAAAGATGGATTTCATAATCATACAGTCATTGTTGGAAAGGGTTAAAATACACAAAAATGCTTAAAAAAAACTAACAAAAAATGTGTGGGACCTAAAGGATTTTTCTGAGGAACAGTGGGCAGTTTAACTGTTCAGGACAAACAAGGGACTCATGAACAACTATCACTAAAAACAAAACAAACAAAAAAATACAGCTGTGGATCATTCAGGTTACAACACAGTAATAAGAATCAAGGGGATGTGAACTTTTGAACTGGGTCATTTTTATAAATTCAATTATTATTTTCTCTTGTGGACTATGTGTAAACATCTTTTATGTGAAATGACTTATTCAGGTCAGTACTAAATTACATTTTACAGATTCTGAAAGGAGGGTGTAAAGTTTTGACCTCAACTGTAATTATCAGGTATTGGTTTTAAAATGACTCCCATTCAATAACAAATAGGTAGGTCTTACCCATTCTAAAGCTATCCACATCATCATAATTTTCATCTTGAGTTCTGCGGACAGAAATGAGATGGTGAATTATCAACAAATTCAGATGTTAAAAAACAGTGAACATTTGGTCACAGTGCTAAGCAAGGCATTTCTGTGTTACTCACATAGGTCCTGGAGGTCGTGGGGGCAGGTTGGGACGTAAGTGTTGCGAGGGCAGGGGCGGAGGTGCCTGACTACTGGGGTGAGAGGCGGGTGGGGGAGGGGGAGTTACATTCTTTGGTCCAGGACCTGCAGGAAAACAGTTGACCTCATGACCAGTTCACCCAAATTGTCATCATTTACTCACCCTCAGAACACAGTTAAAAAGTAATGCGGGGTTGTATCAACATGACATATTAATTTTTATTTTCAGGGTGAAGAAAAATAAATGTAAGACTGACCCCTACAGAGAATTATGAAGCTTTGACCACAGTTAAATCATTAGATCTTTTTTCATGGTGCAAAGAGCAAAACCTGGTCCTGTACATGATCTCACGATTAAGTTAAAAATGAAAGCTATCTTTAAAACTATGTTCCCATTTTAAATTAGCTTCCCTGTTTTTTTTCACTGACTTCAGCTCTCAAGTGAAAAGAGAAACTCAAATAAGGAAGTTAGCTCAGCGCATGCAGGAAATCTTGAATTTCCAATATGTTGTTATTGCTGATACCAGATGCACCTGAATGTTCATTTCACGATGGTGTGCTCTGATGCCGGTTCAGATGCTTGATAGTGTATTGTGTGTTAACTAAAATGCAATAAACAATAAAGATTAAAAACAAGTTTGCTGCAGTATGTCAAAGTGCATAAATTAACAGTATCTAACCTTTCAATACAGTCATGTGATGTTCCTCATTTGAACATAAATTACTGACTAAGATAAGCATCTGCTCACAGTTTCTCGTCTTTATGACTTTATGGTGCTTGTTTTATTGTGCGTGCTTGCTAACAGTCTCAGAGCTGTCACAAGTAAAACCACGGAAACCACTTTGGCCTAAAGTCTACTCTTCTGTGCTTGAGAATGAGCAGTGGCTCTTTTGCGTACAAGTCTTTGTGGCTTTGATGTAACTGATGAAGTGTTTACTGCCTATTGTTTTGTTACCTCAGATGCTGCTGTAAAGAAAGCTTGTGCATTTTGTGCTAGACAGGCAGTACTTACTCTCGGTTGTAGCCTCGGAGCCCTTCTTGAACTTCTCAAGGTTGACCTTGGGTGGTCTGTTGGGTTTGGCTGGAGCAGTGCCCAGAGCGTAGCTATTGGGTAAAGGTTTCTTCTTGGGAGCTGAAGGATCATCGTTGGCTGCCTGTACTGGAGGCCCAGATGATTTTCTTGGAAAGTTGGGTTTATTAGGTGCTACGGGCTTTGAGACTGGCTCAATGGCACTTGGTACTTTAGCACCTTCTTTAACACCTTCCTCTAGTTTGTTAAAGCTATTTTTAACACGGAAACTTGATGGTTTCACATGAGATACTGAGGAAGGTTTTACAGCAGGCTCCACGTTGCTGCTTTCCTCCGGCTGCTGGCGTAGCTTAGCCATGGTGCTTTTCGGTTTGGGTGCTAAAGGCATTTTTGGAGGAGTAGGATTAGGGCTTGTGCCGTTGTCTTCAGCTTTCGGGACTTCTTTGACCCAAGGTGGTTTTGCTGTAGAAGCCATTAGCTTCGGGCTCATCACCTTTGGATCATTCGCCATGATGCTTGAGGGAGGTTTTTGTAGTGGTACCTTGGGGAATGGGGCCTTTGGAGTCTCAGGGTCCAGGGACGAGTCTGGTGGTTTGGGTTTGACGGGAAGTTTAAAGTTGACTTTGTTGTTCTCTTGTGTGTTTTCAAACCTAGTCCCAAAAGCTTTTAACTTTGGAGGTTCATGCATGTCTGGAGCGCTTCTAGCTGTGTTGACTGTGCTCTTAGGTTTAGGGACAGTTGAGGTAGTAGTTCCACTGGATAGGCTAGATTCAAGAACAGGCTTCTTAGCAGGCACCGGGCCTGAAGACAAGGTGGGTTGGACAGGTGGTTTTGGACGAATACCTGGAGCCCCTTCTGTAGATACACTTCCTGCTTGGAAGCGAGCCATGATAGCTTTCACGTCGGACTTGTTGTCCTGCAAAGATTGAAAGTCAAAGTTTGAGGAACCAAGACAAACCTGGGCATAGTGTTTACATCCCTATTCGTGTTCTCGTCCTTCTGGTTTAGCTTTTATCTTTGAGTGATTACTAGTATGCATCAGGTTTTGTTACATTTAAATTGATGTATTTTATGACGCTTTTATTCAAAGCTATTGACATTACATTCAAAAACCATGACCTCGGTACCATATTGTTTGAGAGCAAAAAACGACAAAGAAAGCAGATGAAAGTGCACCACCATGAGCGTTAGAAGCCAAAACTGGGACAAAACATATATTTGTGACCCTGGACCACAAAAGTCTTAAGTAGCATGGGTATATTTGTAGCAATAGCCAAAAATACATTGCGTGGGTCAAAATGATACATTTTTCTTTTATGGCAAAAAATCATTAGGATATTAATTAAAGATCATGTTCCATGGAGATATTCTGTAAATTTCCTACCATAAATATATTAAAACTGAATTTTGAAATTAGTAATATGCATTGCTAAGAACTTAATTTGGACAGCTTTAAAAGGTGATTTTCACCCTCAGATTCCAGATTTGAAAAAAGTTGTATCTCGGCCAAATATTGTCATATCCTAAAGCTTATTTTTTCGACTTTTAGGTGATGCATACAACTCAGTTTCAAAATATTTGACCCTATAACTGGTTTTGTGGTCCAGGGTCACATTTAGTGGCACAGATTTCATGACCAAAACTAGTCTGTTACATTCCCTGTTGAAAAAAACAGCATAGGCTGGTTAGGTATGTTTTGAAGCATGCCAGCTGGTTTAAGCTGGTTCCTTAGTTGGTCATGAGCTGGTTTAAGCTGGTTGTTTAGGACCAGCACTAACCAGCTTAAACCAGTTCATTACCAGCTTATAACTAGCTCAGGACCCACTTAAACCAGCTAATAACCAACAAAGGACCAGCTTAAACAAGCTCAAACCAGCTGCCATGCTTCAAAACATATCTAACCAGCATATGTTGTTTTTTTCAATCGCAATTGCATGGTTCAGTTGGGTAACAGTGTTTTGTAAATCTCTTTCAGGGTTTTCCTTCCTATAGGCCTCAACAGCTAATAACCGAAACAGACTTTGTGACTACCATAGAGCGTTACGGTAAGAGTTCATTTGGTATTTAAATGTAAATAAATTGTATCATAACTGTTTATCTTGTTCACATTGTTCATTGACAAGCATGCCTAGAGTTTGTTGGCAAATGTACAAACTAATACCAAAAACCAATATAATCTTTTCACACTAAAAATATTGAAAAATAAATATTTTTATACAATATGAATAATACTGGGAATAATACTACAAACTTGACATCATAGCAGTATAAGTTTACATACTTCCAGTGTCTTATTGAATGTCTATTCAGTTTATATTTTTGAATTAGGGTTCAGAAATTTTTGTTGAACTGTCGACTAACTCTGTACAAGGATTTATCATATTTATGTTCATTACTTAGACAACGGAACTATCTGTAATTAATCGAGTAAACAACAGAGATATTTGACATTTAAGTCACATTTCAAGTTAAAAGATATCTAAAAAATGTCTTTTACCTCTGATTCTGGGTCTTCACTAGAACTTAGCACACTTGATTTTTCTATCAAAGCGGTTTGTAGTCAACTGCACTGAGCATGAGAACTGTCTGTGATCACACAGGAACTGAGAGCATTTATCATACCAAACTAGCAGGAAGTTGCTACGCTCACTATTGTAGAACTAATATACAAAAGAAATGAAAATACTTTTTTCTAGTATATATAAATAACTTGTGATAGATGTATGAAGGCCACAGTGAAATGCAGGAAACAGTGAAATGTTACTTTATAACCAAAACATAACTTTAGCTTTTAAAGCCAGTTTGCCAACTGCTCGCCATTCAAATTTCACGCAATTTGATGCAAATCTCTTTCTGGAAAAAAAACGTCATTTAGGTGTCTGCAATAGCCTGTGTTCCTGATGTGTTCCCAGGCTGTTTTACCCAGATACCTCAAGGCTTTATGTCTTTGGTTTCACAGAAACAAGCTCCTCTGGACCAGTGTTAACATGTCTGGCGATACAAAGCCATACACGAGAGACTCTGGGCAACTAGTGTGACGCACCCTTGGTAACAAGTGTTTGAATCAGGACAGACCTCTCACCAGGAAGAGCTGATAAGCTCTGGACTAGCTTCTAATGTGACTGGCCTGACCCAGAGGTACACACTGTGCTGTTGACTCACTGAGCAAAAAAGAGAAACTGTTAGACACAGGAACTAACATTGGTCAACCAATTACAATATCACTATGCTCTTGACAAACAACAGTGCTGCAGACTTTTCACATGCAGCACTTCAGTATATGGATTGACATTATAGGCCATATTTTTAAAAAATGTATGAATGTATGTATGTGTCGCTGTAAGAACATACTGTTAAATTTACAGTAAAAAGGCTGTGGTTGTCAAATTATTATTATTTTTTTTTGTATTTTACAACTTATAACTGTAAATGTTTCATTTAGTGATCTACATAAGTATGAAAATCCGATTTCATTGTCAGTAACCTGTCATGGACAGTATAGACAATGGAGAGGGTCATAAACACAAAGACAAAACGCCGTTAGGCTAACTCACATGACACTAATGTAATGCAATAAACATTAACTAAAAACTTTCCAATGTATATTACTGATAGAAAACAAACCTATTTAAAGAAAATAATCATATGTGATACGTTATTGCTTCTGGAAATGTCTGTAAAACCATACCTTTGAAGTTTGTTAGGTTTTAAATTGTAAGACAATAGACTGTTTAAACTAAAAACAAAAAGTATTAGGTGTGGTGACATTAGACTTTGCTCCATTCACATGCATGACAAAAACAGTGGGAAGTTTATGATCCGAAAATCATATGGTAACAGTTTGATATCTTAGCTCAAAACAAAGAACTCAAACTTGAAAGCTCAGGGTCTGTAGTAGTTTAGATATTTTAACAAATTATTATTTGTTATTTACACTTTTAAAAGTGCAGGGTTGTTTCAACCCAAAATTGGGGAAAAATATGTGACACTGGACCACAAACCAGTCATATGGGTTTTTTTATTTATTGAGATGTATATATTTATATTTAAGCTGAATAAATACGCTTTCCATCGATGTGGGGTTTGTTAGGATAGGACAATATTTGGCTGAGATAAAATTATTTGAAAATCTGAAATCTGAGGGTGCAAAATATATATATATATATATATATATATATATATATATATATATATATAGAGAGAGAGAGAGAGAGAGAGAGAGAGAGAGCATTTAAAGTTGTTCAAATTAAGTTCTTTGCAATGCATATTACTAATTACAAAAATTAAGTTGTGATATATTTATGGTAGGAAATTTACAAAATATTTTCATGGAACATGATCTTTACTTAATATCCTAGTGATTTTTGGCATAAAAGAAAAATCGATAATTTTGACCCATACAATGTATTTTTGGCTATTTCTACAAATATACCTGTGCTGCTTACGACAGGTTTTGTGGTCCAGGGTCACATATGCTCAAACCCAGCCACTGCGTTAAATTTTTAAGTTACATTTTTAAGTTACATTTTTTAACCCAACTGTTGGGTTTGTCCGTATTTTACCCAAGTTTGAGTTGAAACAACCCAGCATTTTTTAGTGTACATTTTTTTTTTATAAAAATACCAGTATATAAATGTTCCATGCTTGGGAGCAGATAGGCTCAAAATCTATAATTTCTGGCTAGAGTTTTCCAGTTGCAAATGTTAGTTTAACATAATAAACTACTCTTGTATTTACTCTGCTTGTGTGAACAAGCACTAAAAACCTTGAGACATCATTTGTTTGCAGATGCCACTTGGATTGATGGTTTGTTATCTAATGCAGTGAGATCACACAAAGAGCATGTCAATGTAATCTCAGACATGGCCTCAGGTTCAGTGCAACTGACATCAAGCGGCTGTCATGGAAAAATCAGCTGTGCTGGAGTGAAGACCCAGAGTCAGAGGTAAATGTAATTCAGTTAATTGTCAAAACAAGTGTATATTTGTATATAAGTGTTTGTAAGGAGAAGTTCACTTCCAGAACAAAAATTTACAGATACAGACTCATCCTCTTTTCATCCAAGATGTTCATGTCTTTCTTTCTTCAGTCATAAAGAAATTATGGTTTTTGAGGAAAACATTTCAGGATTTCTCTCCATATAATGGACGTCTGTGGTGCCTGTGAGTTTAAACTTCCAAAATGCAGTTTCAAAGAGCTCTAAACGATCCCAGTCTAGGAAAAAGGGTCTTATCTAGTGAAACAATCAGTTATTTAAAAAAAACAAAACTACAATTTATATAGTTTCTAACCTCAAACACTCGTCTTGTCTAGCTCTGTGTGTACTCTGTGTACTCCGGTTCAATATAGAGTATGTCGAAAAACTCCCATCCTATTTTCTCCTCCAACTTCAAAATTGTCCTACATTGCTGCAGAAATACCAACCAGTGTTTACAAAGTGAATGTGCAAAGATCAAACGGCATTTACAAAAAAGGCAATTTTCCTCAAAAAACATAATTTCTTTACGACTGAAGAAAGAAAGACATGAACATCTTAGATGACAAGGGGGTCAGTAAATGATCTGTAAATTTTTGTTCTGGAAGTAAACTTCTCCTTTAAAGTACGCTGTATTGAATCGTATTGCTCCAAGAAATCTTGACTTGTGATATTGTGAAGCCTTTTTTATACTATTTTTTTCTCTTTACTCCAAAAGTAAAATAGATCATTGTCTTTGTAACTGCCATAGTATGTCTAAAACAAATAACCTTAAAATGTTATATAGTAATAAAAAAGCATTCCTTTTTTTACGCATTTAAAAATGAGTTCTAACATCTAGCGAGATCAAAAGAGAGTCCCTTTTTATTTATTTATTAATGGCTGTTACTGCTGACAACAGCTGTACTGTTGAAGGCTCCCGACATGCAAAGCAGTCTCACAAAAAGTCCATAGTTCCGTTCTTTGGATGGATGATTTGTGTAATGTGTGTTTTGAATATGACACCTTGTATGCGTTAACACGTGCCTAACAAAGAGCCAATCGATGTTCTGTGTGTATTCTCAGATGGTTATGGAGAACCTTAGATGACCATGAGAAAGTGATTTGGGAGATCCCACATTGTGACTGTGATGCGATTTGAGACAGGTGTGCTACAGTGGTTTCACTTTGTTAATGTGGTATTATTGAGCTGAATCTGTGACCACAGCGAGCAAAACTAAACTGAATAAAATTGAGTAAAATTAAACTGGTCTGTGGCACAGCCATTCAGCGATTCATTGAAGGTAAGATGCGTCTACAGTGTAGGCAATGAAACCAGATGGCCGAAGAATTTAAGAGAAACTTAAGTGTGTGTTCAGATGAAGAGGAACCGAGTTGTGTCGGTGAAGCAAAAACTGGCCAAACATTACACAATCTTTTTTTACACAATCTAATTTTGCAAAAATCCCCTAAATGTTCTCTAGATGAAGTTTAAGCATTTTTAGATTGTGAATTTCTGTGAAATTTTGTAACAAATGCAAATTAAATTTTTAATAGCATGCTATTTTGTGTGCATTATCTTTTACTTATCAATTCAACAAACAAAGCCTATGATAATGGAAATTAAAAGCATACACATGAAAGTAACATGAGTTAATAAGTAGACAAACTATCAGATAAACGTAGTGTGCTAGGAAAGACTATTTATGCACAGAATAACTGATTTTATACTATACATTTATCAGAACCAGTATCTCTAAAAAAAAATGCTATAAAGTTAGAAATATATGAAATATATGACAATTCAGGGATGAAACCAGAAAGAGCACTCACCATGGTGGTAGAGCCCAAAAAAATATCCTCTCCCAGATGTTCACATGGACTGGTAGCTCACAACCAGACTGATGAATGTGTTTCAGTTTGCTTTAGTTTACTTGTGACTGCAAATGCCTGCCCACTTCTGGCTACTTCCTCTATCTACTGGCAGACCGCTGCACTGTCATCACAGGAAGACCTATCTCTCCCTCATCAAATCTATTTGCCTATCCCGTACTGCACAATTGCTCTTTCTATACTCACATATTCACATGCTGTATGCTCAGAACTATAAGAATACTATAAGAACATATATAAATACTTTGAAGCATGTTGATTTTATTTTTTATCTTAATTAGCTTAATACGAGTTATATTCACATGATAAACGTGAGTTGAGGTCAAAGGTTCACATACACCTTGTAGAATCTGCAAAATGTTAATTATGTGATCAAAATAAGAGGGATCATACGAAATGCATGTTATTTTTTATGTAGCACTGACCTGAATAAGATATTTCACATGAAAGACACACTCTAAAAAAACGCTGGGTTAAAATAACCCAAATTGGGTTATTTTGGTAACCCAACGCTGGGTCAAATATGGACAAACCCAGCGTTGGGTTATTTTAACCCAAATTGTTGGGTTAAATCTTTGACCCAACACGTTGGGTTGTTTTATTTACCTAGACTGTTGACAAAAAAAATACTACGTTGCTGGTTGAAAACAAACCTGAAATATTTAATAATAAAGAGAATAAACAATAATCAAAGAGAATTACTTGAGACAACAAAAAAAGAGACAAAATGAATTTATAAAAGGCTATTTTAATGCAAAATAAAAAATACAATTTGCATTAATAAATGTTAAAATATACATGTGTGTGTAGTAAGACAGCTTTCTTCTTTATAAACTCATAAATTTTAGAAGTATGTTTAACAAAGTGGCACGAGTAAAGATTCTAATCTAAGTAGTCTGACAAATTTCCTCTTCATATAAATCCATATTAAGTTCAAACTCACATAACATTTAAGATATTTTTATGTACGCATATACTAATATATATATATATATATATATATATAATATTATATTATTATATTATAGGGTTCTATACATTTAACTGACAACTTTTCAATTAATATAAACCCATATTAACTTCATAAACTCACATTGTAGATGTACATAAGTAAATATCAAGTCACAACATTTCAGAAAGGGTTCTTTATGTATATATTAATCTGACAACTTCTTCATATAAAAAAAACATTTTAGAGAGGGCTAGTTGTTGTCCAGTAACACTTAGCTATGAAGCAGTTTTACTGAAGGGGATTCTGTTCCTGGTAGTTTGTAGACAACAGCCTCCTTTAGGTACTCAACCATGTTAGTGCCAACCTGTTAAAAACAGAAGAACGTTAAAAACATACAAATCACTTTACACACACAATGCAGCATTAAACAAATCCAATCCATGACAAATAATTAATTTAAAGCTCTCCTGACCTGATGTTTTTCTTAATAAATACTGTAGTCTGATGTCCACTTATGATATTCGTGTGTTTTTACATTAAAAATCAAAAGAATCAATAAGTTATATGTTATTTTATACCCTGGTTTTGAGGTAGGCTGCAGAAACGACAAGTAGGACTCGCTGCAGCCTGCGGTGGACATCCAACCCCGCCCACATCCATGTGTGACGTCAGACACCACGCCCACGTCAATGCGTCATCGTGTGACTCCTCTCCCCATCGGTAGCCTTAAAGCGGTGCATTTCAAAATACTTCACGAAATTTATCCATGTAAAGTAGCTCTTTTTGAATTCATGGATATTGATAATACCTGCAGTTTCTGTAACACACATGAGGAGGACTTGTGTCATTTGTTTTATAATTGTGAATTGTCTCTTAGTTTTTGTCTGATGTTAGCACATTTCTATTCTGCAAAGAAATGATAATTATATGCTTTCTTTAAAAGATGTTATCGGTACTTATTATCATAAAAGTAAAATGATTGAGTACGTTGTTAACTTTTAAAATTTTCAAGGCAAATATTATATTCATAAACAGAAATTTGCTAAATGCATACCAAAATGTAATTTATTTTGATCAGAAATAGAACTTTTTAAAAAGTCTTTAAGACAAATGAATACATTTGTTGTTACATTTCACGGAGAACTTTTTTTCTGGTTATGCACCCACAATATAATTTTTGTTGTATATTTAAGGGAAAAGGAAGAAATTTTTAACTATTGTTTAGTTGTTTCTAGGTTTTAATTTAGTTTTTGTTTATTTATTTACTTTTTATTTATGCATTTATTTATTTATTTTTCTCTCTATGGCATTAGTTTATTTAATTTTTTTTATTATTATTATTTTCCCCCCTCTTATTACATATTGTATTACTGTATACAGATTAAGCTTGTATTTTGTGTATCTGGAATTCAATTTCAATATTTTTGTTATGTCCAATTATTAAAAAAAAAGAAGAAGAAAAAAAAAAAAGAAGAATCCCGATGTTGTACACATGTGCAAGAATGGCGGAAGTATGTTGTGTCGGGGATGTAAACGAAACAGTTTGTATTAAATAATACAAATTAAACCTAGGTCATCTTTCATATGGAACTAATTACATTCAAACAGCCGGTAAAACGCTTGCTTTGGTTGATTAAAGTTAAGAAAATGGTAATTGGTAATAAAACATTTAAACCTTGCCCTATTTGTTTGTGTAATGAAATAAATTCACGTTTATTATAATCGATTTTGACATAGCTTACACAAGATCAGATTTAGACGGACAATTAAGTTTTGTTATTGTAAAAGTAACACTTAGCATGTTTTCATTTTTATCAAATTCTCTAAAGATATGTCCACAAATGTGAACATTGCTAACCATATTATCATTATTTTAATATGTGTTAATACTATTTAATATGTTGGATGTGTGACGTGTTTGAACATGGGCGTGGCGTCTGGCGTCACACTTGGATGTGGGCGGGGTTAGATGTCCACCGCAGGCTGCAGCGAGACGCTACTCAGAAACGATCGATTTTAATGGGCGTGTTGCACTAAAGACTTGAAGTAAACGCCTAATGTACAGCTCTGTGATTGGATAAGAGTTTTGCGTTGTAAGTTAAGTTAAAGTTTCTGAGACACGCAAGGCTACGAGTAATCAGGATCAAGCGGTCTTTTCCAGTATTGACACATACTCACATTAAAACACTGCATATTCCTGTCAGATCAGTTACTGATGAAGCAGTGTTGTTTTAAAAAGTCAAACTCCCTGCAAATGCAACGTTAACCTCCGTTTTGTTTACACAAGAATCGCGTCGAAGTGAACAGACATGCTGCATTTAACTCACATCAGCTAAAACATCTAATTACATATAATATATAAAGACACGTTAACTAAACGACTCACCAAGTCACATATTCCAGAGGAAATGTTGACCAAAAAGACGTTTTCAATAAATATTGAATATAACTTAGACAGGAAAAGGCTGTAACGTAATTACAACAGGCATACCTGTCCTTTACCGATTAGCAAACCAAAACGCACAGGGATAGATTATACTTTATAATACTGTTAATGTAATGTGAACCGCCAAATTTGTATATTTTTGCATTTGTTGGTGTACAGTATTAGTTTCATACATTAAAAACCCACAAACATACCTTTTCTGTCGTCGCTGAAGGACGGTTGTTCCTGAGGTGATTCAAAATGGCCGCCAAGGTAGAGCTTGGCTCGTCGAGTAGGGGGAGTGGCTTACTCTCTTAACTGTCACTTGATTGGATAAAATCAGTAGCCCAATGTTGGGTTACACAAAAACAACCCAACATTGAGCAAAACAACCTAACTAAATGACGCAACAGGCTTAACCCAGCAGTTGGGTTAAAAAAACAACCCAGCATTTTTTAGAGTGCATTTACAAGTATTCAACTAGATAAAATAATAGTTGAATTTATAAAAATGACCCCGTTCAAAAGTTTATATATGCTTGATTCTTAATACTGTGTTGTTACCTGAATGATCCACAGCTGTGTTTTTTGTTTAGTGGTAGTTGTTCATGAGTCCCTTGTTTGTCCTAACCAGTTAAACTGTCTGCTGTTCTTCAGAAAAATCCTTCAGGTCCCACAAATGATTTGGTTTTTCAGTATTTTTGTGTATTTGAGCCCTTTCCAGCAATGACTGTATGATTTTGAGATCCATCTTTTCACACTACGGACAAATGAGAGAGTCATATGCAACTATTACAGAAGATTTAAACGCTCACTGATGATCCAGAAGGAAACGCAAAGCATTAGGAGCCAGGGGGTGAAAACTTTTGAACAGAATTAAGATGTGTACATTTTTCTTATTTTGCCTAAATATCATATTTTTCAATTAGAACTGCCTTTCAGAAGATACTTACGTGTTTCCCAGAAGACAAAATAAGTTAAATTTATCCTGATCTTCAAATTAAATATAGTTGCATATGAGTCTCTCAGTTGTCCTTAGCGTGAACAGATGGATCTCAAAATCATACAGTCACTGTTGGAAACTTGGTAGTGTAACTCATTACTTCCAAAGACAAGACGCTCAGACATTTTCTACAGCTTAGAAAAATAGCCTTTAATATTAATATCAGCAGCTTTTAAAAACAAGAATTGCACACATTATATTTTAGCTATATTTAAGCATAGTAGCATGTACAACCAAGTGAAAGAAATTTTACAGGACACAGCAACAGGTAAGACAGCTGTATGAATTTCATACAAGATCTATTTATTAGAGGTAAAGTTTTGCATCACATGATATGGGGATGACAGATGTACAAATGATTCTTTTGCGTCTTTGTTTTGACTATTTTTAGTCTTCAGATCTGTGGTACAAATAGCTATCCTCTGTCTCTTCTGTGTAACCATGGTAGGTACCAGTATTTTCATCTGGACAGTGAATCCCAAGAGTTTGCTGTAGTTTATGTTCCTGTTGACGCATTTCCATGGAGTCTACAAGGTCATAGATGCTTCCTAGGGACCACATTGGAGATGGGAACCAGGCCTTTACGTCTCCATCCTTACCCACCACCAGCATGCTGAAGTAGTCACGGTTTATCTTCAACTGGTTCCTGAGACTCTCCACCACATCCTGCGTAAGTTTCTCCTTCTCAGGTTGACTTTTCCCTGTAGGTTTTGATGAACATTCCATAACCATTCTACAATATTTGATGTTTCAGCTTTATGTATTACTTGCAAGAAATGAGGAAACAAAGAGTTTTATGATCTCACCATTCAATGGAAAGAACTCCACTGTTCCTGAAGCTGTCGATCCAGTTCCCACAATCTTCAACAAGGCAAAATGACGAATACCTGTCCATGTGGATTCAGTTTTTAGTCAGGTTGCCATACTGTAAGTATAATTAATTTACTCTCCCAAAAAAGGTTCTAAAATGGCAGTAATGCCATAGTAGAACCGTTTTGAGTTCCCAAAAGAACTTTTAAGTGAACAGTTTTTATGGGGAACATTTTTTCTTAGCATGAAGAACATGTTAAGAACCTCTTCCCGTTTCTTGCACTGGAAAGTTTCTATGGATGTTCTTCAAGGCTCTTCATGAAGCACTGATTCCAATAAAAACCCTTTATTTTTAAGAGTGTATCTGTTAAAGTAGAAGTACACTTTCAGAATGAAAATTTCCAGATAATTTACTCACCCCCATGTCATCCAAGATGTTCATGTCTTTCTTTCTTCAGTCGCAAAGAAATGAGGTTTTTGAGGAAAACATTCCAGGATTTTTCTCCATATACTGGACTTCAATGGTGACCAATGGGTTGAAGGTCCAAACTGCAGTTTCAGTGCAGCTTCAAAGGGTTCTCCACGATCCCGACCGAGGAATAAGGGTCTTATCTAGCGAATCCATCTACCATTTTCTAAGAAAAATACAAATTTCTATACTTTTTAACCACAAATGTGCGTGTTTACAAAAGAACATGCGAAGAAAGTCAAACACCCTTTACAAAAAAAGGTAAAACAACAATGTCAGATGATTTTAAGGATGGTGAAGAAAATTTGCCCTACCTTACCTTTTTTAAAAGAAGTATACAGACCAAAAACTAACATGATTACGCAATGCGTGAAGATGCGCATAGCAGAGCTAGTACAAGATGAGCATTTGTGGTTAAAAAGTATATACATTTGTATTTTTTGAAAGAAAATGACAAATTGTTTTGCTAGATAAAACCCTTTTTCCTTGAATGGGGTCATGTAGAGCCCTTTGAAGCTGCATTGAAACAATTTGGACCTTCAACCCATTGGCCACCATTGAAGTCTATTATATGAAGGAAATTCCTGAATTCAAAAAACATAATTTCTTTGCGACTAAAGAAAGAAAGACATCTGAAGCACATCTCAAGTCATCTTGGATGACATTAGGGTTAGTAAATTATCAGGTAATTTTAATTCTGGAAGTGAACTTCTTTATTTATTTCAAAAAAATATCCACAAAGGCTTAGAGAACATGATGCATAAAGTACCTAGTGGACACTCCTGTCCATTGAGCGCTTGAAGCTGCTGATGGAACGAGTAGTCGTCTACAGTGGGTGTTGAGATGATCAGAAGTCTTCGTTTGGAAATAAACCTGAAAATACACATATGGTAATCAGAACAATTGAAATGATTAGTAATCATAGTTGAAAGCATGGGGAAACTCATGGTGTTTACCTCAGAAGTGAGTTATCCTCTTGATTGTTTGTTTCGGCTTTAGAGCAGGGTGATGAAGCCTTTCTCTCCTCTTCCTTCTCAGACTGACGTGAAGGAAAGCTGTCAATGTAATCGAGTAAATCGGAAGGAGCTTTTGGCTTGTTGAAAACCCTGTTAAGCTAAAACCACAGGAAGTATGCCTTTGATTCAGTGGTCTTTCAGTCACTGTGAGTTAGAAGAAAATAAAGTGTTCTTACGTTAGGCCTCAGGTCATAGTCAGTCAGCACCATTGAGAAGTTTTTGGAATCCAGCCCATATTCTCTGCGGATCTCGCTGATTAACTCAGGGTTTCTGAACTTATCTGGCAGGGATGCTTGTGGAATATCAGAATCTGTTTTAAAAAGAGCATCATGTATTTTAATTGTGCATCACAGTAAGTGGAACACAAATGCATAGGCTTTTCCTGTAAAAAAAAAAAAACTGCATATGCATGCATGTTTTAGAGCATGGTAGCTGGTTTAAGCTGATCCTGAGCAACTAGCTCCTGCTTTAGACCAGCTTTAACCAGCTATGACCAACTAAGGACCAGCTCAAACCAGCTACCATGCTTCAAAGCATAACCAGCATATGCTGCTTTTTTCAACAGGGTTAGTGCTAGGTAAAAAAAAAAACAAAACAAAAAACAGTTTGCTCTTTATTTGAACCATCCAGATATAGACTACACAGTAAAACAAATATGACATGATCACGAACAAATGGATCTTTTTATAGTGAATGAAAAACATACAAAGTAAAGTCTGGATCAATTCACAAACATATTACTCTTTGAGCCGTTCTATTTACTGAATGAAAAACATACAGCAAGATGAGTGTAGTTTGATTCACAAACAAATATGTCTTTTGAGCTGGTTATTGAAAGTGAATCTATAACATACAACGACAAGTGTGATTCAAATCATGTGACAACAAACATTTCAACAAATTACTCTTTTGGTGGAACACTGGCATAAAATTAGCTTGACGTTGGAGGTTCGATATTTGAAAATTTAGGGACCGTCTCTAAAGATACATACAACATTGGTATACACTTTTCTAACTTCAATAGCATTTTAAGCGAATGACTTACAGACTCACACAATCAACATGTTCATGTAGGTGTCAACTATAATGCACACCTTTTATATTTTTGATATTTATTAAAATAAACTGTCAAATCCTATGTAAATATTGCCATTTTTTTAGTACCGAATGGGCTCAAATGTGTAATATATATTATAATTTAAAGCTCAGTAACATTTGAGGACAATCACTTAGAGTCATACGACCAACTGTAAAGTGTTTTTTGATATTTATTAAAATAAACTGTAAACAATATGTAAATAAATGTGATTCTCTTCAAACTTTATGCCAGTTGAGGCAACTCTGTATCCACACCTAGCCTCCAATAGGCTAAGCGTCAAATAAGTGGTTTACTGTATGTACAATGTGCAAAAAGGCATTTACACAGTTGAATTACCTTGTTGGTAGTGTTGAATGTGTAGCGTAGGATTATGTTCTGAACCCATGATGGACAGCACTGAGACTTTTCTTTGGGAAAACTCACAGCTACGTAGCTCGTTATCTTCTCTCTGTTTGATATACTGGCTTGAGACATCACTTGGGGATGAAATCACCTATGCCACACAAAACAAAACGAAAAAACTTAATAATCAAATCTTGCCAGGAGAGCTGCAAATACAGCTGAAGTCATATGTTTACATCCACCTTGCAGAATCTGCAAAATGTAAATTATTTTTTACCAAAATAAGAGGGATCATACAAAATGCATGGTATTTTTTATTTAGTACTGACCTGATACGATATTTCACATAAAAGATGTTTACATGTAGTCCAGAGGAGAAAGTAATAGTTGAATTTATAAAAAATTACCCCTTTCAAAAGTTTACATACGCTTAACACTGTGTTGTTACTTGAATGACCCACAGCTGTTTTTTTTTTGTTTAGTGATAATTGTTCATGAGTCCCTTGTTTGTCCTGAACAGTTAAACTGCCTGCTGATCTTTAAAAAAAAAAATCCTTTAGGTCCCACAAATTCTTTGGTTTTTAAGCATTTTTGTGTATTTGAACCCTTTACAGTTTACAACAATGAATGTTTGCATTTTGAGATCTTTTTTTTTTTACACTGAGGACAACTGAGGGACTCATATGCAACTATTACATAAGGTTCAAATGCTCACTGATGCTTCAGAAGGAAAAACTATGCATTGAGAGCCAGGGGGTGAAACTTTTTTTAAAATTTGAAGATTAGGGTAAATTTCACTTATTTTGTCTTCTGGGAAACATGTAAGTTGCTTCTGAAGGGTAGAACTAAATAAAAAAAAAATATGTTTAAGCAAATATACAAATCTTTATTCTGTTCAAAAGTTTTCACCCCCGGCTCCTAAAGCATGTTTTATGTTCGTGTTTTCTTCTGAAGCAATTCTGCAAGGTGAATGTAAATTTACTGTATGTATGGATCATCTTAACACCGTGTCTACACCGGATTCAGCACTAATGCCTCATTCTATTTATGATGGACACAAAGTTCAAACAATTTGTAGACAAGGTGTAACAATCAAGAACTTACAAGAAGTCTTCTTCTCCCGCTGAGGTTTTGCATGAAATCTTTAAGAGCTGCCTTTTTCTTATCATCTGCTTCTCGTTGTGACTTCCTCCTTCCTCCTTTCTCCTTTTTCTTTTTGCCATCCTTTCCTTTGCCTTTCTTTTTAGAGCTTGAATGGTCAATGGTTTGTTCTCCTTTGAACTCCTCATTGAGGTTATCAAAATTAGATTTTGCATCAGCATGCGTTTTATCTGCCTCCGAAGCTTTTTTCACTTCTGTTACCGGCTCTGGGTGTCTGTCAGTTTCTGGAGTTTTCTTCTGGTCGTCGTGCTTCAGTTTCTCATTTCCACTAGATTCAGATTTTGAACCTGCTTTAGTTCCTTTTCCTGAGGTGCCTGTTGTTTTACGGATGACAAAGCGTGAACGTCCACTCAAAATATCTTTTACTTTGTTTCTCAAAGTTGCCTTTTTGTTGCTTACACGTATCTTCTGTGTGAGAAAGGTGGACGTGGTATTCGCATTCCTCTGTGGGCTGAAGGTCCTACGCTTGCTGGAGCCCTGTTTCTTCACCACTAACCTCTTCTTTGTGATTTTGCATTTAACCGGTAACCCCTTTCTCGCAACCTTCTCCAGCTTTCGCACAGGCAGCTGATCGATGACCTCAAGAACGGCCTCAACGCGAACCGGGTAAGGAAATCTCTCACTAACCCTCATGTTCTTCTTCAGAATCAGCATGGAGAAGGTATGATCCTGCAGCTCAAGGTAATGAAGAAGTTTGCTCACCATTTCAGAGTCCATAACCTCCACAGTGGATTCTCCCTGCAAGGTCGTTCGTTGGATTTTGCCTTCCATCATGGCATTCTGAATAATAGTAACAATGAGAGTGTCTCTTTCTGCTAAGCGACAATTCAGTCCTTCAGACTCCTGGATCTGCTTCTCCATCATACGCAAATAGTTGTCACTGTTTGACGGTGCAGTGATCACCCAGAGGCGGTGTTTTCCAGCAAAATCTGCTAAGAAGTCAGACTCTGTTGGATTCTCGGAAGCCCTTTCGGACCCAACATCCTCCCTAGGAGATGCATGGCTGCTTTGATTCTTCACCTGGTGTTTTTTCTTCCCTCCTTTTGCAGAAAGCACCGGGTTGTTGATCCAGTGTGCCAACAGAAGCAAGAAGATCCACAGACGAGACATATTGAGGCTTCACACTCTCCACTAAGCAACAGAGTGAGGAGGCAGAGTGAGAAAAAGCAACTTCTGGTTCACATTAGAGTTTGACCTTGTTACAGGAAACTCTTGGAGCTTCAAAGCAATGTTGAGCTATGTGGCATGCGAAGCAGCTTCTTGCGCCTCATAACTTGTCTGCATGGAGGATGAACTGTTGTAGGAGAAGAATGAAAGGGGAAGATGAAACCCAACCCATTTACAACTTCAATGTGGCTTAGTTGTCAACATTTAATTTTACTTTGGTGGACAGTATTATTGCCGAGTATATTTTGACAGTTTTAGTATGTGTTCTGAAAGTCAGTATTGCAGTTTGAGAAGTAACAGGCATTTTTATATTCATTTTACAAAGGCAAACCAGTCTTTGTTGTCTCGGCTCACTCTCAGTGCATCTGCAAAACAGACATGAAAACTGCTGATTAGGACCAGATCTCCAAAAATCGACTGTTTTCTTCACTAACTTGCATGCAAATCTATATCTGGTTTTATATCAAACTAAACTAAATGTCAAAAATGCTTTGACGCTTATTAATACACTGAAATGAGTAAGAAACACATTTGCTTAGAGAAATGCAAGTAAAACACATGTTGCTATCGGCTAGGAAGTGAAAGAAAAGGCTGAAAGTGTAAAGCTTACAGTTCATGATAGAAATTGTAGATAGCAAAGTTCTTAGCAAACACTCAGGCTCAAACTAAATTGAAACGTCGTCCCTTAGAACAACCTTTTTACATTGACATCTGAATGTACATTAAACATGCATGTACCGCACAATACAAGAGAACTATAAATAAGATTAAAAAAAACATTCTTTTAATTCATTGGATTTTTATTTGTTGTACAGCAAAGCTAAATCTTTTTTACAGGTATGAGAAGAATTGTGAGAAGTGGCTGTAGCAATCTGGGTTGGAGTTAATGGTTAACAGTCATGGTACACAGACATTCCACAAATGGATTTAGTTGAATAGAAACACATGACAGACGAAGGGGAAACTGAAAACAGTGCTGATGGAACATATGGAAATGGTTTATTCAATGCAAAAGTTGTTTAAAAATAGTTTTAAATTTACTTGTAGATTTTAGGATTCTTTAACATATATCACTGTTACTTGTTGAAATGTTTATTATTACTGACCAAGTGTTCATTTCTATTGCTGTTAACCACCTTGAGGTCCACTCGCTAACAAGTTAGATTGCATTTTTTTCTAGGGCTACTAGTAAAAAAAAGGTCGGGCTGTAGCCTGTACAATGCACACTGCAGCAAAAATAACCTAGTCATATTTTCTCAAAATGTCTATTTTTAGGTATTGTCCTAGTTTAATACTGCCCTCTGCTGGACATGTGAGTCTATAAATCTAAAAAGTTGCACATAAATTTATCAAAGATTTTGGTTAAACATCACTGCTTTCCAGTTAATTTCAAAACAATAAATTAAAACAATATAATTTATATAAATATTTTATTTTTAATAAAGTAGTTTATATATAACATATCGGTTGCATACACTGCCAGTCAAAAGCTTTTGAACAGTAAGACTTTAATGTTTTTTAAGTTCGTCTTTTCTGCTCACCAAGCCTGCATTTATTTGATCCAAAGTACAGCAAACAGTACAAGTTTGAAATATTTTTTTTTTACTATTTAAAATAACTTTATAAAATTCATAAATACATGTATGAAAGAATGAGCTTGTCTTGTTCAAAAACATGTTTGAATGAGATAACATTTTAATTTATTATGGATTTACGGTACAAACAGTAACCATGGTGGATTGGTGGATTAGTGGTTACCATGGTTCAAGAGTGACATTGACACATCTTGTTATTTTTGTCATTTTTCTTCTGAAACTGTGACCCATTTCTTTTGGGAATGTCCTTTTGTTCAGTCTTTCTGGAATAAGATTAATGCCCTGATTGTCCAAAATATATTTTTTTTGACTTTTCTTTATGTTTTAAACACATTCTTTTTGGTTTTTATGTTAAAGACAAGAATCTGCTTAACGCAAGTTTTTGTATAAATCTCTTGTTATTTATTGGAAAGTTTTATATACATAAATGTAAATATACTAATTGTAAACCCCACTTTAACATCTTTAAACAAGAACTGCAATTTTATTTAAATACAATATCTACCTCTGTAAACAAAAAAGCTATAAAAACGTCTAGAATTTGTGAAATGTTTAAGATTTCTCCTTAATATATAATTATATTTTTATTCATGTGCCCCGCTGGTGTTTTTTTCTCTCATTTATGTTATCCTTTACTTAATAAGTATTAATGCAAGATACTTTGTTTGCTGTTGATACCTGTTTTGTTCGATTTGTTCTGTGCATTTTGTAATTTCTGTTTGTTATTGCAAAAAAAAAAAAAAAAAAAATAGTGGTTACCATGGTACAATTTTACAACCCCCTTTGCAACAAAGTTTATCCCAAGTTTAATCTCCCATAACTCAAAAGCAACACAATTTGATGTCACACCGACAAACTTGTTTGTCTTTTAGTTAAATGTTGTTTTGTATTCCCAAATTGTGCCTAGTGATGTTATTCAAAAGATAAACTAATGCCAAAATCCTGTTAACAAACGCCCACAGCACATGACTGATTAACATACGTTGATTGACGCTCGGATCAAACCACAGAAGCGGCGCGGATAGAGGTGAACGCGAGTGCTTCCGGGTGGCGGCTCTAAACTGTGCGTCCCCGCATTCAAAGGTCGCTCATTGATGCTCTGTCTCGACTCGGTGAGAATTTCAATCCTTCATTATCGATTTGTGCCACCTTGTCATTTCATCGCAAGAAATGCATTAGGGCATACTGCTTTGATCTTGAAATGCAAACGACAGCCTGCAGTTATTGTTTCTGCTTAACGTTAGCTATCAAGCTAGTGTGTTACAAAAAGAAAATGAAGGGGAAATGAGCTCTTGTGCCCGCCTTCTGTCTGTCGGCTCAACGATCCCGAAGCCGCATTACTCTTCCGAAAATAAGCCATGCAAACTCAAGCATTCGATGTAGTGGTGTAAAACAGATTTCAATGAATAGGGCTGGTGTGTTTAAGACGCGTTATATGAATGAAAACACGTTAATGCGGAAATTCTGCGTAAGGTTACCTTGTGCTGTTGAGTTGATTGAATGAATGACTTTCGCATTGACCAATAACAAACTCTAGGGTCGACACAAGGACGTGCACCGTTATTTGGATACTATCAGGTTTCCCTCCTTCATCGTATATGTTGAATATTCCAAGTTTGTAAACCGTGTAAAGTTACTGCACGTTGCCCCAAATCTGATAAAGACTTATGTCACTTCTCTGGTCCGCTTACGTGGGGCTAGCGTTAGATTGTAGTTGGCACCATAATCCAATAGTCTGTCTGCACATGTTTAATTACATTGGTGATTTGATTGTTTCCCACGCCTTCATACATGCAGAACCACTGCAGTGCTTTGATGTGTGGGATGCATGTCTAAAAAAAGGAAAATTACACAGACGTTCACTGGTGTATAAGTGGAAACTAGGTTTTACTGGCACATTCCATCCATGAATACACTACACTTGGAGTTCCTTCCACACATTTTGTTGTGAGACATGTTGGTTATGTTTGAAAAAGGATTTGGTTAACATAAAATGTACCTCGCAGTTCATTTTAAATGCATCCAATGTCTGTATCACCCATTGTTAAAATGTGATCATGAACTATTTGGTCCTAAACTAGATTTTCAATGTCAGGCTTTGTTTTGTACCCTTTTTGTGCCTGCTAGTTATTTTTACCCAAGTGTTTTTCTTTTTATGTATTTTGCATATTCTGGAGCTGACTCTCGCAGACAGTGTTTATGGTGTTGTAGGCGATAAAGGACCTATAAGGTCTTCTGCTACTGTATGACCTGCACTGGGCCACTCTGAAAAACCCTTATCACCTTCATATGCGATAGTCCTTACATAAACAAACACACTTCTACACTTTTCAGTGTTTTCAGCCTTAGTGTGACCTTGACTGTTTCTACCCTGTGGATTAATTATTCTGTTTTGTGTTACTACAAATAGACTTGCAAAGAGCAATGACAATCTTTAGAATAATTAAGGAAAGCTGTGTAATAAAATATTATTTTTAGTAGGGCTGCACGATTAATCGAACGATGTTGTGAGGTGCGTTTAGTCAATGAAGCCGGTACTTTGATTAGTAGTAAATCTCCATCAGGTGCGTTCAGCTGGAGCGTTCAGAGGCGTAAATCACTGACAAGCTACGCCAAATCGATTTTGAGCGCGATTTGACGTAGCTTGTCAGTGATTTACATCTGTGTATTAATTGCCGCTCCAGCTGAACGCACGTGATGGAGATTTACTACTAATCAAAGTACCGGCTTCATTGACTAAACGCGCCTCACAACATTGTTCGATTAATCGTGCAGCCCTACTTTTTAGTAAACATTTTTGTAAAATTGGGTACAAAATAAAGCCTGAAATTCCTTTACAATGCTAGTTTGAGACCAATTGTTGTTTTGTAGTTTTTGTAAAATGATCAATTTAATTTTTACTTTTATTTTTGCAAATCACATTTTGAATAACTGTTTTATGATTAAAAATGTCTAGAAATCATGTCAAATTCCAAGCATCAAAAAGTTTTAAGAAACAACTGAACATTTCATCTGTGCGCATCTAACTGCTTCCTCCTAGCAGAAAAGAAAATTATATTGCTTCACTTTTTCTAGGCATTCATTTTCCCATGATATCTTTCTGTCTTAGCTTTTACTATTTTGAACAATGACTGAAAACTTGTGTAATGGGCATTGGGCACTTCTCATGTTTATTTCCATCTTATAATGAATCGCTGCTTGTTTACTCAAAACTGTAAGTTGCTTTTGATAAAATGAAAAATTATGATTTAAATTGTTAGTGACACACAATATTTCAAGGGGTGTTATGCTTTTTGATATATTTGTGTAGAAACGGTCACCTTTTTTTTCAGGCTTCTTTGATATATATAGTAAAAAAAAAACATCTCTACGTAAAGAAAAAATATATCTCTTGCATCATTATGAATAGCGTTGCAATCACTTTTGAAACTTTTAATAAAAGTCTACATTTACAAACAAATTGCATTGACATACGCTGCCATTCAAAAGTTTGGATCAGTAGATTTTTAATGTTGTTTTAAAGAAGTTTCTTATGCTCATCAAGGGTGTTTACCTGATCAAAAATACAGGAAAAAAAAGTTTATTCCTTTAATTAAAGCTGTACTTTCAGCATCATTACTCCAGTCTTCAGTGTCACATGATCCTTCAGAAATCATTATAATATGCTGATTTATTATCAGTGTTGAAAACAGTTGTGCACTGTGACACTTTGATGAATAAAAAGTTAAAAAGAACAGCATTTATTTAAAATAGAAACTGTTCTAACAATATACACTGCCGTTCAAAAGTTTGGGGTCAGTACATTTTTATTCTTTCTTTTTTTTTTTCGAAAGAAATTAATACTTTGATTCAGCATGGATGTGTTAAGTTGATAAAAAGTGATAGCAAAGATGTATATTATTAAAAAAGATTTATATTTTGAATAAATGCTGTTCTTTTTAACTTTTTATTCATCAAAGAATCCTGAAAAAGGTATCACAGGTTCCAAAAAAATATTTGTCAGCCAGCATAAATAATTCTAGAATTTTTTTTAGAATGATTTCTGAAGGAACGTTCAGCTTTGCCTCACAGGAATAATTTCTGTTTTAAAGTATATTCAATTAGAAACCACTGTTTTATGCTATAATAATAACATTTTGCAGTGTTATGTTTTTTCTGTATTTTTGATCAAATAAATGTAGCCTTGATGAGAATAAAAAACTTTAAAAAACGCCTTTCTGATCCCAAACTTTTGATTGGCAGTGTATGCTCTATGAATGTTCTAGGACATAGTGACCTAATGCCCTGTTCACCCACTTTGTTGGACATGTGAGCATATGTGTGTCACCTTGGAGGTGGGTAAACATCTGCGCTGCAGTGACGGGCAGACTAGAGCATTGTGGGAAAGGTCAGCCGGCTTACTTTTTTCTTTCTCTATCTCTCTCACTCACATGTAGGAGGAGGGTCGTTCCAACTGCACAGCTCCTCCTTGTGTCTCCGATGGCGAGTCTTCTGCGTGTGGTAGCCGCCAGCTGTTCCAGCCCGCTGTTCTCCGGGCTGGCCTGTGCTAAGAGTGTCCGGACGGTGAAAACACCTTGTGTGCGGTTCTTCAGGACCCATCAAGCTCTCTCTCGCCTCACTAGTCCAGGTAACGGTGCTACTGTCATATAACACATTCTGTTGAGGACATTCAGTTTTAGTAATTGGACAACTTGAGGACATTTAATCATATTTAATGATATGTTTCCTTCAGTATACATTGAAACCTTGAGGACTGTTGTGTATACACATAATTTGTTTTACCTCAGCAGATTTTGTTTTAAAGCATGACAAAAGCGAATGAAACTTTCCCAAACTTCTTTCTACTCTTCTACTAATGTTAGCAGTCCATGTGTAGTGACCCTCAAGGTCACTGTGTCCCTCCCCTGCTTGTTCTGCCACTGTTACCTGCATTGAATGTCTCAGTATATGAATGAGTGTACTGTAAGTGACCTGTGTAGCATACTGGCTGCTTGGATACAGCATGTGTTGGAGACCTGCCATTTTTTTTTTGAGAGGGGGAAGAATGGTAATGACAGCTGAGGCAGGTTATTTCTGGCACTGTGTCAGCTGTGGCACAGCTCATGCAGGAGAGTGCCTGCTGGGAAAAGAAACACATGTCTATGGTGACTGCCAGGAGTCAGTGTGGTTATAAGAGGTTTGTGGGCCTCAGACGTTCACTTTGCTTTCAGTTGCATTTGGAAATGATTGTTTTGTAGTTCTTTTGAAAGAAGTCTCTTATGCTCACAAAGGCTACATTTATTTGATCAAAAATACAGTATTCCCCTGATGCAAAGATATATTTCCAGCAGCCATTATTCTAGTTTTCAGTGTCACATGATCCTTCCGAATCCTTCAGATTATTATTTTTAAATGATTCGTTGTTAAATAGAAAGTTAAAATGGTGTTTATATGACATAAAAAATAAACATGATAAATGTCTTTACTGTCACTTATGATGGATTTAATGAGTAAAAGAATTGTTTTTTGGTGACACGTTATTTTGATGGTCATCTTTAGACGTTCCATTAACTACAAAGTAACTTTGCAACCACATGTCAGCTCCCTATCATTAGAGTAGTAGTTGTAGTAGTAGTTTGGTTAGGGTTAGTAGAACAAGTTGAAATGTAGTTAAAGTTACGTATAGTTATTAGAATGTCTAAAGTAGACTATCAAAATAAAATAAAGTTGTGTTTTAAAGGTATGTGTTATTAATAAATCTTGCCATTTCAGATTTGACTCTGACTTAGGGCTGGGCGATAATTCGATAACGATAATTATCACAATATAGTTTTTTTCGATAAAACGATAATGACAGTTCGATAAGCGCTCGACAATGTTTACGCACTATGCGTAACGATGCGCAGGCATTTTGCTGCCCGCACTTCCGGATGCCGCACGCAGTATTTAGTTTACAGCCACAGGGCTCTAGAGTGCGACCATTTCACTCGCATTTGCGACTAAAAATTAATACGTGCGAAAAAAAAAATATTTAGGAGCACCATGTGCGACTGATCCGATCAGCATATTTGTGTTTGCGCTCAGCAGAGCTTCAAAGGTTTCTACTTGTTTTTGCAACGTTGAGTAATGTATCACAGACATATCTCACCAATCCATTCATAAATAAAGTGTAGAGAGAAAACAAAGTGTAGAGAGAGTGTAAATAAGAGACTGATTGTGCAGTAAAGAGAACGTCGTTGTTTATAATAGAGCTTTGTGATATCGCGAACTAAGATGAGTGACAGCGTTTATTAATTAAGGGAGTTTGTAAATGAGATATTGATCTGATACAGCAGTTAAATAAACAAGAAGTTATTATTAAGTGACTTACATTGTCTGACTAGAATTTTGCTCTATTTCATCGTCAAAAGTAGTCTGAAACAAGTCACAACTGTGCGCATCTTCATTCAAACACAGCGGTGTTTCGTTTATGAATGAATGAGCGTTTTAAACGAATCTAGTGAAATGATTCAGTTTCCCATTCTAAAGAGAGTCACTTGCTTTATTCCCGAATGAACCATCCGTTCGAACGAATCAAATGAATAAAATGATTCAGTAATTAAGTCAGTGTCTTACCGCCACCTGCTGGCAGATCTGTTCAGTTATTTTAATCTTTAATATTTCTGTATTCTAAATGTTTTATTTAAAACATTAATCTCAACATGAATTTATGATAATTTTGATTGCACTCATGTCACCTCTGAGCCTCATTAAACTAGGGCTGTGCAATATATCGAACGATATTAAGCTCGATATGGCGTAGCTTGTCAGAGATTTACGTCTCTGTGTATCAATTGCCGCTCCAGCGGAACCTGAGCGGAACGCACGTGATGGAGATTTACTACTAATCAAAGCACCGGCTTCATTGACTAAATGCGCCTCACAATATCGTTCGATATATTGCACAGCCCTACATTAAACATAAGGTAAAAACAAAGGTAAATAAACAAAATTCCCCTGTAAATCACTTTGAGGAGTCAAATATTACATCGTAATAGGAAGGCAAAATATTTTTATCAGACTTTTGATTATTGTTTAGAATGTGCTCCTAAATTTTTTAGGTTAGCAAGAAAAGTCATTATTTTTTTATTTATATTTATATTTTTTTATTTATACAAAATGTGTTAAATCAGCTGCACAAAGGGATTGGCATGCTGAAAAGATTTGTCTATTCTTATTTTTGTTGAATGATAAATATAATTAAAAATCACTGTGCATTTACAGTCAGAGCTTGTGTTGTATCATATTACAGTTCTTATTTTTTTATAAAAACGTTTTATATATATTCTATTAATAATATTGTATTCTATTGATGTTGATTTTACTAATAATATTCTAATCTGTATTCTACCTCAATTGATCATTGCCAATAATAAGCCATAAATAATAATTAACTGTCTAGTTTTTCTTTCATTCAGGAGTAAAAATCTGCCTTTAAAATGGATAGATATAAAGATTTGACATTTATTGTGATAATTATCGATATCGACTGATATGAAAAAAAAAATATCATGATAATTTTTTTTTTTGCCATATCGCCCAGCCCTACTCTGACTTTATGCTCATGTCACAGAATAGTTACTTGTTATCTACAAAAACCACAGTTCATATACATGGTTTTGCATGAGATAATTCTAAAAGTATCTGTTTTGACTCTTATGCCATACTGAATTAAAAGTTCACTCCTGAATTAAAATATCCTGATAATTTACTCATGTCATCCGATGTTCAAGTCTTTCTATCTTCATTTGAAAAGATATAGAAGTTTTTGAGGAAAACATTCCAGGATTTGTTTTTCCATAAAAATGGGAGCCAATGGGTTGAAGGTCCAAATTGCAGTTTCAATGCAGCTTTAAATGGCTCTACATGATCTCAGCTGAGGTATAAGGGTCTTATCTACTGAAACGATTGGTCATTTTCTAAAAAAAAAAGAAAAAGAAAAAAAAGAAAGAAATTATGGACTTTTTAACCATAAATGCTCATCTTGGACTTGCTCGGTGTCCATAACTTTGCACATACAAAAAATTTTACTTTTACATTTACTTTACATTTACAAAAAAATGTAGGGTAGATCTCATTTTCCTCTAACTTTAATGTCATCCTACAGTTTTTTGGTAAATGGCATTTGACTTTCTTTGCACATTCAATTTGTAAACGGAGTCGGTACTTCCACCTACATCACGCACGACCTTCATGCAATGAATTTAGTCATGGATGCAGAGCCTAGTGCAAGACAAGCACTTGTGTTTAAAACATATATAAATTTAAAAAACAAATTCCGAAAATGATCATTTTGCTAGATACAACCCTTATTCCTCAGCTGGGATCTTGTAGAGCCCTTTTTAGCTGCATTGAAACTGCAATTTAGCTCTTCAACCTGCTGATCCCTATTGAAATCCACTATATGGAGAAAATTCAGGAATTTTTCCTCCAAAAACGATTTCTCTTTGACTGAAGAAAGAAAGACATGAACATCTAGGATGACATGGGGGTAAGTAAATTATCAGGAAATTTAAATTTTGGAGTGAATTATCAAACTGCATTTGATAAAATATCAAACTAGAAGTCCAAGACACCAAAGGATGGTGGCTTTCATATATATTTTAGATATGGCCGAAGTGTCCAAATACTTTTTGAATTGCTTTGCTGTCTTTGGCCCAGTTTAACAGCCCCCAGGCAGCTCAAGTCTATGATTCACATGAGCTCAAGTTGTTGTTATCTATAGATCAGGCCTGTGGTGGAATTTTCCACAAGCGACCTGTTACCAATAGCAGGACATGTCTTGGATGACTTCTTCAAAACACATAAAGTAGCTTTGCATAAAATTCAAATTGAGTTACTTTATTATACATCTTATAACACAGGAATGCTTTGTTTTACAGCTTTAATTCTCAGTCATATTTTAAAATTATGACTGTAGAATTTGACCTGTTGCAAAGTCACAAGTTACAGTAAAAAGTCCACAAGTTTTACAGGGATGTCATGGACCTACAGTTCATGACAAAGGTCTCAACGGTTTTAGACATTTCTTTAGAATCACGCATTGGTTTTTATGAACCACTTCACCAGTTGTTAGTCTGACTCTTATCTTTATTGTACCGCATTTCTCTTTGACTTCTCCTTGTGTTCAAAATGGAAAGTCTGCACAGTTAGAAATGGTGCAAAGAGATACTGGCCACGAGAGAAGCCTGAGATCAGCTTTTCACACATCACTGTTTCTGTGGTTATTAGGTTCTTTAAACTGTTCATGAGGCTTTAGTCATATACAGTTGAGGTGAAAAGTTAACATATTCCTTGCAGAATCTGCAAAATGTTAATTATTTTACCAAAATAGGAGGGATCATACAAAAAGTATGTTTTTTTTAATTAAGTACTGACCTGAACGTCTTCTATGTGAGTCCACAAGAGAAAATGGTTAAATTTATAAAAATGACCCTGTTCAAAAGTTTACATACGCTTGATTCTTAATACTGTTGTTACCTGAATGATCCACAGCTGTACTTTTAATTTTTTTTTTTTTAGTGATAGTTGTTTGTCCTGAACAATTAAATTGCCAACTGTTCTTCAGAATAATTCTTCAGGTCCCACAGATTCTTTGGTTTTTCAGCATTTCTGTGTATTTGAACCCTTTCCAACAATGACTGTATGATTTTTGAGATCCATCTTTTCACACTGAGGACAGCTGAGGGATTCATGCAGCTATTACAGTAGTTCAAATGCTCACTGATGCTTCAGAAGGAAACACGATGCTTTAACAATGTGGGTGAAAACTTTTCGAATTTGAAGATCAGGGTAAATTGAACTTATTTTGTTTTCTGGAAAACATGTATCTTCTGTAGCTTCTAAATGAAAACATTGATGTTTGATGTTTGAAAAATGATGTTTAGGCAAAATAAGAAAAATGTACACATCTTCATTCTGTTCAAAAGTTTTCACCCCTAGCTCTAATGTGTGGTTTTTCCTTCTGGAGCATACGTGAGTGTTTGAAGATGGAACTCAGAATCATAGAGTCATTGTTGGAAAGGGTTCAAATACACAAAAATGCTGAAAAACCAAAGAAGTTGTGGGACCTGAAGGATTTTTCTGAAGAACAGCAGTTCACTGACGCTCTGGTTGATTCTGTAATTCCGTGTTACTTACTGCAGGCATTCCATACAAACAACTGACTGTTGGCGTGCCCAAGGAGATCTTTCAGAATGAGCGTAGAGTGGCCATCTCTCCCGCTGGAGTGGAAGCTCTCATTAAGCAGGGCTTCAATGTTGTGGTGGAGTCTGGCGCTGGAGAATCTGCCAAGTTCTCCGATGACATGTACACCAAGGCAGGAGCCTCCATCAGAGACATGAAAGATGTCTTTGCATCTGATGTTCTGCTTAAGGTAGTGTTAAATGGATTCATTTGTATTATTTTCACCTAGCTGAGTGCTGAGTCTTCATTAATGACCATTCTCTCCGTCCGTTTACCACAGGTGCGTGCCCCGATGTTGAACTCCGCTCTAGGAGTTCATGAGGCTGACCTCATGAGTGAAGGAGCCACCCTTGTCAGTTTCATTTATCCTGCTCAGAACCCTGAGCTCATGGACCGGTTGTCCCAGCGCAGAGCCACCGTCCTGGCCATGGACCAGGTGCCCCGTGTTACTATTGCTCAGGGTTATGATGCTCTCAGCTCCATGGCCAACATTGCTGGGTAATGCCAATTTTTTTGTGTGTGTATTGTGTTATGCGATGATGGTGATATTAGTACTAATAGTGCTTCCTTTTTTTTTTTTTTTTTTTAATTTAATTTTTTTTGTAAGGCAAGACACTACAGGCAAAACCATTGTTTTTGCACTGGTCAATTTTGAGATTTTGATTCCATAACTTGCCTTTTTTCAGACTAGTGGAAATAAAACATTCAAAATACGTTTAAATGTTTATTTCATTATGATTTATCTATTCACACATGTAGATTTTATTTTGAGATTTTTTTTTTACTTAATCTTTTGTTTTGTTTTTATTTATTTATTTATTTATTTTTTATCTTTTGGTTAATTAATCTTTTAGATGTGTTAATTTCTGTCTTGTTTTGTATTTTATTCATTGTTATTTTGTTTGTTTCAGTTTTTAGCTTAGGTTTATGTTTTATTTTGTTTTGTTTTATTTTTTGTTTTACTTTTATTTCTGTTTTATTGTTTTTTTCATTTTGTATTGTTTCATTTTGTATTTTATTTCATTATTTTTTATTTCTTATTTTTTAGCTTAGGTTTGTTTTTGTTTTTTTGTTTTTTTTAATATTGTATTTTTTTACATTTTATTTATGTATTTTTTTTATTTGTTGTTTATGTTTTATTTTTTGTTTTAGTTTGTTTTTTTTTTCTTCAGGATTTTTAATTGTACTTGTTTTTATTTTATTTTGTTTAACTTAGGTTTTTGTTTATTTTATTTTTTATATGTATTTTTTTTTGTTTTATTGTTTTTATTTTTGTTTTTCATTTTGGGGTCTTGCCTAAATTTATTTAGATTTTTTTTTTAAGTTTTTAGTTTAGGTTTATGTTTTTTTTTATTTTGTTATTGTTTTTTTTTATATTGTATTTTTTACACTATTTATGTATTTATGTATTTATTTATTTGTAAAATATATTTGTTTATTTTATTTATTTATTTTATTTTTTTGTTTTGTTTTTATTTCTTCAGGATTTTTAATTGTACTTGTTTTTATTTTATTTTTTGTTTAGTTTTTAACTTAAGCTTATGTTATTGCTTTTTATTTTATTTTTATTTTTATTTTTATTTTTTTTTGTTTTATTGTTTTTTTATGTTTTATTTTATAATTTTATTTGTTTGTTTTTTTCATTTTAGGGTCTTGCCTAAATTTATTTTATTTATTTATTTTTTATTTTTTTTAATAATGATTATTTATTTTGTGGGAAATACTTGACAAATAGTCAGACTTCACAGGCCGGTCTGCTATGACCTTTTTACCGAAATCTTGAATGCAATTGGTGTCAACAAATGTATCTTGATTCCTGCCTCATCAGCAGCTGTGACTGATGTATGTCTGTTTTTCTTGGCAGCTATAAAGCTGTGGTCCTGGCAGCTAACAACTTTGGCCGTTTCTTTACCGGTCAGATCACAGCTGCGGGGAAAGTTCCTCCTGCTAAGGTATGCGTTGGCATAACCGCACACACGTCCTAAATGTTTTTTTTTATTTGAGTTTGCTTGATTCATTGCTCTACACTTTTCACATTACATCTTGGATGAAGATATTAGCATAGTCCCAAATTAGATTTTTCTGTTTATTTCAGTTTAAATTTTAAAAAGGCTGTTCTTATTGGCAGGTGTTGATCATTGGAGGTGGAGTGGCTGGGTTGGCCGCTGCTGGCTCTGCCCGGGCTATGGGTGCCATTGTCAGGGGATTTGACACCAGGTAAAAAGTCATACAACTTATTATGTATTTATTTATATATATATATATATATATATATATATACAGTTGCAATCAAAATTATTCAACCCCCCCAGAGACTGCAGTACTTTACAAATGTTTTTTGCTCTTTCTGAAGATCCAGGACTAAATTGCATCTACAACAGTTTTCTGGCATATTAAAAAATGATAATGTCAATATATAATTTAATGTTTTTGAGTTATAGGATTTTTTAATAACACAGCTATGTCAAAATTATTCAACCCATATTCAACATTGCTGTTTTAAGACAGTTATTTTTATGGTCAGGAACTAAATTGTCTTAAGCCTTTACAAACTTATTCAAAATGGAATTAGCTTGGGGCGTTACACATAGTATACTCTTAGCCCATGCATGTGCTGATAGGGAGTAGCAAATATGGTAAAGTCAACAAAGCTCACACAAAATCAATAGAGAGGAAATAGTTTGTTATATTAGAAAGTCTAAAACTACATGAAGATGTCTAAGACATTGCAAGTCCCTAGAGACACAGCTGGCAACCGTATTCCTTAGATTAATGTGTGTTGAACCAGAAAACCTTTGAGGCTGTTGAACAAAAAAGCACAATATCATAAAATGTTTGATCAGATCAACTGAGAAAAACTTGCAATCTACAGCCAAAGACTTGCAAGATGACCCGACGAAAGGAGGAAAAATATTTCGATGCTGTGTATAAGAAGAACACTAGACAAGTATGGTCTTTATGTTGAGGAATCTTGCTGAATACCATTCTTGACCAAGAAGAACAAAAAGCTGACTTGACATGCTAAAATTCATTTAGTTAGACCTGTGGAGTTCTGGAAGAGTGTTTTATGGAGTGATGTGTCCAAACTGGAACTTTCTGGGCGTATGGATCAGCAGTATGTCTGGTGCAAAAATGACAAAGCTTATAAGCAGAAGAACACAATCTCCATCATCCTGTTATGGGGTTGTTTTACTGTAGCAGGAAGTGGAAAACATGACCATACAAAGGATATCATTGATTTATGAAAGTGTAAGACCATTTTGGCAAACATTGTGATGCCTTTTGTGCAAAGTCTGAAGCTAATAATCAATGGACTTTCCTGCAGGACAATCATCCCAAAGTATAAATTCAAATCTACTTAAGCTTGGTTTAGGAATCTGTCATAGAATGTTTTGAAGTGGCCTGTTCAGTTTCCAGATTTAATTCTCATTGAAAATACATGGGTGAATTTGAAAAGTAAAAACAAAAGATTATCAGTGATCTGAAAGCTTTTTCAGGGGAGGAATGGCCCAAGATTGCAGTAGAGAGGTGACAGAAGCATCTAAGCACTTCCAGGCAGTGTTTATTGGTGGTTTTAAAGAATAAAAGATTCTACACCAAATTTACTTTCAGGGGTTGAATAATTTTGAACATGAATGTTTAGAGCCAATTAGATTTTTTGTCATTATTCATCAACCTACGTTCTCAGAATTACTCTAATGTATATTAATAAACTTTCTTTAATAGTTTACTCATGCCTTTGTTGAATTGTTTTCACAAAATGTTGTTCTCTGCAGCGAAATGTCTGATATGTCATTCTGATAAATGTCAAAATATATATGTATGTGTATACATGAATATCTTTTCAATATATTGTAAAATATATTAAAATAGGAAAGTTGTTTTAAGTTGTACAGCATTGTTCAGAATATAAGATGACCCTGATTATAAGATGACACCCGTTTTTCAAACTGTACCTTTTGGGGGAATTATTATTATTATTATTATTATTATTATTTCTTGGAAAACCAAATCTGGTTTTATTAAGAATAATTAAGAATAATTTATTTACTTTTTTTTTTTTTTTTTTTTTTTTTTTTTTTTTTTTTTTTTTTTTTTAAAGTATGGCAAGTACTGGTTAAATGTACCAACAATTACATTTAAAAATATACACTTTTTTGATATACCATTAAAATAACAGGTAGCCCATCTGAATTATATCTCAATTAGGTTATCCATCTCATAGTAGCCTACCAAAATTTCATTAACAGTAGAAGCAAAATCCTATTGTAATCTTCAAATCTGGCGTCTCTTATGTATTAAAATCTCTTACAGAGAAAGTTTGGTCCCATCAGGCTAACATGACAGTCACAAAAACTTTTCTCTTTCTTTTGTTTTCACTCGCAAACTTCTAACATTACAACAACCATGACATTACGTATTTCTTGCCACACTCATTTTATGGATTGTTTTTGCCTCCTGTTGTTGTGACTGTATTATTGACATGTCAAAGTCTAGACCCTCAATATAAGATGTCCGGATGATGATCAGATGTATTTCCAAGAAAAAAACATTGTGTTATATATGGACCAATGCGGTAATAGTACACAATATTAGTGTATTTTTAATAATACATGCAAAAACATTTAAAACGTTTCAGCTCCAAACTTTTTAAATTGTACACTGCTGTTCAAAAGTTTGGGATCAGTAAGATTTGTAATGTATTTTAAAGAATTGTCTTATGCTCATCAAGGCTGCATTTATTTGATCAAAAATACAGAAAAAAAACGTAATATTGTGAAATATTATTGTTGTTTAAAAATAATGTTTTTCTATTTTAATACATTTTAAATATAATTACAATAATATAATTTATTTCTCTGATGCAAAGCTGAATTTTCAGCATAATTTCTCCAGTCTTCAGTGTCACATGATTCTTCAGAAGTCACTCTAATACGCTGATTTATTACTATCATTATCAATGTTGGAAACGATTGTGCTGCTTATTTTTTGGAACCTGTGATATTTTTTTTTTCTTTTTTTTTAAGGATTCTTTGAATAAAAATTGAGAGCAGCATTTATTCTAAATATAAATCTTTTCGAACAGTGTAAGTCTTTGCTATCACTTTTTATCAATTTAACACATCCTTGGTGAATAAAAGTATTAATGTCTTAAAAAAAAGAATAAAAATGTACTGACCACAAACTTTTTAAAATGGTAGTTTATGTTACAAAATATTTGTATTTTAAGTAAAGTTGATACTTTTTTCAAGATTCTTCAACAAAAAAAAAAGTTAAAGGTTTCAACAAAATATTAAGCAGCACAACTGCTTCCAACATTTATAATAAAACGGCATATGTGACCCTGGACCACAAAACCAGTCATAAGGGACATAAATAAGCAAAATTGCTGTATGGTTTGTTAGAATAAGAGAATATTTGGCTGAGATATGGCTATTTTTGACTATTTGAAAATCAGGAATCTGAGGGCGCAAAAAAAAAAATCTAAATATTGAGATAATCGCCTGTAATGTTGTCCAAATGAAGTTCTTAGCAATGCATATTACTAATCAAAAATTAAGTTTTGATATATTTACGGTAGGAAATTTACAGAATATCTTCATCGAACATGATCTTTACTTAATGTCCTAATGATTTTTGGCATAAAAGAAAAATGTATCATTTTTACCCACACAGTGTATTGTTGGCTATTGCTACAAATATACCGGTGCAACTTATGACTGGTTTTGTGGTCCAGGGTCACGTATTAGAATGTTTTCTGAAGGATCATGTGACACTGCAGACTGGAGTAATGATGCTGAAAATTCAGATTTGCATCACAGGAATAAACAATATTTTAAAATATATTCACATGGAAAAAAAAGTTGTTTTACATTGAAATAATTTTTTTTATTAAGTAAATACAGAAACTTCTTAAACACATGTAAAATCTTGCTGATCCCCAACTTTTGAACAGCAGCAGTGTATGTACTCTATGTAGGTGATGTTATTATGAATATGGTTTTACAACACTTTAAATGTTGTTGTTTTTTTAAATATCTCAAATCAAGTTTCTATTTTTCTTTTCTGTTTCTAACCTACTGTAGGTTATTTGTCCAACTAACATGAAATTTGTCATGTATTATTAAACTTAAGGACACAAGGACAGTCTGAATACAGATGTCAATTTGTGGTGCTAGGGGGCGCTATAATAAAACCTCAGTGCTACATTGTTGTGCGTTCATAAAGGTTTACCACCACAACAACTTCATCACAGTTGCCAAATGTGAATTATAACATTTGTTCCTTTTTTCCAGTTTCTAACCCTGAAGATTCTCGCTTGCACCTAAATGTTCTATGTAATTTTTCACTTTTTTTTTTTTTTACCTACAAATGCTTTTTTATTTCCAATTTTTGTCAGTATTTATAAATCTGAGTTTTGAGTCATCGTTCCGCTCTAGTTTCAATTTATGATGTTTGTTTTATCTGAAAACGTTTGTTTTTCGCTTTTCCAAAAACAAGAACATAAATAACAAGCTCTTGTGCAAGAAAACTCTGACGTCACTGCTAATCCTGCCAAAGTGGTTTGAAATGTACACATTAAAAAAAAAAGAAAAGCTTAATCTAACTATGATTTATTGACTCTGATCTTACATCATGAGCCAAGTTTGGTGTATTTACTTAGTATTCACATCTTTTCTGTGCTTTGGAACATAAAATGTGAAACTTTTATCTGCTTGACTGATTCCACCAGTGTCAGTTCCAGCAAGCTTCCTCTCGGTGGCAGTGTTGCATTAGTCATTGAGTCTTGTCCTGTTCTAACAGAGCGGCTGCACTGGAGCAGTTTAAGTCTCTGGGTGCCGAACCTCTGGAGGTGGACGTGAAAGAGTCAGGAGAAGGCCAGGGCGGTTACGCTAAGGAGATGTCCAAGGAGTTCATCGAGGCAGAAATGAAGCTGTTTGCCAAGCAGTGTTTGGATGTTGACATTATTATCACTACCGCGCTCATCCCCGGTACGCACACCTGCAGCATTCACTCCCTTTC